>NW_022145595.1:319993-814993 GCF_000002235.5 Strongylocentrotus purpuratus
CCCTAACCCTAACCCTAACCCTAACCCTAACCCTAACCCTAACCCTAACCCTAACCCTAACCCTAACCCTAACCCTAACCCTAACCCTAACCCTAACCCTAACCCTAACCCTAACCCTAACCCTAACCCTAACCCTAACCCTAACCCTAACCCTAACCCTAACCCTAACCCTAACCCTAACCCTAACCCTAACCCTAACCCTAACCCTAACCCTAACCCTAACCCTAACCCTAACCCTAACCCTAACCCTAACCCTAACCCTAACCCTAACCCTAACCCTAACCCTAACCCTAACCCTAACCCTAACCCTAACCCTAACCCTAACCCTAACCCTAACCCTAACCCTAACCCTAACCCTAACCCTAACCCTAACCCTAACCCTAACCCTAACCCTAACCCTAACCCTAACCCTAACCCTAACCCTAACCCTAACCCTAACCCTAACCCTAACCCTAACCCTAACCCTAACCCTAACCCTAACCCTAACCCTAACCCTAACCCTAACCCTAACCCTAACCCTAACCCTAACCCTAACCCTAACCCTAACCCTAACCCTAACCCTAACCCTAACCCTAACCCTAACCCTAACCCTAACCCTAACCCTAACCCTAACCCTAACCCTAACCCTAACCCTAACCCTAACCCTAACCCTAACCCTAACCCTAACCCTAACCCTAACCCTAACCCTAACCCTAACCCTAACCCTAACCCTAACCCTAACCCTAACCCTAACCCTAACCCTAACCCTAACCCTAACCCTAACCCTAACCCTAACCCTAACCCTAACCCTAACCCTAACCCTAACCCTAACCCTAACCCTAACCCTAACCCTAACCCTAACCCTAACCCTAACCCTAACCCTAACCCTAACCCTAACCCTAACCCTAACCCTAACCCTAACCCTAACCCTAACCCTAACCCTAACCCTAACCCTAACCCTAACCCTAACCCTAACCCTAACCCTAACCCTAACCCTAACCCTAACCCTAACCCTAACCCTAACCCTAACCCTAACCCTAACCCTAACCCTAACCCTAACCCTAACCCTAACCCTAACCCTAACCCTAACCCTAACCCTAACCCTAACCCTAACCCTAACCCTAACCCTAACCCTAACCCTAACCCTAACCCTAACCCTAACCCTAACCCTAACCCTAACCCTAACCCTAACCCTAACCCTAACCCTAACCCTAACCCTAACCCTAACCCTAACCCTAACCCTAACCCTAACCCTAACCCTAACCCTAACCCTAACCCTAACCCTAACCCTAACCCTAACCCTAACCCTAACCCTAACCCTAACCCTAACCCTAACCCTAACCCTAACCCTAACCCTAACCCTAACCCTAACCCTAACCCTAACCCTAACCCTAACCCTAACCCTAACCCTAACCCTAACCCTAACCCTAACCCTAACCCTAACCCTAACCCTAACCCTAACCCTAACCCTAACCCTAACCCTAACCCTAACCCTAACCCTAACCCTAACCCTAACCCTAACCCTAACCCTAACCCTAACCCTAACCCTAACCCTAACCCTAACCCTAACCCTAACCCTAACCCTAACCCTAACCCTAACCCTAACCCTAACCCTAACCCTAACCCTAACCCTAACCCTAACCCTAACCCTAACCCTAACCCTAACCCTAACCCTAACCCTAACCCTAACCCTAACCCTAACCCTAACCCTAACCCTAACCCTAACCCTAACCCTAACCCTAACCCTAACCCTAACCCTAACCCTAACCCTAACCCTAACCCTAACCCTAACCCTAACCCTAACCCTAACCCTAACCCTAACCCTAACCCTAACCCTAACCCTAACCCTAACCCTAACCCTAACCCTAACCCTAACCCTAACCCTAACCCTAACCCTAACCCTAACCCTAACCCTAACCCTAACCCTAACCCTAACCCTAACCCTAACCCTAACCCTAACCCTAACCCTAACCCTAACCCTAACCCTAACCCTAACCCTAACCCTAACCCTAACCCTAACCCTAACCCTAACCCTAACCCTAACCCTAACCCTAACCCTAACCCTAACCCTAACCCTAACCCTAACCCTAACCCTAACCCTAACCCTAACCCTAACCCTAACCCTAACCCTAACCCTAACCCTAACCCTAACCCTAACCCTAACCCTAACCCTAACCCTAACCCTAACCCTAACCCTAACCCTAACCCTAACCCTAACCCTAACCCTAACCCTAACCCTAACCCTAACCCTAACCCTAACCCTAACCCTAACCCTAACCCTAACCCTAACCCTAACCCTAACCCTAACCCTAACCCTAACCCTAACCCTAACCCTAACCCTAACCCTAACCCTAACCCTAACCCTAACCCTAACCCTAACCCTAACCCTAACCCTAACCCTAACCCTAACCCTAACCCTAACCCTAACCCTAACCCTAACCCTAACCCTAACCCTAACCCTAACCCTAACCCTAACCCTAACCCTAACCCTAACCCTAACCCTAACCCTAACCCTAACCCTAACCCTAACCCTAACCCTAACCCTAACCCTAACCCTAACCCTAACCCTAACCCTAACCCTAACCCTAACCCTAACCCTAACCCTAACCCTAACCCTAACCCTAACCCTAACCCTAACCCTAACCCTAACCCTAACCCTAACCCTAACCCTAACCCTAACCCTAACCCTAACCCTAACCCTAACCCTAACCCTAACCCTAACCCTAACCCTAACCCTAACCCTAACCCTAACCCTAACCCTAACCCTAACCCTAACCCTAACCCTAACCCTAACCCTAACCCTAACCCTAACCCTAACCCTAACCCTAACCCTAACCCTAACCCTAACCCTAACCCTAACCCTAACCCTAACCCTAACCCTAACCCTAACCCTAACCCTAACCCTAACCCTAACCCTAACCCTAACCCTAACCCTAACCCTAACCCTAACCCTAACCCTAACCCTAACCCTAACCCTAACCCTAACCCTAACCCTAACCCTAACCCTAACCCTAACCCTAACCCTAACCCTAACCCTAACCCTAACCCTAACCCTAACCCTAACCCTAACCCTAACCCTAACCCTAACCCTAACCCTAACCCTAACCCTAACCCTAACCCTAACCCTAACCCTAACCCTAACCCTAACCCTAACCCTAACCCTAACCCTAACCCTAACCCTAACCCTAACCCTAACCCTAACCCTAACCCTAACCCTAACCCTAACCCTAACCCTAACCCTAACCCTAACCCTACCCTAACCCTAACCCTAACCCTAACCCTAACCCTAACCCTAACCCTAACCCTAACCCTAACCCTAACCCTAACCCTAACCCTAACCCTAACCCTAACCCTAACCCTAACCCTAACCCTAACCCTAACCCTAACCCTAACCCTAACCCTAACCCTAACCCTAACCCACTAACCCTAACCCTAACCCTAACCCTAACCCTAACCCTAACCCTAACCCTAACCCTAACCCTAACCCTAACCCTAACCCTAACCCTAACCCTAACCCTAACCCTAACCCACTAACCCTAACCCTAACCCTAACCCTAACCCTAACCCTAACCCACTAACCCTAACCCTAACCCTAACCCTAACCCTAACCCTAACCCTAACCCTAACCCTAACCCTAACCCTAACCCTAACCCTAACCCTAACCCACTAACCCTAACCCTAACCCTAACCCTAACCCTAACCCTAACCCTAACCCTAACCCTAACCCTAACCCTAACCCTAACCCTAACCCTAACCCTAACCCTAACCCTAACCCTAACCCTAACCCTAACCCTAACCCCAAACCCTAACCCTAAGCCACCACATACCCAAGAAAGAACACTTGTCCAAATGCACTCATGAGATACTATGATTATGTGTAATGAAGAAGAAAATGTAGAAAAACAAAGGGGGATGGGGTTGAAGCAAAGAAAATGGATAAAAAGAAATTAAAAAGGGAAATAAGAATGACATGAATTATGGACGATGACATTTGCTCAATCAGCACTGGTTCTCGTTTGTGACACCTGCAGGACACAAATTGGTGTTAGATCCAGGGGGTAGAGCCCCAAAAAGCTAAAGAGTTCTATACATTAGATTATCGTCAGACGAGCATATTTTATACTTTATTTGTGTCACTGGCAGGTCACAAATTGGTGTTGGGTGCAGGGGCTTGACCCCCAGAAACCCAGGGGTTTTATACATTAAATTATCGTCAGATGTGCATATTATATACTTTATTTGTGACACTGGCAAGTCACGAATTGGTGTGGGGTCCAGGGGGCGGAGCTGCCGGAAGCACAGGGGTTTTTGGCAATAAAGAACGGTCAGATGAGCATATTTTGCAAAAATCTATTTGTGACACTAGCAGGACACAAATTGGTGTTGGATCCAGGGGGCGGAGCCCCAAGAAGCTGACTTAACTTGACCTAAGTGCACAGGACGGAGTGTCCCCTTGCGCTCCTACGGGTGGTCTGCCTCCATTCATTTCTGTCCTAGGCTTGGTGTTGGGCAGCCTCCAGGCTTAATCCAGAGTCTTGGCGGATTTGGTCTTTCCACCTCAGGGGAGGACGTCCTGGTGGCCGTGGCACAGTAAAGTCATTGGTGTGGACTTGTATTGGTAGGCGTTCCTGTGGCATACGTACCACATGTCTAAACCATTTCAGGCGGCGGTTGGATATTTCCTCATTTATTGTCTTGGAGATTTTCAATGACTTTCTGATGTCTACGCTTCTAATTTTATCTAGATGGTGGACTCCTGCTATTGTCCGCAGACATCTCATCTCAAAGGTCTCCAGTTTATCCCGGTCACTTTTTCTCAGCGTCCACGTCTCAGACCCGTAGGTGGCTATAAGACGAATGAGGGCATTATAAATCCTGACCTTCAGGGCTCTTGAAATATCTTGGTTGGTCCATATATTGTTTCTCAGTCTGCCAAATGCCCAGGAAGCTAGATTTGTGCGTCTCTTGACATCTTTGGTAACCGAGGGGACTACACTTCCAAGGAAGACACAGTCTTCTACCTTCTCTATAGGGTTGCCATCTATTGAAGTCTCCTCATCATCGATTGTCATGATTCTGCATATAGCTGTGTTGATTTTCATTCCCCATTTATCACAACCTTCCACCAGCTTGTTTGTTGATATTTGGAGTTTGTCATAGATGAGTTCCAGTAGAGTGGTGTCATCTATATAGCGGATGTTGTTAATGCGTATGCCACCCATCTGTACTACACTGTCTAGGTTTTTTACATCTGCCATCACGAACTCTAGGAAGATGTTGAACAGACTTGGGGAAAGAATACAGCCTTGCCTGACGCCTGTCTTAATTTGGAACCATTCCATAACTTTACCATTTACGATGACAGCACATTTGGTCTGATCATACATATACTTAATGAGGTCAATCAGTTTCTTATCAACTCCTATTGAAAGAAGGCACTTCCATAAAGCATCCCTCCAGACAGTATCGAATGCTGCTTTGAAGTCCACAAAATTCCAATGGATGGGGATGTGTCTCTCTTTGGCCTTCTCCAGCACTTGCCTGACAATGAAAATAGCATCAGTGGTTCCTCTGGAGCTCCGGAATCCACACTGCTCTTCCAATAAATACTCTTCAATTGTCCCTTGGATCCTACTGAGCACCATCCTGCAAAAAACTTTAGCCGGCACTGATAGCAGTGTTATGGCTCGGTAGTTAGCTGGGTCAAGTTTATCCCCTTTTTGTGCACAGGGGTAATAAGGCCTTTGCTCCACTCAACTGGTGTCTTGCCTTGTGTAAAAGCAGTGTTGATGATCTTCAGCAAGATCTGTGCCATTGCTGGACCACCAGCTTTCAGTGTTTCAGCTGCTATTTTATCAAATCCAGTTGCTTTGTTATTCTTTAGAGCCTTGATCGCAGCTTTAACCTCTTCTATGGTAAAAGGTGAAGTCTGGTTTTCAGTAGGAGGAGGTTCAGGTATATTGCGAAGTGTGTTGGTGTCTCTCGGGAACTCTGTATTAAGATGGGTGCTGAAATGTTCTTTCCAACAATCCAAAACATCTCCTGGAGCAGTCTTGAGGACCCCCTCTTTGTTCTTGGCTGCTGGCTGTATCTTCTCCTTCTCACCAGCTAGTTTTCTTACTTTCTTAAATAGCTCATGGCTGTCATTTCGTGCCTGTGCTGCCTCCATTTCCTCTACTTCTTTCTTGAGAGTCTCCCTCTTCCACTTTTTGACTTCATATTTAACTTTTTTGTTAAGGCGCCGATACTTCATAATATTATGATTATTATGAGGGGAGTTCAGTTTAGTTACCCTAGCCTTCCTTCTGAGTTCACAAGCATCTCTCACATGTTCTGGGAGATGTTTCACTTGTTTCCCTCTCCTGATGCCAACAACTTGCTTGGTAATCTCATTGGTTGCATTCATGAACTTCAACCAAAGCTCATCTATGTCTGTATCTTCCAGCACCAACAATGGTTCAAACGCTCCACCAATTCGGGCTTGGAATTCTTCAGCAACAGATGGGTTTTTTAACCTGCCCACATCATATGACTTCTGTACGCTCTTTATTCTTCTAGCTTTTGGTGGCTGTAACTGTACATTGGCTAATACGAGGTTGTGATCTGACCCAATGTCAGCAGAGCAGAACGACCTACTATTTTTGACGCTCTTTAAGTCATCTTGGTAAACCAAAATAAAGTCAGTCTGGTTCTTATATAGGCCACCTGGCGAAGTCCAAGTTGCTCTTCGACAGTCCTTATGTTGGAAGTATATGTTACTGACTGCTAGCCTATGGATCATACAGAACTCCATTAGCTTTTCTCCTCTGCTATTCATCACTCCAAGTCCAAACTTGCCTAAGGCAGGTGCCCATGTTTTATAGTCTGATCCTATCTTGGCAATAAAGTCCCCCATAATTATCAACTTCTCTTCCTTTGGGATTTTTTGGATATGTAGTTGAAGCAGATCATAAAATTCATCACTCTCTTGATCACTATGTCCACTTGTGGGTGCATAAACTTGAATTATATTCATGACTCCTCCTTTCATCTGGAAATTTGCTGTAATCATTCTGGACGATACTGCTTCATAACCCAGTAGGCAGTGGAGTATATTTGGTGAAATAATTATACCAACTCCCTCACGGCTTCTATTGTCTTTTCGGCTTGACAGTAAAAAGGTGTACCCATCTTTAGTAATGAGGGTCTCTGCATCAGTGAGGTGTGTCTCGCTAAGGCCAAGGATGTCTAGTTGAAATCTCCTTGCTTCCTACATTAAAACGTCCCAGTGCCCGGTTGTCTTCATTGTCCTCACATTCCAGGCTGCTATACTCAAGCCTCTAGTTTTCATCTTCTCCCCAACTTTGACCCCACCAGGTGTATCCTTAGTCATATCAGGTAGCTTCCCTTGACGAGCGGGATGCATTGTCACAATTGGCCTACTTACACTTGCTCTTCTTGACTGTACTTTGTTGGCCTTCCTTGTTGATGACGCAGTCTTACTTTTTCTTGATGGATCTTCTGTTGTCGTCTTCTTTGCTGTCTTCTCTGAAGTCTTCTTCCTTGGGTTGTATGCTGTTCCTTCTGCTACTTGTACCTGTAAGGAGGGTGGCAGCCTTGAAAATACCGGCAGATTCTTCGCACCCCTGCCGCTATGCTGCCGTGTAGCAGCCACCGGGACTCGGGGCAATGGCTTTGGATTTTTGTTCATGATTGGTAGATTTCCCGAAGGAGTTTTGACCTGTGTGCTAAAGCACATAAACTGGGCACGCGGTCAATGAATTCCCAGTCTGGTACAACGATGTTCTGTTGATTCAAGGAGAAGGCCACCACCCCACTCCTGAGGTTTTATCGGGTTTTCCTTTCCTACCCAGAGCCCCTGTCAGTTCCCCAGACCGCGAGGCCCAGGTATCCGATTAGTACCACGAGGAGGTAGGGGTTGAGTTACATGCAGAGAGGCGGTTATGGACAGTTAGACTAAAAATGCTATCTGTACATACAACATGGAGAGGGGAAAAGGGAGGGGTATAGTGTAGGAATTAAAGCAAGAGGGAAGGTATAAAGGGACAGCCATGCAGGGATACATGCAGAGAGGGAAGGGAAAGATGGGGGTGAAAAGGCGACTCAAGCTGAAGTTGCGCATCTACACGCTTTACTAACCTAAGGGGTTCTATACATTAAATTATCGTCAGACGAGCATATTTTATACTTTATTTGTGTCACTGGCAGGTCACAAATTGGTGTTGGGTGCAGGGGGCGCCCTTACAAAAATGTCCTGTGGTAATACCACATGATTACCACAGGACTGTACCACAGGACTTTACCACAGGACTGTACCACAGGATTATCACACGCCAGTTACCACAGAATTACCACACACCGGTTACCATACAGAATACCACAGAATTACCACACGCCAGTTACCACATAATGGTAAATTGGGACATTTCAATTTACCACAGGAATACCACAGGACTACCACACACCGGTTACCATACAGAATACCACAGAATTACCGCACGCCAGTTACCACATGGATTAACATGTGGTAACAGATACCACAGAAGGGATTAGTATGTGGTACTAGATACAATGGTCCTGTGGGAATGTCCCAATTTACCACAGGAATACCACACATCAGTTACCACATGGACTACCGCAAAGCAGTTACCACACACATTACCACAGGACTACCACACACCGGTTACCATACAGAATACCACAGAATTACCACACACCAGTTACCACAGGATTACGACACGCAAGTTACCATTGTAATACCACATGCCAGTTACCACATAAAATTATCACACAAATTACCACAGGAATATTTATGTGGTAATTTGTGTGGTTTTAGGGGACATTACCACAGGACAGTTACCACACGCCAGTTACCACAGGATTATCACACGCCATTTACCACAGAATTACCACACGCCAGATACCACAGGATTACCACACGCCAGTTACCACAGGAATACCACACGCCAGTAACCACATAAAATTACCACACAAATTACTACAGGAATATTTCTGTGGTAATTTGTGTGGTTTTGGGGGACATTACCACAGGACAGTTACCACATGCCAGTTACCACAGAATTATCACACGCCAGTTACCGCAGGATTACCACACGCCAGTTACCACAGAATTACCACACGCCAGTTACCACAGGGTGCAGGATTACCATACACCATGCAGGTACCACAGGATTACCACACGCCAGTTACCACAGGATTCCCGCATGGCAGGTACCACATGACTACCTAGCATGCCTACCATATACCAGGCATTACCACAGGAATTTGAGATGACAAAACTAGACTTATAAAAAATAACATGCAAAACAAACATTTTAGAATAAAACTCTTGATATATTCTTAAATACATTCAATGCACACTTTACAACAGAAAAAGGTCAGATTTGGTTCAAATTTGGAAATGTATGCGTTTTTTGTGGCCATAGGCCAACGGGTTATTGATGTGTACAAATGCTCATGTACCCTTTACAGCTCATTTTATGCAGGGATATTACCCAAGAAAAAAAAGAAGTCAGTCAGTCACTCATAGTGTCTGACAGTGAAGTCTAGAAAATAAATGGGTTTCCTTGCATAATTTGAATACTTGGATACTGCTAACGTTTAAATTTCACAGATAGGACACACGTGATATATATAAAATTCCTGCAAAGTTCAACAGAAATTGATGTTGGCAGCAAAAAGGATTCACTACCTTTATGTGGATATGTGTACAAGTGCATGGATACACATGTACATGTATATATTAACTATAAAATGTTACATACCAGTAGCAAGGCTATCTGGCAAGTTTCAATGAGATATCATGACAAACATAAACAGTCCAAAAATTAATTCTTAAAAAATGTATATGAATGAATGCATGTGAAGGCAATTAAAGGCATACAATACATAAATAAGTTTACATCCATAAAAATGTTAAAAGTGTTAATTAATAGCACTTGCAGCTAGGTCTATCTGTCAAGTGTCAAAAGATGTCAATTGTCAAACATGAATAGTCTTCAGATGCATTTAAATGAATACTAAAAAAAGCTATAGATACATGAATACACATCTACAAAGTGTTACACAATACTGGCATCAACTATACCAGCAATGAGCTGTCATGGCCAAAAGTGTAGAGAAATAAAGTTATGAAGATGTATTCACACACAGATATTGGATATATGTAAATATTTTATTACGCTGTAAGTTAATTCGAGATAATTGCCTTGGTACAAAGATGTGTATTGAAGATTTATTTCTCAGATTCATTCCGACCGAACGCAAGGTGATTATGACAGGGCGTGATGGCGACCTGGAAGTACTTGCTGAATGTTTGTTGGTCGGCATAATTTACATCATTTTGAAATGCTTTCCATTTAATATAGGAATCCCATACCGATGAACATTTACCCAGTATGGGTCTCACACTCTCACTCATGTCTTGCATTTTCTTGATGTGTTTTGGACAGTTCAGTCTTACAAATTAAGACTGCATGTCTGCATGTACACCAGAAGACAAGCATGCCAGTGCGACACAGTCCACTTTGATGACTATCCAGCAGCCGAAGATACCCTGAAAAATAAAAAAATAAAAATACAAAATTAAGTACGTTGTAGTATTCTATTATGCTCTCAAAATAAATCTAGCGAAAATTAAGAGTTGAACATGGCATACACTGTACAAATGAAATTCATCTAAAAACTACAATTACTTGCATCCCTCACAAACTCATGACGCGACATGCACGCAAAAATAAGGATCGTCCGCATTTTCGCTGAAAATTCTGATTTCCGATCCGCACGTTGGCAATGCGAAAAACGGGTTCCGCAATAATTTTACATTTACTTTGTTGTCTACAGAGACTTTAACGTTTTGAGCGATAAATCCTAGGGAAGACGGACAACCCATGAAAGTAGACGGATTGGGAAACCAAAACCCGCAGAAGAAAAAAAAATTCCGCAAAATTTTGTCGCATTTTGTACTAATTAAGATTCATGTTTGATATTTCACTTCCAATGAAAAGCCTTACATGTAGGTACACAGAATATAGGTGACTATAATTATGTAGGCCTACCGTCATAGATGCAGTATACAGTAGGCCATCTACGACCTTCATCAAATGCGATCGGTTTTCATTTTTCATGAACCAAATTTATAAGAGTAAGATTTACTAACCAAATTTCCTATTTGTACAGAAAGCAAACACAATTCTGTATTGTATTATGTATAATTTTATTACTCACCTCCTGGACAAAATGATGATCTTTAAAGTAGCTCCAGCAGCAAGCAGTCCAGAGCAGCAAAGTTAATGGTTTTCTGCAGACCGGCAATTTGTATTTCCCCACACATGAGTGGCTGTGTGGGACTACAGTCTGAGTCATGTATTAAACTTGGCCTGGTATGGTAAACTCTGCGATCCTGCCCCATTTTGTTAAATTCTTGCTCTGGAATACACTTAAAGTTCGTCTTTCCTGGTGTAAATCTAACCTTTTCCCTCCATACTCTGGGTTTTAAAGGAAGACAAATCTGGCGAAATGGCAAAGTAATGGTGGAAATGCGCCGTTGGGAATTGAAATTGAAAATAAAGATCTCGCTTTCTATTTTGTGTGGTAACATCAGGTACCACAGAAAATACAAAGTTAACCACAGCCAGCTTTTGACATTATACTACAGAAGTCTAGTGACATTACCACACGAGTTGCTGTGGTACTAAATATTCATGTGGTATTTTGTGTGGTAACATCAGGTACCACACGAAATACAAAGTTACCACAGCCAGCCGTTGACATTACCACAGGAGTCTAGTGACATTACCACACGAATTGCTGTGGTACTAAATATCCCTGTGCTATTTTGTGTGGTAACATCAGGTACCACAGGAAATACAAAGTTACCACAGCCATGCAGCCTTTGACATTATACCACAGGAGTCGAGTTAATATTTCAAGAGTTCCTGTGGTACTAAATATTCCTGTGATATTTTGTGTGGTAACATCAGGTACCACAGGAAATACAAAGTTACCACAGCCAGCCGTTGACATTACCACAGGAGTCTAGTGACATTACCACACAAGTTGCTGTGGTAATAAATATGTGGTATTTCGTGTGGCAACATCAGGTACCATAGGAAACACAAAGTTACCACAGCCATGCATGCAGCCTTTGACATTATACCACATGAGTCGAGTTAATATTTCAAGAGTTCCTGTGGTACTAAATATTCATGTGGTATTTTGTGTGGTCACATCAGGTACCACAGGAAATACAAAGTTACCACAGCCAGCCGTTGACATTACCACAGGAGTCTAGTGACATTACCACAGGAGTCTAGTGACATTACCACACAAGTTGCTGTGGTAATAAATATTCATGTGGTATTTCGTGTGGCAACATCAGGTACCATAGGAAATACAAAGTTACCACAGCCATGCATGCAGCCTTTGACATTATACCACATGAGTCGAGTTAATATTTCAAGAGTTCCTGTGGTACTAAATATTCATGTGGTATTTTGTGTGGTAACATCAGGTACCACAAGAAATACAAAGTTACCACAGCCATGCAGCCTTTGACATTATACCACAGGAGTCGAGTTAATATTTCAAGAGTTCCTGTGGTACTAAATATTCCTGTGGTATTTTGTGTGGTAACATCAGGTACCACAGGAAATACAAAGTTACCACAGCCAGCCGTTGACATTACAGGAGTCTAGTGACATTACCACACAAGTTGCTGTGGTACTAAATATTCCTGTGGTATTTTGTGTGGTAACATCAAGTACCACAGGAAATACAAAGTTACCGCAGCCAACCGTTGACATTACCACAGGAGTCTAGTGACATTACCACACGAGTTGCTGTGGTACTAAATATTCATGTGGTATTTCGTGTGGTAACATCAGGTACCACACGAAATACAAAGTTACCACAGCCAGCCGTTGACATTACCGCAGGAGTCTAGTGACATTACCACACGAGTTGCTGTGGTACTAAATATTCATCTGGTATTTCGTGTGGTAACATCAGGTACCAAAGGAAATACAAAGTTACCACAGCCAGCCGTTGACATTACCACAGGAGTCGAGTGACATAACCACACAAGTTGCTGTGGTACTAAATATTCCTGTGGTATTTTGTGTGGTAACATCAAGTACCACAGGAAATACAAAGTTACCACAGCCAACCGTTGACATTACCACAGGAGTCTAGTGATATTACCACACGAGTTGCTGTGGTACTAAATATTCCTGTGCCGAAGGAGGGCGGCTGGAGAGGGGGTGACGTTGATTTTAATTTCAAAAAACTTTAAGAGAGTTAGACAGACGAGGACAAACGGGCTCCCTAAGGAATGGGGGCGCTGGCACAGGCTTAAACGGATACGATCAGAAAGAAAATTGCATTAGGCTATAGGAAGAGGCAGCCCTCCGGGGGGGGGGGGCCAGTGCCCCCTCCCCACTTTTTCAAGTACCCCAAAAGTGCCCCTTTTTACATACGAAAAGTGCCCCCTAACTTTTAAGAAGTGCCCCTTTTTACATGGGAAAAGTGCCCCTTTTACTTTGAAAAGTGCCCCAATTCCATCATTAAAATGCCCCTCCCCCTTTTTACTTCTGATAAGTGCCCCTTTCTTTTTACATGTGCCCCTTTATCCTCTACATTTTCACCTTTTTTCCTTTACAATAATTGTCAATTTTTCCATTCTCATCAGAGATTTATTAATATCTGGAAAGTGCACCGTTTTAGGTACGAGAAGTGCCCTTTTTTACTTTTTATTAGTGCCCCCTTCACCTCTGATAATTGCCCTTGTCAAATCTGAGAAGTGCCTCTCTCCCTATGTAAGAAGTGCCCCTTCCCCTTTTAATAACTTTCCCTTTTTAACTCAGATAAGCGCATCTTTAATTTTAACATAATTATGCCCCTTTTCATTCTCATAAGTGCCCCCTTTTCGTTTATGGTCAATGACCCTTTTCAGGTACGAGAAGGTTATTACTCCTTTTCACTTCAGATAAGTGCCCCTTCATCTCCAAAAAGTGCTCTTTTCATCTCTGATGAATGCCCCTTTTCACCTCTTTTCCTTTCTAATAAACGCTCTTTTCCCTTCTTATAAGTGCCCCATTTATTTTGACATGTGACTATTTTTCTTTTGAATAAAATCTACTACCCCCTTCTCATAAAAGCACCCTTTCACCTCCGACAAGTGCCCTTTTCTTTCAAAAATGCAAATTTTCCTTTATCATAAGTGCCCCTTTTTTATTCTCACAAGTGCCCCTTTTCATATCTGGTCATTGCCCCCTTTTCATATCTGGTCAGTGCCCCTTTTCAAGTGCGATAAGTGCCCCTTTTCACCTCTGATAATTTCCCTTTTAACAATGATACTTGCCACTTTTCCTTCTAACAAGGGACCTGTCTCCTTTTCACCTCTTATAAATGCCCCTATCAAAATCTGATGGGTGCCCCATTTCCGTCAACAAATGCCCATTTCCCATTCTCATAAGTGCCTTTTTTCATCCGTGGTAAGTGCCTCTTTCCAGGTGTAAGAAGTGCCTGATTTTCATCTCTGATAATTACCCATTTTACTTTGACACGCGCTCATTTTCTTTTCCTTTGAGTGTCTTAATTTATCCCTTTCGATAATAATAATAGTAATACTACTACTACTACTACTACTACTAATTTTCCTTTATCATAAGTGCCCCTTTTTTATTCTCACAAGTGCCCCTTTTCATATCTGGTCATTGCCCCCTTTTCATATCTGGTCAGTGCCCCTTTTCAAGTGCGATAAGTGCCCCTTTTCACCTCTGATAATTTCCCTTTTAACAATGATACGTGCCACTTTTCCTTCTAACAAGGGACCTGTCTCCTTTTCACCTCTTATAAATGCCCCTATCAAAATCTGATGGGTGCCCCATTTCCGTCAACAAATGCCCATTTCCCATTCTCATAAGTGCCTTTTTTCATCCGTGGTAAGTGCCTCTTTCCAGGTGTAAGAAGTGCCTGATTTTCATCTCTGATAATTACCCATTTTACTTTGACACGCGCTCATTTTCTTTTCCTTTGAGTGTCTTAATTTATCCCTTTCGATAATAATAATAGTAATACTACTACTACTACTACTAATAATAATAATGATAATCTTTTTAAAGTCCACTCCAAATTTTATTAAGTTAAACCGAAAATGGAAAGCCCAATTGATCGTGAGCCCGGCAGCCACTGAGCGGCGCCAGATCGACGTTGCTCTATCCCTTATTGTTGAACGCCAAACAAGGTAGCAGCAACTCCCATCTTTTAACGTCTTTTGGTATGACGCGGCCGGGGTTCAAACCCACGACCTCCCGGTTGTGAGGCGGACGCTCTACTGACTGAGCCAACACACATAAGTGTCCACTTTTCCTCTCATCATTGTACCCCGCCCCCCCCCCTCCCCCACTCACTCCGTGGTCGCAAGTACAGCATGCGTGTTCCCAAAATGTCCGGTAAAGGGGTACTACACAAAAATCCGGCTCGTATTGACTTTACACACCGGACACATGAGATGTAATTTTTCGCACTGCGACCTCACTAATCTCTAAAAAAAACAATCCTAGCTCGCTTTGCTCGCTCTCAAATGAATATTTAGACATCACACCAAACTGCAAAGTACAATGCTTAAGCAATATATTGTATGACATATGAAGAGAAACAAATATTGAAATCATCCCTGATAATGTAATCACTATGTAGGGGTATATACCTATGTCTTAAAACATGGTATATTTTCGCTTTGAGATTTCCCACTGTGGGTGCCCTTTTTTCCAGAAAGTGCCCCTTTTTGTTGGTCCCCCCCCCCCCCCCCCCCCACTTTGGAAGTCGCTCGGCCGCCCCTGAAGCTCCTGAAAAAATAGACGCTGCGTGCGCGCGGCGCGTACGCACAGCTGTAGCTAGCTGTACATGATTGTATGTGAATATGCTGCTCGCTCTCGCTTGGGCTAGCTAGCAATTGTTCGACTAAAGACGTGTACCAAATTCAACATTTAAAGACCGATAGGAAAGATCACGTCTTATTATTATTATTATTTATTCGGCAAAACAAAGTGTATACAGAGGATTACATAGAAGAAAAAAATCATACAAAACAAAGGATGAAAATCATCGTGATTCCCATGAGCAATTACAAGTTGCCAGGAATGGGGCAGGCAAACTAAATCACCGAAACCGTGAAGGTCCCACATTCCGACTTGCAGTACTCATGGGAGATCACTACATAAATACATTGTAACAAGTAACAAGAGTATAGCAAAAATCAATATGACAATGGTAAAAGAAGAAACTCAAATTTTTAAATTAATCAATAAAGTATAAATTATTTCATATGTTTTTTAAGGAAAATTATA
Organism: Strongylocentrotus purpuratus; assembly: GCF_000002235.5. Classification (NCBI taxonomy): domain Eukaryota; kingdom Metazoa; phylum Echinodermata; class Echinoidea; order Camarodonta; family Strongylocentrotidae; genus Strongylocentrotus; species Strongylocentrotus purpuratus. Next base: position 336,343 of record NW_022145595.1, read on the forward strand.
AAGAGCCTTCCAATAAAAGCAACATGTCTTCGTATTGGACAAATATAAAGTGGAACAAATACGAATGATGGACTCCGTCTTGGTATCAAAATACAGGCTAGGGGTGTCCAGTTATTTGACATAAATATTTTATGGTTGAATTATACAAAATTAAAATATACAAATGTGCTTTTGTGTTATATATGAGATAATATTTAAGGGGCAGAAATGCAAATGGTTGGCAAGAATTGTAAACTACAAACTATTCCTTTACAGTGTTCGTTTTTAAACCAAGAATCATATAAAATCAAACCAATTATAGAAAAACAGGGGGTAATGTACTTTCAAGGCAAAGAAATTACAGAAGCTGTTCAATTGACAATAGTAATACATACACTGTAGTAGAAGATAGTAGATAGTAGTAATTTTAAGTTACTGTAATAATCAAGTTAAGCAGGAATATACCAGTATTATCATCTAAAAACAAAAGGTATAATAACTGATCATCCTACAATAAAATAAGCGGATAAAACACATGTATATATATATATACTAAAAACCTAATAGAGCTGAGAAAAGATTTGGCTTTTCAATTTGGATTGCCAAGTTTGATATTGGGACAATAGAAAGTCATTACGGAGTTCTACAGGGAATTCATCCCAGAAGCGAGGAAAGAGATACAAAGCGGTATTATTCAAACGCTGTGTTCGGGCAAGTAGGTGATGAAACTTCAGTTCATTAGGGCGGCGTGTTATCATCAGAATATTTTGTATAACTACATCACAGTCAATGAATCTGTAAAGAGATTTACAAATGAATGACATCAGCAAGTACTTTCTACGAGACTCAAGTGTGTACCAGTTAAGTGACCTTAGACGCTGATTGTAGGGCATCTGTTGTCGGTACTGTTTTAGTATCAGACGAGTTGCTCTACGTTGGATGCTTTCTAGTCTGTCACATAGATTACGATTGACAGGGAACCAGGCTGGTATACCATATTCAACAAGCGGAAGAACAAGTGATTTATACAGGCAAAGTAGGGCCGGTGATGAGAGACCCCCAGAAACGGAAGTGATGAGACCTAACATACGATTTGCACGTGAGACAACATAATCAACATGTGAATCCCACTTCAGGTTACTGGTTATGATTATTCCAAGATATTTCGTTTTCTGGACAATTTCAATTGGCTGATCGTTCAAGAAGTAAGCAGGCGGGTCAACCTTTTTGCGCGCTGCAGATATTCTCATCACTTTCGTTTTGGAGACATTTAGAGACATACGGTTAGATAAGCACCAATTAGAGATTTTAGTGAGATCATTTTGCAAGGTAATTGAATCAACAATTGATCTTATTGGCCTAAATATGATAGTGTCGTCGGCGAACAACGCACTAGGAGAGTCAACTAAAGATGTCAAGTCGTTTATAAACATATTAAACAAAAGCGGTCCAATCACACTCCCTTGGGGGACACCAGATGGCACTCTAGCCCATTCAGAGGCAGCACCTCTATAGATGACTCGTTGGCCGCGACTGCATAGTAGTGATTTTATCCAATGCCAGAGATTACCACTGATGTTGAACTGAATGGCTAACTTCTGCAACAACACATCATGAGGCAGTTTATCGAAGGCTCGTGAAAAGTCCAAATACAGTACATCGACCGGGCAAGATTTAGGACCTTCTAAATACTTCAGCCACTCATGTGTGAGACGTATTACTTGGGTGACACACGACTTTCCTTTCCTAAAACCGTGTTGGAAGGTGGAGATTGGACATGAAGAATCCAGATGAGAATCTATTTTATCAACTATCAGCGATTCCATGATTTTACTCCCAACGGAAGTAAGGGCCACTGGACGATAGTTGAACGGAGATGACTTATCACCAGATTTAAATACGGGAGTAACATTGGCAGATTTCCACACAGTTGGGACTTTACCAAGAGCTAGTGATACCGAAAAGATACGCTGGAGGATGGGAGCTGACACAACGGCAGTATGTTTCAGCAAGGATGGAGAGAGACTATCTGGACCAGGGACTTTCTTTTCCCGGAGAGAAAGTAATTGGCGGTAAACATCACTTACACAGATATCAAAATTCTGTAGCTGGTTTATTGGGAATTCACACTTCTCAGGTTGACATGGAACTCCCTGGGGATCAGTAAAGGAGGTTTGGAAAGCAGTAAGAAATTCAGATGCTATGTCTTGTGGTTTGTTAAGGATGCGACTCCCGCTTGCGATAGTAGCAGGCGGTGAGTGGCGCTTATGCTCTCGAATGTAGGCAAAAAACCTCTTCCTATTATCACAACAAAGAAACAAGGCATTGACATACTGCCAGTAAGCAGCCCTGATTTCGTATTTCACAAGGTTCCGAGCTTCTTTGAAGAGGCTCCAGTCGGCAACTAAGTTGGACCGTTGAGCTCTAACAAAGAGCTTACGTTTCTTGCAAATCATATGCTTTATCTCTTTAGAGATCCATGGCTTATACTTCCTTGTCCTCATCCGAGATCGCGGAATAGCATCTTTAGAGGCAGCCTCAAAGATGTCTAAGAATCCTTCCCATGTAGAGTTTATGTCTTCAGGATCGATGAAAAGGTTCCATGGCACAAGCTGCAACAGGCGATTCATATGGTCAAAGTCCGCTTTGGGAATGTTGAGGAACTCACGAAGAACTGCCTTGGAAGCGAAGGGTTTAGGGGAAATGATCTTAAATACAATGCCGTGATGGTCACTTGGAACTGGGTTGGGACAGACAGATGCCTCAACGAAACGGTCAATACGATTGGTGAACACATGGTCGATCAGGGTACCAGATGAAGGGTCGTCCTTGGAAGGACGGGTTACAGTAGTAACAAGCTGAGTCAGTTCCATAGTGTCGCATATAGAAAGAAGACGCGATGAATCGCTTGATGAATAATCTAACAGGTCAACATTCAGATCTCCGGTAAGGATAACACCATCAAAATCAATTGAGGTCCTCTGAATGTTGTCAATGTGGGCTTGAAGCAAGTTCCAGTACTGCGCATTGGAGTTTGGCGGACGATATAGAGACAATAGAAGCCATTTTCTCTTGCGGAGAAGAAACTCAATGCTTATCAACTCCAGATCAGGATGTTCCAAGTTTTCTAATCTCCTAGGGCAAAGGCTAGCGTCGATGGCAGTCAATACTCCACCACCAGGCTTGGTCATTCTATCCTTGCGAAATAATACGTAATTAGATGGAAACCCGAGTTCGACATCCTCACATGCAGCGTTCAGCCAGCTTTCAAGAATGCAAATGATTTCAGTATGATCAGTAGCCAAGTGGGCGAGTAAGTTTGGCATTTTATGTCGGATAGAACGTGCATTGAATACAAGTCCAGTCACGTGACCCTTTGGTTGATCATGAGAATGATCGACATGTGCAATAGTAGGATTTCGATTGGTAGAAGGTCCAGGATTTGTAGCTATATCTCCGGATTGAAGAAGCAACTGGAATGTTGCAGTAGAGTTGGCATAGTAGCATACAGATGACCCACTATACTTGCTCCTGACAGGAATATAGCTCACTAGGGTAGATAACTCATAGCATGTAGGAAGTATAGGGCAACAATCCTGTTGACCCAAAATTGTAAGGATGAGGGTAATTAGTCCAAAGTACTCCATTGATACCCAGAGAAGACACAATACGTGATCATCAACCGTACAAAAGAAGAAGATCCAAGAGCTTAGTTTCGCAGTTGAGTGAACTTGCACATACCGGTATATGTTACACTGTTGAAAACATGGCTACAGTATATATATATACCCAACTCACTTGGAAGTAGGAGAATGTTTCTCATCTAGTTCTCACCAGATCAAGCATAAATTCAGGAATAAACAGTCCAGTGTTGTCTATAGAACTTGAGTAATAGACTGTCATCAAAGTAATAGCGTAGGATGACTCAATTCTCGAGAAAACTGACAAAAATGAGGAGCAGGAATATATTGGAATATATTATACATGAGTAGGTATCTTTTATCCCATACACAAAACATTGACAATATAGGAGGGAAAAAATGAGATAGAAAAGAAAAGGAAGAATAGAAAGAAAGTAAAAGAATTAAATAAAAATGAAGAATCAATACATGGAAGAAATAAAGAATATGGGAAAAACGAAACTACGGAAGAAAGAAACATGAGAAATGTTTTATGAAAGAAAAAATGAATTAAAAGGAAACAAAAAATAAGAATGAAAGGAAGACGAAAGAAAAAGGGAAATGAGGAAGAGTAACATTAAAACCATGTCTTCAATTCCTTTTTAATTTATTGTATTTCATTTATTTATTTTCAGTTCTGAATACAAAATAACCATTAAAACATACATAAAGAAATATGAATATATTTTAAACAGAACTGGCCAGTGCTCCAAGATAAGCAAATTTTAATGCCGTGTGAGCGCTGACAATTAAGGAGATGTACAAGCAAAATACATACATTAGGGAGTACCTGCTGCCATGATGCAAATGTACAGCAAAGAGAAGAGAAGAATTTTAGGTAGAGAAAGAGGGAGAGAGGGGTTGAAGTGAGAAGGAGTTGCATTAAATGTTGATTGCAAATATCATCGTTAATAAAGCAGACACTAGTAAGCATTCATGATTAAACAGTTTATTGGGAGAGAACAGCATTCTTTTCACTACTACTTTAAAAGCAAACTCTGACGGTGAATATTAATTTGATCCAAAGGCATGCAGGGAGTTCCATATAATGTTATGTCTGAGCCTACCTCTTGTTCTTCTTTGCTCCTTTCCTTTCTCCTCTTCTTCTCTTTCTATTTTTTTTCTCCAAACTTCAGAACTCCTCTTTGGTCTCTTTCTTACAGTTATTTTTTCCTAGCTCGTTTATGTGTAGAAATCATTTCATCCAATGGCGTATGTTGTCCAGATTAGTATGCAGCTCATGATAATAATAATAATGATAATAATAATGATAATAATAATAATAATAATAATAATAATAATATTATGTACTTTCTCCGCTCCCTGGGGGAGCATTCCAGCAAGAGCTTCTAAGCTCAAATTGCTAAGCATACTACATTGGCTTTCGTATCCTACCGGCTACCCATTTAACACCTGGGTGGAGAGTGGCAAATGTAGATCAATGTCTTGCCAAAGGACATTAGTGCCGTGGCGGGACTCGACCGCGGACCTTGTTATCGACAGCCCGGTGACGTATCCACTCGACCACGACACCTCATGAAAGAGGTAAACATCCTTTCTTTTTTTCTTTTCCATCTCCCTCGCCCTCCCTTACGTCATACATATTTACATTTTACATTTCTCTTCCTCCTAGCTTTTTAGCATAATTTCTAAAGTGTATGTTCAGATTCCATGAAACTTGTACCCATGAGTTATCAAGTATCACAAATCATATGACACAAATTCCAGGTCACGAAGTCTAGGTCCAAGGTCATTTTTAGGTCAGTAGACTTGGATTATGTTTTTCACAACTTTAAGGGATAGTTGAGTTCTGTTGCAGAGGGCGCTACACAAAATGATTTTTTTGTCAGATAATGAAAAACTGAGTGTCAAATTTGAAAATACATATCATTTTAAATGACAAAATCATCTTTGTTTGATCAAAACCGGTTCAGAGACGGCTGAAATATAACGATTTCTAATAGTAATACTTGTGTACCACCACAAATATTAGATATTTTGAAAAATTTGAAAAACCCGTTGAAAAAACGAAATAACGCCTTTTACATCGTATTTTAGCCAATGCCAATGTTGGCTTTTTTGTTGGCATTTTTATTTTAAATTAAATTATTAATTAACGGTCACCATGTTTTTTTTAAATTGGAGCTGAATTGGTATGATCGTATTGGCTAAATTTCACACATTTTGGGGTCTAAAATTACCTTCATAGCACTTTTAGGTTCTAAAAGGGCACTATAAATGTCATCGATAAGAATAAGAGCAATAACCATGCACTTTGAAGGCAGTTGCGGTCTGAAAACAGAACACAACTATCCCTTTAATATGAGTATTAATAAATCAATTATTGTGATTTGTTCATATTTCATGAAAGTTATCAATCTTGGTAATAATAGTAAATAATTCTTTTGATGATTCTTAGTCAATATTCACTTTAAAATGCTGATTATATTTTAGAGGATCCCATTTTTTTTAATTTTTTTTTTTTTGGGGGGGGGGAGGGGCCTGCTTACAGAGGCGGTCACCTTCAAAGGGAAATCCTCAAAGCGAAAATATACAATTTTTTTAGATATTAGTATATACCCCTATATTGTGATTACATTATCAGTGATGATTTCGATATTTGTTTCTCTTCTTACATCATATAAGATATTGCTTAAGCATCATACTTTGCAGTTGGGTATGATGGTCTGCAAATTCATTTTGCGAGCGAGCAAAATTTATAGGATTTGTGAGGTCGCAGTGCGAAAAATAACATCTTATAAATAGGAAAAAGCCAATCCTGATGGAGTTATAAGCAGATTCTCAAAACGGAAGACTAAAAAGACCTTTGATAAGTTACAAAATTATAACATCCAGGCTATAACTACGAACGAGCGTAGCGAGCGAGATTTGGGGGAGGGGAAGTTGCTCTTAGTCGCTTGAAATTATGGGCACGTTAAATGATGAGAGGAAAGGGGACACTTTTCGAAAGGGTTAAGACACTTATTAGAAAAGAAAAGGAGCACCTGTCAAAGTACAAAGGCTAATTATCAGAGGTAAACATGGGGCAATCCTTACACCTAAAGAAGAGGCACGCACCAGGAATGAAAAGGGATTTTATAAGAATGGGAAATGGGCATTTGTCGTCGGAAAAGAGGCCCCCATCATATTTATATCTATATATTTGATAGTGGCATTTAAAAAAAAATGAAAGGAGGCATTTATGAAAAATGGATAGGTTCCTTATTCGAAAGGAAAAAGGGGCACATATCATGTTTAAATGGGTAATTATCAGAGGTGAAAAGGGGCACTTATGAAAATGAAAAAGGGGCACAAATGATAAAGGGAAATGACCATTTGTTGAAAGAAAAAGGGCATCCCTCATATTTCAATAGGGGCATTTATCGTAGGTGAAAGGGGGCTTTTATAAGAAGGGGGAAGTGGCTATTATTACAAAGAAAAAGCGGCAAATGTTAAAATAAACGGGGCACTAATCAAAGATGAAAAGTGTTAATTTTGAGAAGGGGAAGAGGCACTTATAAGAAGGAAAAAGAGCATTGAGTAGGAAGGACAAGGGGGACGTGTCAAAATAGAAGGGGCATTTATATAAGATGAAAATAGCACTTATCAGGATGGGAAGGGGCACTTGTCAACGTAAAACGAGTATCTCTCAGAATTGAATAGGGTCATTTACAAGAGATGAAAAGGGGCACTTATGAGAATGAAAAGGAACTATTTTCATAGATGAAAAGGGGTACTTTATATGAGAAGGGAAAGGGGCTCTTTTTAAAATTGGGGCAAATATAATAAGGAAAAGGGGCACTTATTAAAAAAGGAAAGGGGGCATATGTGACAATATAAGGTGCGCTTATTCGAGTTAAAAAGGGGGTAGTTGTTAAAAGGGAAAGAGGCACTTTTTACAAAGCAAAGGGGGAGCTTGTCAAAGCAAAAGGGGAACCTCTCAGATTTGAATAGGGCAATTATCAGAGGTGAAGAGGGCGCTTATCAAAAGTGAAAAGGGGCGCTTCTTGTAGATGAAAGGGGAACTTACTAGAAATTAAAAAAAGGCACTTATGAGAATGGAAAATGGACACTTATTGCAAAGGAAAATGGGAACTTGTCTAAGGAAAAGGGGTACGTGTCAAAATAAAAAGGGCATTTATCAGAGGGGCACTTTTAACAATTAATAGGGGCAATTGTTACAGTTAAAGGGACACTTTTCCTATGTAAAAAGGAAAAAGGGGCACTTTTGGGGTACTTGAAAAAGTGGGAGGGGGCACTATGCCCCCCCCCCCCTTCCTCTCTGCCCCCCCCCCCCCGGAGCGCTGCCTCTGCCTGCTAATGGGCCACCCTTCCTATACAAAATGACCAACCTCATTTTTCATCATATCGAATTGCGTAGTATTAATACAGGCGAGACCGCCAAGAGCGTTTCCCTTGTTTATTTGTTTCCACAGTTTTACTCTTTGTACTGCTTGATTGCAAGTAAAAAGTTAAGCACAACATAAGGAAGAAACAGACAAAATTTATCAGTTTGTGCATTTATTGTACAGTATTTATTTACTCTCTCTCTCTCATATCAATCAAATGATATCACATTCTACTGAATGTATACATACATTTATGATTGACAATATCTAATAGATATGAGTTTCTCCTTTGTGTCAAACTCTGCTAGCACCACTACCATTAATTTTTGTTTTCCATCAATATTATTCATGATGTCAGCACTCCCGTGTAGAGTATGGAATTTGTGGTTATATTATCAATGCCCAAATAGGCATTTGACAAATTGGGAATTAGATTAGACTATACCATTAGCGTAAGTGGTCGTTAGGCCAAGAGATAAGTACAAGAAATGATTAATTAACCATATGGATAGTATACGAACTGGTTGTAGACCAAAATTCTTTAATATCTGCAATCGTTTTTATAAACTCATTCCTTCGAGAACTGCATATACTAACACATGTTGCCTTTATTGGGAAAAGAATCTTAATGTAGATATTGATTGGTCTACTGTATTCAAGCGTAATCTTTAACACATTAGAGAAAACAAATTACGAGAGTTTAACTTGAAATTGCTGTATAATCTATTGTGAGTAAAAAGTAATCTTTTCAAATGGGGAATATCTAATGACGATGTATGCCCAAAATGTAATATGAAAGAGGATATAAATCACGCATTTATCGAATGCAAACTGAACAAGCCCTTTATTAAACATCTGAAAGAAATATTACGAGATATATACCAAGTAAAGATATTGTCGTTCAGTATCCGACACTTGCTCAAAATAGATTGTGAAAATCATTGCACTTTATTCCTTACTATAGCTTTTTGGACCATTTATAAATCGATTGTCGATCGGAATATGACTGGAATAGACAAAAGAAACGTTGCTTCCAAACAACTTTTCCAAAGAGAAATTATAAAAAGATTGGAAAGTCAGTCAAATAAAAATATGACCAGAAAGCACATGTTTTTTCCAAAAGAGCTGTTATATGTCATTTTAAAAAAAAATTAAAGGGAAGAAAAAAAAGGGGGGAACTATCAGTATAATTCTTATATTAATGATGATTCAAATGCCTTGCAAAGCAAAACTTAATTTAAATTTTGTTTAAGTCCAAATAGTGATGCTTTTGTGATTACGTAAGTTTGGATTGTATTATTGTATCTTTGGATGTAAACCCTGTATATCTAATAAATTCTCTGATGAGGCAAAGAAAAACAAAAAAACGTTGATATCTGTGTTCAAGATTTACACTATGTATATACAATTTCCATGCACGGAATCGTTCAATCTGATGACCCTATTTGGTTTCAAGCATCCAGTCCTGCGTAAATCCCATTGCTCTTGATTTGTATTGACAGTCAAATGACAAGAGAGGTAAAATGTATTCATTGCTTGAAAGTCACGTTGACAATTCATAGCCAGCAGCATCTTAAAGGCAATGTTAAATCTGAGATGCACTGCCCTACCTATTATCAATGTCTGTGATATGGTGTAATATTGAAGCCCTAAAAAATTGCGCTTCAAAATGGTCACGAAATGCCTCAAAAAAGTAAAAATCTTTGGGTGACCGGTTTTTACCACACTCGTTTCTTCTTCTTCTTCCAGTATAGTACAGTCCGCCGTTGGCGTATTATCGTACCTTGTGCTATCGTACTAAAGTGTTATGAAAACCGTTGGGAAAACGCAAAATTTGGTTTCAATTTCCAATCATAAATATCTTGATAATCAGACAGGCGATCGGCTTGTAAAAGTCATGGGGTTCCTGACTGACCTAAAGGTTAATAATTATCATTGCAGCATGAGCAAAATCCAGGATTTTGTTTCAGAATCTGAGACAAAGTTACCGGATCCCTTTAAATGGATCCAATCAGGGAGCTCCAAGCCTTTGGTCTCCTGCAGGTCAACATGCAGTGAATGTTACAACAAGGTCATGTGAAGTATCTCCCACACCATCCTCCTAAAATAGGGCATGCTGTGCTGTCAGGAGGTAAACAGAAACAATGATAAGTTACGAACAAATACTTATGGAATGAAAATAAGAATATTGCTTCACTATAGGCACATCTTTTTCACTGTATTTTAGTGTCTCTCTCATTATTATGTCTAGGAATTGTATTGGGAGCAGCATGGTAAAAGGTTCATTCACACATTCGACTGCAATGTACAGATTTTGAATTATTCATATGTCCTCGGGCAAGCCATTTTGTTCACAACGCGGGTTTAGTAAATAATTACTGTACAAGCTGTGAGTTATTCCTTGTATACACTATCCCCTGATAGTGGCAGCAGGAGCCAATGACAGGGTAGCGATCCCCAATCGCTCATATAGATTGTATCGATTTATGACAGTGGATTCTTATATGGTGCTTGTAACTGTCATTCTTGCCATTCTAGGGGATCCCGTACCCATTGGCTTAGCATGGCTGCTAGATGTTTTTTGTGTTTTTCAAGAATTGTAAATCAAGAATGGAAGGTGGACTGGTTAAAATGTGGCATCTATTGAATACTTCTAAAATAAGCTTTATTATTAAATATTCCAAGAAAAAATAAATTGGGACAAATCGATTTTTCATATACTTACAAAATTACAAATCATGGTAAAGGTATAATAATAATAATAATAATAGTGTAAACTTATAGAGCGCACACACCGTCCAGGGACGCTCATGGCGATAGCTCAGCAACAGTTCTCTTTGATACAAGTAAAGTAAATAATTTTGCAATATTTTTTGCGATATTTTGTTATAACCCATTTCAATCCTCAGCTCTGCCCGATGGGGCCTGGTGCCCTCCAGCTGCTCCGTTCACTGACAATTTAAGGGACTAGCCCAGTCAGCACATTATTCACAGAAGCTCTAGCATCTGAGGCCAACAGGCCCCACACAGGCAGCCAATGAGACTAAAGGGTGATAACTAATTAATTTCAAATGTATATACAAATGACATATCAATTATGGATTTAGTAAAATAAACTTATACAACTTAAGGAAATACTGGGTTACAGATGGAATAGGTAAGTCTTAAGACGAGTTTTAAAGGCAGAGTATGTTGCAATACAGCGAAGTGATGAGGGAAGCTTATTCCATAATTTGGCTGCTGCATGCGAAAAAGCATGGTCTCCCCATGAATGACGGGTACGGGGAATTTGCAGCAAATTATCACTTCCAGATCTTAAGGTACGAGTTGGATTGTAGGAGTGTAGTGAGTCTTTAATGTATTGTGGCGAGATTCCATGGAGAGCCCGATAAACAAGTAACATAATTTTGAAGTGGACCCTTTTCTGGACAGGTAGCCAGTGAAGAGAGCGTAATATAGGCGTAATAGAAGACATTCTTGGTGTGAAAGTAAGGAGTCTTGCACTGGAATTTTGGAGGGATTGCAGTCTGTCTTGCTGCTGTTTTGTGAGTCCAAATAGAATAGAATTACAAAAATCTAAGCGGGATGAGATTAATGCATGGATTAATTGTTAGCATGCTTTTTGAGTCAGAGATTTTCGTATGAACCCAAGGTTCCGCAGTTGATATCTTACAGACTTTGATATGCTAGATACATGTTCAATAAATGACATATTATTGTCAAATATCACACCGAGGTTACGGACCTTTGAGGCTGGCTTTAGAACTTTGTCACCTAGATGCAAGCTTAAATGAGTATGATTTGCTCTCAGTAAAGAGTTCTTAGAGCCCAAAATGATAAACTCAGTTTTATTTTCATTTATTTTAAGACCGTTGGAATCCATCAAGCCTTTCATGTCATGAATACAGGCTTCTAAAGTTCTCTTAGCATCGGCAATTGCATCTGAGGAAGGATGTACAGAAATGAAAAGCTGAATGTCATCAGCGTAACAATGATATTTTATATTATGCTTTCTAATTATTGTACTGATTGGCTCAAGGTAAACAGAAAACATTAACGGGCCACCAACAGACCCTTGTGGCACACCGTATGAAAGATAAGTTTTGTCAGATTGGGAGTTATTTACAGAGACATACTGGGTTCTTTTATGAATGTATGATGAAAACACTGCAACGCAGTGCCTGTTACCCCAAGAGACTGTAGTCTCTTAACAAGTATTGTGTGGTCAATGAATAATTTAGTTGTTAACTGTATTGCTCAAGCATTCAAGGAACTCCTTCCTGCCACAAACTCATTTTCTACACTTCATTCTTACTGGTAAATTAGAATTAATGACTTGCCAAAGAAGCCTGGCGCCAAGATGGGATTTGAAACCTACCACTTTGAGTGAAAATGTAATGAATAAACTGTCACATCCTGACGCTCTATGAGCTAATTCAGCACAGATCATTATCACTGTTATTACATCATCATAATATCTTACTTGTGTAAACAAGAGGGGGGCATCCCTTGAAATAAATTCTGCCGTTTTGAGGCAGAATACTCCACAATCTGCTGAATTATACTGCTGGGGATTGTCTTTCCCAGATGAATATGTCCAGCCATCCTCCTTAAAAATTTCCTTCCTCTTGTCAAGGCTTTCTTCTTTAAGATAATCTCTGTAATTGAAATTAGAAATAGTACGGAATTATATATAATGGAAGTCTATTTTACAGTAAATACTATAGATATATTGACTGCTAAGAGAGAGGCCTAGCTGTTTGTACAGGCTCAAGGGGACGTTACATCCTACTATGACCCCGAGCCTGGGCGGGCGGGCGGCAGCGCCCCGAGGGTTCATATTAGGATATGTAACGTCCCCGAGAGCCAATATAGAAACAGATAGTCCTCGAATATTAAAGCAGTCCATATCTTTTATAAATCTACCACGAATTCTTACCTTATCCTTTTCTTGAGTAAAGATTGGTTAAAATATCAGAGAAAATTTGAGACACTGTCTGTTAATCTTCGCTGGAAAGTTGACTGAATGTTACAATCATTTGAGAATCGCACACACACTGCACTGCATGGTATCCCCCCTCGCGCAAAGATTTTTTTTACACGTAAACCAATGGGGTTTAACTTCAGCAGAATTTTGTACATGTATGTGGCCCGCTAAACCCGGGGCAACGGGCATCTTTCTAAAAAAACTATTGACCGTTAGGCGGGCATGGCTAAAATTACGACTCCAATTTCGACCAATCAAATGGCTAGATTTCTAAAGAGAGATATATGATTACTATTGTCCGTTATCGTAAGATTGCATATGAAAAACTTGGGCGCATCTGCTCTGCGCCATGTCGCTTATCCTGTTAAAGAGAAGGTTGAGTTCTGGGAAGAGGTGAAAAATAATTTGTGAGCGTAATAATTCTTATTATGCAAGTGTGGAAGATCATCAGATAAGACATGTTCCCTGAAAAACATGGCTCTTCAAATGCCTTTATATTCGAAATATTTCAGTAACATCGTAAAACTCGGGGGGTAGGATTTTTACACCACGTGTTCGTGTAGTCCCATATACATCTTTCTGTGTACAGTGTTTGTAACTTTACCAAGACTTGGCCAAATTTCTTATCATTTTGATGATTCTAGAACCTTGCAATACACACAAATTCTTATATGCTAGATGATCAACCTTTTTAGTCAATTCCACACTGTTTCTTTCACAATGCAATCGCATGACCAGAACTCAACTTCATCTTTAAGCACGGGGAACGTACACCAAAAACACCATGTTTTTATAGAATTGCTGGTATTATGGGAAAATGGAAATTTGTTTTTTTTAAATCTTTGGACGGTTTTTATTAGGCCTATTTGAAATTTCGTCTTAAAAATGAAACTAAATGATACTGGTAGCCATTTCCCTAAAAGTTTTGATTTCGTTTTTCAGCCTGCCTATACGGGGATTGCACTGTTTCCCCCCCCCCCCCCCCTCCTTTTTTTGTCCGTTTTCGCACAGTCAACCAGTCGGCAAATCTCACACGAGTGACGTATACAAAATCTTCGGACGGATTCAGAAACCTTGACGTCCCACATTTACGTTGATTAACGATTGTTTTCATTCGTGGAGAGGAAACGGTAGCACTTTCTCAACCAATAAAAAGTAGCTTTTCATAATAAATCAAGGTGGCTGGGATAATGTAGCGCTAGCTACGCTCGAGGAGTGCGCCCGAACAAAAACAAAAAAACAGTCATAGCTACACGTGAAAGTTCACCTTCTATAGACACAACACGCAAATTATGAAATTTCTGACACAAGGCGTTTTATCGAGAATCACTATGATGACGTCATCAAAATGTAAAATAATGTGTACTGATCTTGGAGAAGATATTCTTATTCAGATATTCAGAATATTTGTAATGGCCAAATGAGACATGAAATCATATCTCCGACTCATATTCTATCAAAATAAGAAGGAAAAAATTGGGGTTCCAGGTGCATCCCAAAGAGCTATAATGGATCTTGTATGAGCATGTTTTTGCCCACATATGCTTTGTATTATATAAGCTCGCGCGCACGGACATTTATATTAAACGGACGCTCATGCCGCTGTTAATAGACATAACGCGCAAATTATGAAATTCTGACATGAGGCCTTTAATCGAAATTTTCACTATGATGACGTCATCAAAATGAAAAATGGTGACCATTTAGCTTGTAGAGAATTGTTCTAGCTACAACGTATCAAAATTTGTAAGAAAATCGATCAATATTTACAGAGATACAATCAATTTTCCATAAATATGCTGACGTCATGATATGCAAATTCGTAATTTGAGTTTGAAGGCCAATTAATTTGCCCACAATATGTGTTATATAAGCTCGCGCGCACGGACATTTATGTTAAACGGACGCTAATTCCGTTATTAATTGTGAAAAAGAGATAAACATGGAATCAATTTGTTTGTAAAAAAATGTGGAATATCATGAAAGAAAAACAAATGGCGATACTTTGTTGTGAAATGGTGTTACGCGCGTGCGCCATTTAAACAAAAATGTTCAAAATGGCCTGAAACGTATGCAAAATAAATTTTTGACGATTTGGAGCATTTTTTAATTTTGCGCGAGCACTGACGCGCGGACGTACGCGTACGCGCGCGTTTATTGACCTAAAATTGATCGGACGAATATTGTCCTTGATCGTGATAAATTCGAATGAAATTGACTTTTGGTTATGAAGATATGATCATGAGTTGATTTTCAGAAAAATTTACAAAATGGCGCCTAGATGACGTCATCAGTGAAAGTCAATGTTGAAAACCTTCCTATGCTTGTGTGCCAAATTTTAAGACATATGATTGAGCCATTTTCAAATTATCTTGCACACAAAAAAGTGCGTCGAAATAAGAAAAATAAATAAATAATAAAGGCAATTCTAACAAAATTATAAGGTGATCTGTACGATATAGAGCCCACCTGATAATAAATAAATAAATAAAGGCAATTCTAACGAAATTATTAGGTGGTCTGTACGATAGTACAGCCCACCTGATAATAGTAAATATATAAAGGCAATTCTAACGAAATTATAAGGTGGTCTGTACGATATACAGCCCACCTGATAAATGAAAAATAATAATAAAGAAAGAAAATTCTGACGAAATTAAGAGGTGATCTGTCTACGACAGACCACCTAAAAATTGATATAGCAAAAGTATAGTTTTAACATTAATGTACTACACAATGTACTTTACAATGTTTGGGTATGCAGCAACTAATCACTTCACCAACAAGAGTAACAAACAACTTCCTCTCGTATTGACCATGTGTACACTAATGTAACAATTTGTTCTATTCATGCTGGAGTTATAGAAACTGATATATCAGATCATTTCCCTGTCTTTGTTGCATTTGAGCATCTTAGGAAGGCATGTAGAACCAGCCACAAAGAGTCTGTGTTTCGTACCTGCATAAATTATGATATTAATAAATTTCATGATGATCTAGGTGAAATTGATTGGAACAATATAAGTGGTTGTACAAAATTAAATGAGTCATACTCTGTATTTTACGACTTGTTTACGCAAGTCTGTGACAAGCATGCACCAATAATGTCATCAACTTCGAAGAACCTTAAAAAGGAGGAAAATAGTGAGAGAAAACCGAGATGACTAATGCTATTTTAAAACCAGTCAAGAAGAAGCCCAAGTTGTATTCTAAACCAAAGGCATCAAAATTTCAACAGCAAGATGAGGAAGAATACAAGAGGTATAGAAATGTTCTAACTACAGTTCTACGAAATGCAAAGAGACAATATTATAGTAACCTCGTCGTAAAACGTTGAAAAAATCAACGAGTTGTTGAGTGGTGGAAATTTCAAAAATAAAGTGCCAAATGTAGAGAAATGAGCAAGTTCAGGTGGTGGAGGAAAATAGAGTTATAACATCTGACAATGAAATAGCTAACGAATTTAACAACTTTTTGTAAACATAGGTCTAAAGCTGGCAAAGCTGAAGCTGACTTTACAGAATATTTAGGATAAAGAACAGAAAACTCACTATTCACTCACAAAAACTCACAAAAACCAATAACAGAGAATGAATTGAAATGCCACTTACATACTTTAAATACAAAAAAGCATGTGGATATGATAATTTGCATGCAAGATTGTTGAGGGATGCTGCCCTATACATTTCAAGCTCATTAACATAATATATGTTCAACCTTTCCATAGATAAAGGTAAATTTCCAGACGCTCTGAAAGTAGCAAAAGTGACACCTATTTATAAAAAGGGGCAAAAAGATCTAGCTGGTAAATACAGACCCATTTCAGTTACCTATACTGGGTCAAATCTTTGAGAAGATAATAAATAATCGTGTAATTGACTATTTGGAAGCAAATAATATCTTGTTTCAACACCAGTATGGTTTCCGTAAGAAACATAGCACTAAATTATCTTTGATTAATCTTGCAAATACACTATTGAAATACATTGATGAAGTTAGAACAAAAGTTGGCATCTCTATTGACTTTCAAAATGCATTTGATACTATAAACCACAGCATTCTCCTCAAAAAGATTTCACACTATGGATTAGCCTTGCAATGGTTTGAAGATTATTTTGTGTAAACGACCACAGTTTATACAATATAAAGACAAAATGTCTTTGAAATTGAATATAACACGTGGTGTCCCTCAAGGCTCCGTTCTTGGAACAACCTTATTTTCACTACATATAAATGACTTACCTAACTCCACAAACTTTTTCAATTTCAGATTATTTGCTGATGACTCAAATGTCAATGGTTTGAAGATTATTTGTGTAAACGACCACAGTTTATACAATATAAAGACAAAATGTCTTTGAAATTGAATATAACACGTGGTGTCCCTCAAGGCTCCGTTCTTGGAACAACCTTATTTTCACTACATATAAATGACTTACCTAACTCCACAAACTTCTTCAATTTCAGATTATTTGCTGATGACTCAAATGTCTTTCATACTTTTAATCATAGGCAAAAAGAAATTGATTTAGAAATTGTAAGTGAAAATTTAATGAAGGTGCACGAATGGTGTGATGCAAATGAAGTCACAATTAACCTACAGAAAACAAACTATGATTATGAAATCCAAAGGTAGGTCAATAGACAAAAAAGCATCTGTGAGAATATCAAGATCAGATTTGAAAGAGGTATCCGTTGCATAATTTGTAGGAATTGAAATTGATTATCACCTTTCATGGAAAGAACATATTCAGACAATAAACAAATGCATAAGAAAGAAAGTAGTATTGTGTTTAAACTGAGACATTTTGTTCCCAAGAATATACTTGTGTTAATATTATATAAAACTTTTATACAGCCTCACCTCTCTTATGAAGTAGAAGTATGGGGGAGCACGTACAAAAGTAATCTAAATTGTATATATTTAAGTCAAAAAATGGCAATGAGAGCAATTACATTCGGTCCCCTTAGAACAGACTCCAAACCTCTTTTTCAAAGTCTAAACATTTTAAATATTTGTCAACTTCATAAACTTCTTGTATCAACATTTATATACGATTTGGTAAAAAGGTGTTTTACCACACTCTTTAGTGGATTATTGTCAGATGAAACAGCACAGATATGCAACTACGAGAAAAGAAAGTGACTTACTCTATCAACCAAAATGCAAGACAACGCAAGGGCAATTTTGTATTTCGTTTGTAGGAACAATGCTGTGGAATGATCTCCCAGATGAAATAAGATTAAAAACATCGAGGTTATCTTTTCGGAGACATATTTCCACCTACCTTCTTTGTAAATGACGTGGGCTCAATCCCATCCCCCTTGGTTTTTCCTCTTTATATATGTATACACTTGCTGCCTTAACCCTAAAAAGGCCGGGCTATTTGAGGTCTTAGTTAGGCCGGGGGGGGGCATTATGGCCCCCTTAAGATCTCGGCCGCAAAGCGGCCGATCGCCGCGAAAATTTGCACGCATGTCAAGTGAAGTGTATAGAATAATATGATAATTTCAATTTTTTGAAAAATTTACTCATTTGCATATTTATGGTAATTTATGCAAATAAAGTCATAAAAATGACATTTTTACCCATAAATCATATATTATTCATATTTAAGCATTCTTTTTCACTACATTTATTCATTAGACCATTCTGAATAATAATACGACAAAAAAAATTTGGAAGAGCCAGCTTATTCCTTATGTTATTCCCTGTTTTGATAATTTCTTATGTATTTCATTGTTTTTTTTAAACTTATGTATTTTATTTTTGTTGTTGTTTTATTTCATTTCTTACTACAATTCAACTATTTTGACTCCCAAAACAACCACCTAAATTTTAAACAAGACCCAATAACCCATGTTTGATCTGTTTTTAGGAAAAATGACTTTTCCATATGTTTTGTACACAAATCACGAAAATGAGCGATTTTCGGGCTGACATGCAAAGACAAAAGGTCACGTGACCTTGTAACCGTAGGTCCGATTTTCAAAAAAATTCTTTTAAAAGTTGCGCAAGACTCGAAAAAAAAAATTCAGCGAGCGGCGGGGCGCCATTCATATGCGTTCCTGAGCAATCAGGAAAATCGTAGAGGGGGGGGGGGGGGCATAATGGCCATAATGCCCCCCCCCCCCCCCATCCCCGGCCTTATTAGGGTTAAGCTTTCACAGGATTCACAGGTTACGCACATCTGTATGATATTATTGTTTATTGATACATCCTTTTCATTTTTTTAACACATTGATGATTTTATTTGTTCAAAGATTTGTCTTCTTCCATTATAATGCTTTAAAGGTAAAGACCAGTATTGGAAACGCCCCGATTTCAAAAAAATGAAATGGAAGCTCTTATTACCAATCATGTCAAAGAATATGTTTTGACTAATACATGATGATAACATTTTTGCCGAGAAACCGCCTACTAATTGATATCTTTGGTAAATTAGTTTATCTATTGGACTGTGAGAGATAAACGCACGTGTCGCGCACGTGTGCGTATAGTCCCATATACATATTTTTGTGTACAGTGCTTGTAACTTTACGAAGACTGGGCCATATTTCTTATCATTTTGAAGATTCCAGAACCTTGCAGTACACACCAATACTTATATGCTAGATGATCAACCTTTTCTGATCGATTCCATAACGTTTCTTTCACAATGCAATCGCATGACCATAACTGGTCTTTACCTTTAACACTTACATTGTTTTCTTTTTCTTTTTTCATTTTAGTATGTAAAAAAGTTACATGATACTGTATTATTTTGTTGTATGAAATTATGTAAATACAAAACAAACAAGTTTTACATTCATATGTATAAACAAATTAACAGAAACAAATCTTGCCGAAGAATGGAACTAGACTCGACTAGCACTTGCGCTAACTTCTAGTTCCCATTAACAACTTCACCTAAATATAGTAATACACATATTGATGTATATATCTTTTGTACATTTAATAGTATGCAGATGTATGTCTAAACATCGTTTTAAAACCATTACCCTTACGACATTACCCTTATGTTATGTATACATGTATCAGTATTATTTTTTGCAGTGTTTGATTGTTCATATGTACTGTCATTATTGTGATGTGTTGTTAATAAATTCAAATTATAAATTCAAAACCTAATAAGAAAGAAAATTCTGACGAAAACTATGTTTGATATGTCGCAGACGACCGACAGACCACCTAATAAAGAATAAAGAATAATAAAGAAAGAAAATTCTGACAAAATTATTAGGTGATCTGTCGTTGACAGACCACCTAATAAAGAATAAAGATTGAAGAATGAAGAACGAAAATTCTGATGAATTCAAAAGGTGGTCTGTCGGATAGACCACCTAATAAGTCATGTTCTAATCACGCAACCACTCACTCGCTCTCCCCCCCCCCCCCCCCCCTCCCGCCTCACCGACACCCGGGCCAAGTAATCTAGATTCTCTGCTCGATCGAGCGCTCTGATCGCCCAATCTGAAGCACGTAAACAGTTCAATATTCATGACATGTGTATCATTCTGCTGCCAGATTCCAGGTGTGTACTACACAAACATGTGGCATAAAATGTGGGCCTCATTTTTAACCGTTACCTATGTCATATTTAGTATATGAATGCATTGAAGAGCCATGCTTTTCAGGGAACATTTTGTTTCTGATTTTCTTCCACACTTACATAAAAACAATTAAAATACTCACAAATTATTGTTCACACCTCCCCAGAACTCGACCTTCTCTTTAATTTAATTGACTATTTACAGCTATACAACTCACCTCATTGCATCTAAACATTGCTGATTGTGGCTTCCCATGGAGTCATAGAATACTGTGCTCTTATTCCTGAAGTCTACAACCTATGAATATTGAAAAGAGAACAAGAAAAATACCAATTAGGGGAAATTAAGCAACCACACTGGAACGAGACCTAATACGTAGCAGTGTAGCTGCATACATTACATATTATTGAAATGTGTACCATTTACATAAGATGAAGGTATAACATAAACCCTAAAAGTAGATTAGGCTTTGTCTTATTACAATCATGTGATGGATGATGCAATTTATCTGTGTTGTGGATCAGATGTATAAACTGAATCACACTACAATTAGTCTAGACTAGTACTCTAAATGTGAAAAATAACTATCAATTATTTGGCTAAAACCTTGAGTGAAATATCGTAGTTAAAACTGAATAAAAGGTTCAACCATTAAAGAATGAGTCATTGGCTGTATATTTCTCAAGAAAACAACGCTAATAAAGAGAAGTGATATCTCTTAGCCTTTAAAAAAAAGTTGTTGTATTGGACTATTGCCCTATGCCACCGACCCCCCCCCCCCAAAAAAAAAATATATATATATATATATATATATATATAATAATGAATCAATAAATATGTATTGCAGCATTCAAAAGGAGAGAGAGAGAGAGAAAAGCAACAACAACAAGAAATAATGAACAAAATCGACCGACCGACCGACCCAGGTGCTGGCACCTAAACTAAATTAAAGGGCAATACAACATCTTTTTTGTTAGGCCTTATGAGTTATGTACATAGTTCTGATTGATATCAATCGCATATAATAACTGTTTAGAAGATGGGCCCCTGATGTTAAAACCATGTAAAAACATCTATCAAACAAAGCATCCTTGCATGCTATCCTATATAAAGATCAACTTACGGCTAGGCACCAATGCATTCCTAGATGGACCGGGACCAGAAGCAGGTCTTTCGTGAAGATGTCCACCTTCTTGGTCCATCGACGGAGGCTGGCGAAACCAGATTTGATCAACTTGGGATAGAAGAATGTGTTGAAAGAGTATACACTCGGGTATTCCTGGATATTCAAATTGATATTCAAGAAAACAAACGAATAAATGAATCATTCAACTGGTTTCAATATGGAAATTGGTACAGTGGAATCAACTGGATTCCAGTTGAGAATTGCAACTGGTATCATTTGATACCAGTTGATTTCAGTTGGGTACCAGTAGATGATTACCAGTTTCAAATTCAAATTCGATTTCACATTTTATTGTCCAATTATTGGAAATGTGTTTCGTTTGCATGTCAATACAGAATTACAGATTATAAACAAAAATAAGATACAAATGGATACGGAATAATACAATTGATCTTAACATAGATAACACAAAATGCGTTACAACTGTCGTACAAAATGTAGACCAAATCCAATTCATAATTCGGACTAAGTAATTAAATTAAATTCATAATTCAGATTAAATTCGATTCATAATTCAGACCAAATCCAATTCATAATACAGATCAAATTCAGTTCATAATTCAGATTAAGCTCAATTCGTTATTCAGATCAAATAAGATAGGCCTGTACAAACGATAATAGTAATACTTGGAACAAGAGGGTATCCTATTTATCATTTCATCAGCTTGGGAGCATTTAATTAATTCACACTATCTAAACCAAACCCTTCTCATTAAACAGCCTGATTGAGCTAGGAGCGAATGTGTTAAGAAACCTATACTTGTTTTGCACCTCAGAGATCTCAGCCTAATTCCTGACCTTAGAACCACATAATTAATATTTAAGGGGCGACGACTGTTATGATATATCAATTTCACCTTTTCAAGCACTCCGTTTCTACATATATATTCGAAGTCAAGTTCCTGCCCGTCAGGCGCGTAGCCAGGGGGGGGGGGGGGGTGGGGGGCGGTCACCCCCCCCCCCCCCCAAAAAAAAAGGCGGCCAAAGAGTCGAGAACGGTACAACGAATCGTCTTCTTTCTCTAATAATTTATGAATCGTCAGAGCTTCTGCGCGACGCGCGGAGGAAGGGAAACTTGATTTAAACACAAGGTTTAAGAGTCGAGGACGGTACAACGAATTGTCTCCTTTCTCTAATGAAACGTCAAAAGAAACTGAGTTTAGATAAGGATTAAGAGTTGAGAATGGTCCAACGAATCGTCTTCTTTTTCTAATAATTTAATGAAACGTCAAAGCTAATAATTTAATGAAACGTCAATGCTAATAATTTAATGAAACGTCAAAGCTTCCGCGCTTCGCACGGGAGGGGGGAACTACCCCCTCCCTGCATCCACCCCCTAGGGAGCGCGCTACGCGTGCTCACTACCACCTCCACCCCCCCCCCCCCTAAAATGAAATCCTGGCTACGCGCTTGCTGCCCGTCAATTTTTCCGCTTGTCTAACGATTCTTTTGAACATAGAGAGGTCTATTTTACGACATGCCGTGAACCATACAACGCAGTCGTGTACTTATATACTTTCTATGACAGACTTGTAAAAGAGATACATTATTGAGCGATCTACGTGAAAGGAATTGAGTTTATGAAGGAAATATAACCGTTGCTGCCCTTTCTTGTACAGCTCCCTACAATTATCATCCCATTTCAACTTGTCGTTAATAATAGTGCCAAGGTATCTGTATGATTTCACTATCTCTATTTCCGCTCCGTTTTTTTTCATTGGGGAGCTACTTAGATCTACGGTTCTTACTTTTCTAAAGTCAATTATCATTTCTTTTGTTTTCATAGAGTTTTCAGAGAGTCCAGAAAATTGTAATTGCACCACTAAGTAAAACAGTTTAGATACCCAGAAGGAAAACCCAGTTGCCGCACTGGTCCAGTTAAACCACTTAAAGCCAACTGGTAACACTGGAAAGTGAAATGGGTCAGTTGACCCAGACCAGTTGAATTTTAACTGGACCAGTTAGGATTTGACCGGTTGAATTCCAACTAGACCAGTTAGAATTCAACTGGTCAAATTCTAACTGGTCCAGTTGGAATTCAAGTTGTCTGGGTGAACTGGCCTATTTCAATTTCCAGGGTTACCAGTTAGATTGAACTGGTCTAACTGGGCTAGTTAAATCATTTGGCAAAACTGCCAACAAGTTGAAAGACTTAATTAGTAATATAAGGTGTAATTAGCACTTGCACTAATTAATTTTTTCCAATGGCAACAACCCAGTAACACCAGTTCGTCTGCAATTTCCAATGTAATGGCATTGGTAATAAGTAATTTTATTGAATGTATTTTAGTTCATATAATGTTTTCTCTAGTAGTGACATGTCCTAATAATTGACAATTTATATTTTGTAGTATTTTCAAAATGAATTGCATATAACTAGATGATCAGTAATTAACAAATATGCTGTAAATTCAGATAAATTTTTATAAAAACATAGACGTGCACGCACCCCATATTCATTATGCAAATTAACCGGTGTCAACTAGTTCAACTGTAAATATGCCCATGGACCAGTTTTCAACTGGTGCAACTGGAAATATGCCACGCACATACCATTTATCAATTGGTGCAACTGGAAATATGCCCACAGACCAGTTATCAACTAGTGAAACTGAAAATATGCCACGCACAGACCAGTTATCAACTGGTGCAACTGGAAATATGCCCACAGACCATTTTATCAACTGGTTCAACTGGAAATATGCCAACAGTCAGTTCTCAACTGGACAGGTGCAACTGGAAATATGCAAACAGACCAGTTATCACTGGTTCCAGTTAAATGAAATGCAGTCGCACCAAATATCTGCTTGACTGTGCATCATGGACCAGTTAGAATCAACTGAAACCAGTTGAATTTAACTGGTTCCAGTTAAAGTTAACTGGAACCAGTTGGAAATTCCAACTGGTGGTAACTGTTTTTTTCTTCTGGGTAATCTTCGTATTCAGTCTCACTTCCTCTGATATTCGCAACAATAACAGTGTCGTCCGCGTATTTTAGGACTGAGACATTTGATTTACCAGTTGAAAACAATAGATGATTACCAGTTGATTTACCAGTTGAAAACAAGTAGATGATTACCAGTTGTTACCAGTTAAAACCAAAAGATGATTACCAGTTGTTACCAGTTGAAAACCAATAGATGATTACCAGTTGATTTACCAGTTGAAACCAAAAGATGATTACCAGTTGTTACCAGTTGAAAACCAATAGATAATTACCAGTTGATTTACCAGTTCTATTTTGTTTTTTGTTTCCCACAATTCACATTCTCTTTCTATATTACCATAATTCCTTGTAATTTCCATCCTATTTATTGTATTCCTCACTTTATTTTCATATGTCAGTCTTTTAAAAATAATCTCTCTACATTTTATTCTATCCCTTTATTTCCCTTTTATTTTTTCCATCAATTCTTGATTTTCTCCACTCTTTTCTTTCTATCTTTATACCCTAGTAGTTTTGTGTGTTGCGAAAATATATTTTTTCCCTATTTTTTTCCTATTTTTTCCCTATTTTCTGGAAATGCAGACTATTTTTTCCCTATTTCCTTCAAGAAAATAGGAAAAAAATAGGGCTATTTTTTTCCTATTTTCAAGCACAAACTATTTTTTCCCTATTTTTTTCACCTATATTTTTTTTCAGACTATTTTTTTCCTATTTCCTATAAAAAAACAGAAAAAAAAATAGTCCTATTTTTTTCCTATTTTCAAGTACAAACTATTTTTTCCCTATTTTTTTCACCTATATTTTTTTTCAGACTATTTTTTTCCTATTTCCTATAAGAAAACAGGAAAAAAATAGTCCTATTTTTTTCCTATTTTTAAGCACAAACTATTTTTCCCCCATTTTTTTTACCTTCAACTTTTGTGGACTATTTTATTCCTATTTTTTTAAAAGAAAATAGAAAAAAAATAGTTCTATTTTTTCCTATTCTCGAGTACCAAACTATTTTTTCCCTATTTTTTCACCTTCATCTTTTTCAGACTATTTTTTGCCTATTTTCTCAAAAAAAATAGGACTATTTTTTCCCTATTTTTTCATCTTAATCTTTTTCAGACTATTTTTTCCCTATTTTTTCACCTTAATCTTTTTCAGACAATTTTTTCCCTATTTTTTCACCTTAATCTTTTTCAGACTTCTTTTTACCTATTTGCGAGTACTATTTTCTTCCTATTTTTTGCACTTAAATTTTTTATGACATGATACAAATTTGTAAACTATTTTTTGTCTAATTTCTAAACTTGCATATTTTCATTGTTTATGACTGGCATCCTATTCAAAAAGCCCGCTTCTCCTGCCATTATCTCTGTTGTTCATTTTGCGACTTATTGGTTGTTTTTAGCTGTGGGGGCACATATTGAATAGTGAGATCAAAGATGACCATAAATAAACAATGTGTAAAAAGAAAATGTACGAAATTTCAATTTTGTTCCTTTATTAATATTCTTGATTTTATTTACAAACTATAGTAGTGACTAGTGCACTCAAAGATAACCATACATAAACCATGTGTAAAAAGAAAATGTACACATAGAAATTTCAACCAAAAAAAATCTCCTTTATTAATAGAAAAAAAAGCATTCGATCGAGATATTCCCGTTCTATGTGTGCACAAAGTTTCAACGTAGAGGACAGTACGCAAGTACGTAATTTGAAAATTACCCGTTATTTTTTTTCCCCACTGGCACTGCTGTGCGCATCGGACTTTTGCTGATTTTCGTTCATCAAACGTCTCCAAATCACACCAAAATGTCTTCCAGCAATTATTCTAGCGATGAAATTTCATCAAGAGATAGTGACTCCTCATACTCCGATGCCTCCTTATCCCATTTTAGTGATTCTTCCCAAGAAAATGAGCCCGACAAATGTTCAAAATATTACTAGTCCCACTCGTAGAGAAACGAGTTTGTTGTCGAATTACGGACCATCGACGAGCGGAACTGGCCCCAGAAAACAGCTGAAAAGGTACGTTTATTTCTGAAACTTAATTATATTATGATATATATATTTTTATTGTGTCTGTTGTTGAATATAATGCTACTTCATAGACATAATAGGCCTATAGAATGTTATTTTACGTATCAATATTCCCATGTACTAGTGTTGAGGTTGTAGACTACACAACTTCTTAGTGAAGTGTAGTGAATCTCCAAGTGCAGTGTAGTGTCTGTTAGTGAATGAGTGAATGTAAACAAACGTGATTACAATAAATCCACGTAAAAAATTTCAGATTTTGTACCATTACAACGTCTGTCAATTATTTTGCCTTGCATGATATAATGTTTTGATGTGGTTTTAGGCTAAATTGTATCTCAAATTATTTTTCTAGGAATCGGAAAACACAACCTGCTAAAGCACCACGCAAGAAGAAGAGCAAGTCTTCCAAGTCCGAGAGTGTGTCTGCGAGGTATGTCCTTACTAAGTAGAAATCTAAATCTATTGTTGATAATTTTTTGGGGTTTATTTATTTCATGTTTGTTAGTTAAGATCTGACATCAAAATGTTAGAGTAGTTTACCTCATCATTATGCTAGAACAATAATTTGCAGGTGGCACAAGTTCTACCTAGATCTACATTATTTTTCTCTTTCCTTTTTATTTTTTTCTTCAACAAATTGTTCCTTTACTATTTTCTTTTCTGTGTTTTATGTTTTATTTTATGTATGTTCACCCAATATATCTAAGAATAAAGTAACTCTAATTAATTGCCTACCTGAGTGGTTTACATTTCATGCACCTTGACAGCTCTTTGATGACTCCGTTGTTTCACCATCCGTTCGTCGTCAGCCTGGCATCTTTTTTGCTATCATACTTTTGTACACACATGTTCTGTGCCTTTGAATTTTTCATTATGAAATACATAAATACTTGTACTAAGTATTAATTGCATGTTCATAAATGTACCAATGCATGATTATTCTAACCCCTAACTCACATTTCATTTATATCTTTACAGATCAATTGAAACTAATCAAGCTACAATGTACATGTAACGTACAATCACCATTCGATGCCTGTGAACAGCATGACCAACATCTGTATCCTTTACATTAGTATTTGTTTCCATTTTATTATGTAATTCTTATGTCTAATCATTGAGATTCATAGGCAAGTACAACATGTATGTGTACACAATGAGTGCCTGCATATTGTGAAGATAAAGGACCATAAGACCATTACTTATGACACATGGTAATGATGGTATACTTTGTAAAACTATTTGAAAATAGTAGCATGTAAGTCTGTCATTTTCTTGTTTATATATATCTCAATGACATGACATGTCATTGATTTTGTAGTAAGTGTTTCTAGATTATGATGATTGTATTAAGATTTTGACAGTTCAATTGAGATTGAGAAAATTATGTAACATGTCAACTGTACAATACAGCATGCATGCATTGTTGAAAAATCTGTTTTATGATTTATTTTATTTTGTTATCTTTGTAAATAACGAGAATTTTTTTTTTACTTGTCATGATTTTCTTGATTTTCTTGAGGTTTGAAAATGTTATTACATTATTAAGAGCACTTTGCAATTAAATTGTAATAAAAGAGACAGAAAACAACACTCTCATGTCAAGAATACTGCTTTATTTGGTTACTAGTGAGGGAGAGAGCTTGTGATCGCCTGGCATATCCACATCGGCTCAGTAATAGTCCTGAAACTCACCTGAATACTTTATTTGAACAAAAATAGAAAGCTACATTCTAGGTGGATGATATTTTTTTAAGGCGGAGGCATATAGGAGACGCAGTCGCATTTGTCTTGTTTTTTTTTTTTAGAGTATAATCATAGCAAACCATGAACAACTCTATTACTACAACATGTACACTACAGTACTTAACCTAGGATGGTAAATATCAGTTAAGTTCTTTTATTTATTTGCTTACATGAACACACATACTATACTAAACTCATGTCATTGTGTTTACCTCTCGAAAATAAAGTACATGTATTTTATTTGACACGTTCCCTTTTATTCTTTTTGTTTGTTACAGTCCACTGCCATTATAACGAGGTGCTCGGGACCAAGCCAATTTCCTTGTTAAAATGAAATTATGTTATACTCAAGTTACTGAACACATTGGTTTGTTTAAAATTGGGACTGATGAGAATTGCCTGATAATAAAATCTTGGTGTATCCATGTTCGTTATAATAGGAGTGGACTGTATAACATTTTCCATATACCCATTGACTATTTTAAATGTTCTACTGAATGGATTGGACTGAAAGGATGAAGTGAATTTGGCAAACTGAGTAGGTGCATCGATGCAGAGAAAAGAGCTGTAGGAGTAGGGTGACTATTCTACAGTGGAAACTTTTGACAATGAGGTCATGTGCAACCAAGAAATCTTAACCCCCAAAAGCTGTTAAATTACCTTGTCATTTCAGGTATAACTGATCTCTTTATATCAAGTTTGCACTGTATGATTTAATTGAATGTACAGAGTCGTTGACTGGATGTGTGAGATGGTAGTGCTTGAGAAATCCATGAAAGTAAAGGATGAGTGACCCCCCCCCCCCCCCCCCCCCCCCATTTCCTGACTATTTTTTTCTGATTTCCTCACTTATTGTCTATTTTTTTCCTATTTCCTTACTATTTTTTTCCTATTTTCTTACTATTTTTCCCTATTTTCTTACTATTTTTTTCCTATTTTCTTACTATTTTTTTCCTATTTCCTTACTATTTTTTTCCTATTTTCTTACTATTTCCCCTATTTTCTTACTATTTTTTTCCTATTTTCTTACTATTTTTTTCCTATTTTCTTACTATTTTTTTCCTATTTCCTTACTATTTTCCCCTATTTTCTTACTATTTTTTCCCTATTTTCTTACTATTTTTTTCCTATTTCCTCACTATTTTTTTTCCTATTTCCTCACTATTTTTCACTGTCCACTAGCACCTAGTTATCACTATTTTTTTACTATTTTCTTCACCATTTTCTACACTATTTTTTCCCTATTTTTTTCCTATTTTTAGGTCTGAAAAATAGGAAAAAAATAGGAAAAAAATAGAAAAAATTGTTTCAAACCTATTTTTTTCCTATTTCCAAAACTATTTTTTCCCTATTTTTTCCTTTAAAAAAAATAGGGAAAAAATAGAAAAAAAATATATTTTCGGGACTATTTTTTCCTTATTTTTCCCCTATTTTTTTCCTATTTTTTTACGACTGGGGTATAACTGTTAAATCTGGCCAATGAATTCTTTCAATTCCTTTTTTAAAATATATTTTCCTTTGTATTCCTCTCTTAATTGGTAGTTCTTAATTTCCCACAATTCATCTTCTCACTCTTTCCATTCTTCCTTGTTTCCAAATTATTAATATGCCTATCATACTCCCTTGTAGTATTACATTTTGTCTAAAATCCACTTATGATCCACTTAGTATTTTGTCCTTCCTAATGTCAGCCTTAATTCTTGTCTGCTTATTTTTCTACCATTAAAAAAAGAAAATCACAACTTCCAACTTCTGTTTTAAGTAAATTTCCCCACGCACCCCTGACCCTGGATCAGGGCGCGATTATTTTGTGCGTACCACTAACGCGTCACATCGTCTAATTTTATTCCGCAGAGCGACTTGGTAGAGACCACTGTCGAAACCGTACGCGCATATTTTTTTTACACAACTGTTTAGCCATTTTCGCGAAAAAATTCCAAGAAGTGCTCTGGTGAAAGAGTCTAAGTCGTCAGCGCACCATATGTGCAAGCACGTACCCAGGGAAGGGAAGATGATAGAAAGGGGAAAACGAGGATAGCGGAGAGGATATGGAGAAGGAAAAACAAGAAAATACATAAGGAAAGAGAAGAGGATAAGTCAAAGGAAGAACATAGAAATACATAATTGAAGAGCTAAGAGGATCATAGATCTAGTAAGGAAAAACAGGGAAATACATAAAGAAGGAGAAGGGAATCTATCAGATTAAAACAAAGAAATAGATGACGAAGGAGAAAAGGATAGATTGAAGGAGAAACAAAGAAATACATAAAACAAAAGAGAAGAGGTTAGATTAAAGGAGAACAAAAGAAATACATTACGACGAAGGAGAACTGGGGACTTAGATGAAGAAAAAATATCGAAGGAGAAAAAGGATAGATTGAAGAAAAAAGAAGAAATAGGTCTACATGACAAAAGAGAAGAGGATAGATTGAAGGAGAACAGAGAAATACATAATGAAAGAGAAGAGGGGATAGATTTAACTCGAAACAAATAACGAGGTTGTACACATGCATCTACATCTCTCAAGAAGCACTGCTAATGGTAATGCTAGACTCTGTCTCTAGTCGTTTGCTCAGTATAGTTGACTGAAGTGGCTAAACAGTTTTGTAAAAAAAAATTAAAAAAATATGCGCAAACCGTACGGACCCTCTCACTGAACTGTACTACTTTGTCTGTGTGTGTGTTGTGTGTGTTGTGTGTGTGTGTGTGTGTGAGGAAGGGGTGCACTGTTTAATGTGTACGTGTGTTCTATGTGATTTTTGTTGGTGTCACCTGACACTGTCATGTGACTGTGTAAATGTGGTCGCCCCTTGATAGCAGACGATCGACGTTGCAAATGTTTATTTACAGACTCTTTGCAGGTTTGTTCACTTTGTTATGGGCTACTCAGATCCCGATTTTAGTAATCTTTATATCAAATTAAAGCTCTTAGTGACACTAGTACAATGTTGTAGAAGAAAACCAATGGCTTTAGTTTCCTTTACTTTAGGCCTATTTGGTCTGATTGACAAGGTTCGTAACTTCGTCTACTAGCTGTAATTTAAAAAATAAAAATATGAAGTGAATAGTGTATTCCTACGTGTTAATCATTACGTCATAGAAGTGGAAAAGGCTTCCATCAAATCAATGTATGATTTCTTGAATTTGCATTTCATGTTGTGCTATAATTATGCTGTCAATATTGTTATATACATCAGTGGCGGATCAAGGATTTTAAAATAAGGGGGCACAGCCTGCAAATTTGAAAAATGGGGGGGGGGGGCAGCCGGATTTGTAAAATGGGCCCCCTGGATTCGCCACTGATACATTGTACAATTATTGTACCTTATTTATTTTTAAATAAATACTATCATATCATATAGACTTTTGATACATTAAATGCTTATGTTTATTACCTTCTTTTTAAGCCGGAAACCTGGAGAAGAAAAAAATGATATTTTAACTGATTAAATTGATTATATAAAAAAGCCTTTTGAACACAAAGGGTGTGCATTATTCGAATAGAGTGGAAAAGCTCTGACCTACTCCCACACCACCTCCTGGCACTAGACTGCTCAGTACAAATAAGCTGTAAAATATGAATGTTTTGGTGGTCCTGTTTAAACAGATTTTTTTTTTTTGTAATATAATGTTCACATTATTATCACCATCCATCGATGCCAGCACCATCATATCTCCACCACCATCATTACAATATCATCATTTTCACCACCATCACCACTATCATCAATCAGTCTCACAAACACTACCAGCAGCGACTTCCAAAGTGGGGGGGGGGCACCAACAAAAAAGAGCACTTTCTGGCAAAAAGGGCACCTTCAAAGGGAAATTCTCACAGCGAAAATATACATTTTTTTAGACATTGGTATATATATATATACCCCTATATTGTGACTACATTATCAGGGATGATTTCAATATTTATTTCTCTTTTTACATCGTATAATAATTATATTGCTTAAGCATCATACTTTGCAGTTGGGTGTGATGGTCTAAAAATTCATTTGCGGGAGAGCAAAGCGAGCGAGGAAATTTTTAAAGATTTGAGAGGTCGCAACGCGAAAAATTACATCTTTTAAAGAGGAAAAGCCCGATCCTGATGGGGTTATAAGCACATTCTCATAACGGAAGACTAAAAGACCTTTGGTAAGTTAGATAATTATCACATCTAGGCTATAATTACGAGCGAGCGTAGCCAGCGAGCTTTGGGGGTAATTGCTCTTAGTCGCTTGAAATTAGGGGCACATTTACTGATGAGAGGAAAAGGGAACACTTATCGAAAGGGTTAAGACACTTATTAGAAAAGAAAAGGAGCACGTGTCAAAGTACAAAGGCTAATTTTCAGAGTTGAAAATGGGGCACTTCTAACACCTAAAAAAAGAGGCACGCACCAGGGATGAAAAGGGATTTTATAAGAATTGGAAATGGGCATTTGGCGAAGGAAAAGAGGCCCCCATCAGATTTTAAAAGGGGCATTTATAAGAAGTGAAAAGGGGCATTTATGAAGAGAAAAAAAGGAAAGGTTCCTTATTAGAAAGGAAAAAGGAGCATATGTCATGTTTAAAAGGGTAATTATCCAAAGATGCACTAATGTTAAAGGGAAATGTGCATTTGTTGAAAGGGGACACCGATTGGATTTTAATAGGGGCATTTATCGAAGGTGAAAGGGGGCTTTTATGAAAAGGGGGAAGTGGCTCTTATTAAAAAGAAAAAGAGGCACATGTTAAAATAAACGGGGCACTAATGTAAGATGAAAAGGGGTAATTATGAGAAGGGGACGGGGCACTTATAAGAAGGAAAAGAGCATTTATTAGGAATGACAAGGGGGACGTGTTCAAATAAAAGGGGCATTTTTATCAGATGAAAAGAGCACTTTTCAGGAGGGGAAGGGGCACTTGTCAAAGTAAAACAAGTATCTCTCAGAATTGAATGAAAAGGAAATATTTTCATAGATTAAAAGGAGGACTTATGAGAAGGGAAAGGGCTCTTTTTTAAATGCGGGCATTTATCAGAAGGAAAAAGGGCACTTATTAAAAAGGAAAGGGGCACATGTGAAAATATAAGGTGCGCTTATCCGAGTTAAAAAGGGGTAGGCTGGTTATTAAAAGGGGAAGGGGCACTTTTTACAAAGGAAAAGGGGAACTTGTCAAACCAAAAGTGGAACCTCTGAGATGTGAATAGGGCAATTATCGAGGTCAAGGGGGCGCTTGTCAAAAGTGAAAAAGGGGCGCTTCTTGTACCTGAAAAGGGGAACTTACTAGCGATTAAAAAAGGCACTTATGAGAATGGAAAATGGACACTAGTCTTATTGCAAAGGAAAATGTGAACTTGTCAAAGAAAAGGGGGTACGTGTCAAAATAAAAGGGGCACTTATCAGAGGTGGAAAGGGGAAGGGGCACTTTAAAAAATCGATGGGACACTTGTCAAAGTAAAAGGGGCACTTTTCCTATGTAAAAAGGGGCACTTTTGGGGTATTTGAAAAAGTGAGGGGGCACTGTATTTATCATATTATCATTTTATTCGGCGAAACAAAGTGTACACAAAAGAATTACACGTACGTTGTCACTAGCTCTTTCATTGGAACCCTCATGTCTCATTGACTTTTGTAAGATCACCCACCGTAATTTGATCAAAATAGGTTGCCAGCTCGCCGTTGCCTAAATTACACATGAATCAGTTCTGATCGGTTCATTATGTCCGTTTTAACCAACCCCCCACCGTAATTTTTCCAGTGAAGATAAGCAAACATTTTGCCGAGGTAAGCAAAAACATGAATATTCATGATCGCCATGGACTATACGATTATTTACGAAACGGAGTTAAGTCTTTTGTCAAATCTGCTTTTTGCTACGGCAGGCACCCAGTGAAAACGAATTCGTTTGTTAAAATTATGAAAATGTAAGGGCTACTTTAAATAAACAGAACTTTGTTATTCCTGGCTCATTTTTCTTGATTGAGGTATCATATGAACAGAAAATGAACTTTCTAGAAATATGAATTTTTCTTTGAAATTCAGATACCGCCCGCCAAATTACTTGTTGGTTTCCTTCCTTCAAATTGCTTTTAATCACTCATGCGTGGAATATGCATCATGTGATTAAAAGCAATTTGAAGAGGAAAGAAAGAGGAGACTCTAAGCTTTCTAAATATGTATCATTCATTAATTATGGTTGAGATTAAGTTATGATAAAACATCGATACTTCTCGGTTTCGTTTTTTCTGGGACGCACTGTATAGTAGGCGATTCTTGTCAGACCAAAAAGGCCTAAATTAAATGAAACCATAGCTATTGGTTTTCATCTACAATATTGTACTAGTGTCACGAAGAGCTTCAATTTGATATATAGATCGCTAAAGATCGGACCTTTGAGTAGCCCACAACAAAGTGATCAACATTTACACAGTCACATGACAGTGTCACGTGACACCAAAAAAAAAGCACGTAGAACACACGTACACATTAAACAGCGCACCACTTCCTCACACACACACAACACACTCAGACAGAGTAGTACAGTTCACAGTTCGTATAGTTTCGAGAGTGGTCTCTGACCAAGTCGCTCTGCGGAATAAAATTAGACGATGTGACGCGTTAGTGGTACGGAAAAATAATCGCGACCAGGGCAGAGGCCAGTTGGATTTTTTTCAGCGTGTAGGGCCAATTTGAAGACACCATCAAAATAAACAGATTGGCCCAGCTAGCGCTAGCCGTGACCCGAGTGTTTTCCAGCGCGCCGCGATTCTAGAGTTTAGCATAAGCCCTAACAGGTGCCCGGGACACAAGGCAACCAATTTCAAACTCAGGACCCCTCCCCCCTCATAGTTTTAAATTTGAACAGGGGGGCTCTTGCTTATAGACTCTACAAATGTAGCATGGCCCCTAAACAAAAATTGGATGTAGCCCTGCCTGACTGCATGCGCATCTTCAAAGGCTGAATCAGGGCCCAGCTTCAATAATTGTTATAAGCTACTGAAATCGTGACATTTAATTGGCTGAGAGCAAATCTTTTATAGAAATGTAGCACTTGTTAGAAATAACAAGTTTTATGAAACAGGGCCCTAGCTGGTGTATGCAATGTATAATAAGCCTTACCCAACAAATTAAAATAATAATAATTACAACAAATATTTTTAAAATAAGGCAAAAAATTTACACCCCCCCCCCTTAGTTAATAAACATTCCTTATACATTGAAGTCAGTGTCAATATTACATAAAGCTTTTCTTTAAATAATGATCAAACTTTGTTGTGCATGTACCAAAATCAGTCAAATATTAAAAAGAAAAAACATGCAAATTTCAGATTATTACATACACTAGACTTCCAAATGCTAATAAAAACTATTCCTCACCTTTGCTTTGCTCCTTGCTGTCAGCATTTCAAAATAAAAGTTCATGATCTGCATTAAAGAAACGAAAATTGAATATATATATATATATATATATATCTCAATACTGTGAATTAGGTTTAAAATATCATGCACAGAAAGAACATGCATAAATTCAAAATGCATTGTGTAATTATCTTCAACTGCAATTGTATGTTGGGTGCAAAAGTGCATTCAGTTCAGTTATACCCAGTGGCGTACGCAGGATTTGTTCAAGGGGGGGGTTAAAATCGGGCCCAAAATTTCGCAACGACTCAGCCAGCCGCTGAATAAGCGGGGGGGGGGGGGGGGGGGGGGGGCGGTAAGAGGACACTTTTTTTTTTGGGGGGGGGGTCTCAAAATTTTGAAAATTTGATATTTTGCTCCGTTGGGGGGGTAAGGTCAGCTTTTTTAGGTCAACCGTGGGAATATTTTTTTTTTTTTTTTTTTTTTTTTTATATAAAAAAAAAAAAAATCCAAAAGGGGGGGGGGGGGTTAGAGAAATGTAGGGGGGGGGTTTACACACAAAAAATTATCAGGCCCAAAATTTCGCAACGACTCAGCCAGCCGCTGAATAAGCGGAGGGGGGGGGGATAAGAGGACACATTTTTTGGGTTAGCCATTGGCATTATTTTTTTTAATTCTTTTTAATTAAAAAAAAAAATCAAAAATCAAAATCAAGAGGGGGGGGGGGTTTCGAAAAAACATACACATAAAAAAAAAAAATCAAGGGGGGTTTTTAATGCAAGTGGGTAACCCCACCCCTTCCCCCCTCCCCCTGCGTACGTCCCTGGTTATACCCATGTAAATTTATGCATTCATCTTATTGATATTCAGTTTTTTTTTAAAGGGGATTAAAACAATATTTCGAGATGGTTCACATACCTGATCATTAAGCCAATTATCCTCCTTTAAAGATATCATGTCTTCTGTTGAAATAGTCATTCCAAATCCCTTCACTGCACTTGCCAGCTTGACTTCCTTGACTTAATGAATTTTAAAATAGAATAGGAATAGAAATAGAAATGGGGCATGTGAATAAACGTACAAGACTAACAATACTAATCTAGTTACCTATACTGAATATAAATAAAATATCAGATCTATCACTAATTTATAGATTATGGTAGATTAAAAAAAAGAAGCAGAATAATGATAACAGAATAGTAAGGACTAAGAGAGGGTGGATACATATACAATACAGGGGGACAAACAATGCTAATCCAGTTACCTATACATGTATATTGAATGTAAATAAACATCAGATCTATTCCCCGTAGGTGTACAGTAGATGAAATTTCAGCTTTCGTTTAAAAACAGAAGAGCTTACAGACTGCCTAATAAAACAGTCTAAAAAGTTCCAATACTTTGGTCCAGTATAATTATGCAAGTGTATACTAGAGCATGTGCAACAAAATAGTATGGTTTACCGTATCAAAAGCTTTGGAATAATCCAAACATATACCAATCGCATGAAGGTGTTTATCAAGTGCAGAAGATATTTTGTCTATAAGACATAAACAGTATGAGAACTTGTGTGTTTCTCGCGAAAACCAAACTGAGACTATGAGAAAACACGACTTCAAAAACTGTATCAATCTTATTTATACAAGTTTTTGCAAAATCTTGGAGATCAGAAGACAGTTAGTAGAGAAGTTGGTCTATAATTACCCGTTTCTACAGGGTTCCCTGTTTTATTCATGGGCACAACTTTAGCTATTTTCATTTTTTTTAGGAACACTTCCATGAAAGCGGACACTTTTTTTTTTTTTTGTGGTTCCCGAAAAATCGCAACGACTCAGCCAGCCGCTGGATAAGCGCCGGGGGGGGGGGGGGGGGGGGGGGGAGGGGGTAAGAGGGCACTTTTTTTTTTTTGGTCTCGAAATTTGAAAATTTTACATTTTTCTTCGTTGGGGGGGGGGGGGGTAAGGTCACCTTTTTTAGGTCAGTCATGGGCATATTTTTTTTTTTTTTTTTTTTTTTTTTTTATAATTAAAAAAAAAAGGGGGGTTTAGGTTTTTTTAGGGGGTTTACACACATAAAAATAACAAAGGGGGGGTTAACCCCCCCCCCTGTGTACGCCCCTCAACACATCCCCAAAGGGGAGCAGCGAAGTTGAAAAGCAGACGATTTTGGTGATATCAAATGTATTATGACTGATTCGCACACTTTCGCACACACCCATGACCTTATAAAACAATTAGAAGGCCATGATTTGTATAAGCCCTGTGCGTTGTAACTCTGGAATATTATGAGGAAATTGGTGGAAACCGGATTTTTAATCACAACCAATCCAAATATAACCTCTATCTGGTAATATCAACCTTTTTTTCAAAATGAAATACAGTACACGGAACAACAATTTCCGATTATAAACCAGAACTGCACATCGATTTTCCATGATTTAAGCGAGTTATTATCTTCTGCGCATGTAGATTAACATGTGTAAAAACACTATTAGTCCATGGGCATATAGTACCGTACAGGGCATCTTGTTAACTCTAATTCATTTTGCCATGGTAACCATGGGAAGGTATTAAGTAGCATATTCTTGGCTGATAATTATGATGTTTTAGTCATATAGTTTTGTCATTATTTTGGAAAGGAGACTTTAACTTGTCTTGAATAAGTATATTATGTAATATATTAGTGAAACATATCAATTCCTTCGCGCTCCTTTTGGGAGATCAACCGACCCGCGCGCATTTTATATTACATGACATATTGTAAAATTCTCGACATCTTTTTACACTTTTCTTTACCATTAAAAATCGAAATTGAGTATAATATCCTCAATCGAGATATGAGAAGAAGGAAACATTTCCTTTACATTCCATGTAAAACCATGCCCTTACTTGAAAAAAAACCTCCGTCATTTTGACGTTGAACTTTACAATCCATTTAATTTGTTTTACTTTCTCATACATAATGTCTATTGATCGGTCGCACTGTGCTCGATTGCCTTTCAATATACCAATCTTTAACTTTGCAGCAACGCGTTTTGCGTCAAATTTGTAAATCCTCAATCCCAGACAATGACATATGATACGTAAGCTTTTCATACATATAAAGCTCATTTTGATTGATTCATTTTTAGCCCCGTCAATTTTCATGTCAAATCATGCTTCATGTCCCATTTTTTTAGAAGCCCGACCCAGGGTTTTGTGCCAGCTAGCCGTGTATGCATGTCA
The DNA here is from genome assembly GCF_000002235.5 of Strongylocentrotus purpuratus. Taxonomy (NCBI): domain Eukaryota; kingdom Metazoa; phylum Echinodermata; class Echinoidea; order Camarodonta; family Strongylocentrotidae; genus Strongylocentrotus; species Strongylocentrotus purpuratus. The sequence goes on from NW_022145595.1 coordinate 375,359, forward strand.
TGTACGTAATGCTATGCATACACATATAATTAACTGAACATGCATATACAGTACATGTACACACGCAGCGCAGCGCGTACTCGTGAGCGCACTGCACATTTCATTGGGTCAGTACCATTATGAAAATAGGGGAACAATGAGTGGGATGGGTTTAGTGCCGTCACAATAAACTTGCGCATTACACGCGTACGTATAATTAGAGCAATTTATGCACCCCCAAGAAATAATGAATACGGCCCGACCTCTCTACACACAGACTGCACAGATACCGCACAGTCCGGTCAAGGCGGTACGCGTAGCGTTAAACTGCCAAATTTACAGAAATTGTGAGGAGCGCTTTTGCTATGAAAGGAATTGATATGTTACTCAAAAATCCTTGATTTTAGGCTATTCTGGGGTCGTTACCATGGCAACCGTTATAAATGATGATGTAAATTGCATTTCATTACTCTCCTTTATGGTGAGGTATTCTAAACGGTACATTTTTACGCATTCAAAAGGGTTTTTATAATTTATAAATGACTTTAACTGTTTCTTTGAATAATACCGGTTGTATTGTTGTGTTGCCATGGAAACTGCTAATTATATGACTAAGCTGCCAGTCTGCAAATGCTATCATATCAAAATATTATGTATAGATATAGGACATTTCAAAATCCATAAGTAGATCTTGCCACCTTGAGTGGTACCAATAACCCAAATTTCTGGTCTTGGCCCATGGACTATATGTTGATTCTGTCCCGGCTTTTTGGCGGCGGACCTCATGAAATCAAAGTGAAAAAACATACGGAATGTTATCGAGACGACATTGACGGAGAAGATCATAATGAATTCGTTAAGAAAAAGACGAATGTCCATCCGTAATAGTTCCATGGTTATACCATTATATCCAGGGCTCTTAAATTCTTCCTTTTTAATTAAAGCCACTTACAATATCTATTATCTCATAATTCACTACAGAAACAAAAATAAAGTCTTTTCAGTTAGACTGGCTAAATAATTTTCAAAGATTTCCTGTATATCAGGTATGGAGCTAGACAGAGTAGCACCATTGTTAGACAAATATTCATTAAATGCTTCACACATCAGCTTCTTGTCTTCAATAAGACCATCCTTCCAAACGAGTATTGTAATACTCTGTAGTTTAGGATTGGTTTTCAAGACATTTTAAAATAACTTTCCATGTTCCTTTAACATTGTTACCGTCAGTGCATAATTATGATGCAACTGTTGTAAAAGAAAAATTAACTGTTGCATTAAATAGAGTCATGGCATGGATAAAGGAAAATCGTCTTGTTTTTAACACTGACAAAACTTGTGTCATGTTAATAGGCTCTCGTGCTAATCTCAAAAAAATTGAATCTTTCATCATTTCATTAAATGGCAATTTGATCAAAAGAGTTCAATTAACCAAATGCTTAGGACTTTTGATAGATGAAGAATTGAAATGGTCTAAACAAATCGAAAACGTAAGTAAACTTACCCAGAAAAACATTAGCATGATATAGAGAGCAAAGAGGTTTTTGCCTCAAGAATCCTTAAAGTTACTTTATAACAGTCTAGTGTTGCCACGATTAGATTACTGCTCTGTTGTATGGTCGAACAGATTTCTTCTCATACAACTAAACTGCAAAAAATTCAAAAGAGGGCCGCAAGAATAATATTGAACAAGATATATGACACACCGTCGGCTGATTTGTTCACAAGTCCTAAATGGATGACACTAGACAAACGGTTTGAGTTAAGTCGCGTTATGATGATATATAAATGCGTTCATAACTTAGCATCTTCTTACCTTCAGGTAGGCTTAATCAATCCTAATGACGTACATGAGCATCATACAAGGCAAATAGACAGTGGATGTTTACGTGTGCCTAGATTTCACACTGATTGTTATAAGTGTAGCCCAATTGTTTCTTCCATATCTGAATGAAATAAGCTAGATAATTCGTTGACAACGGCTTCCTCTGTCAATTCATTAAAAAGATTGTTTAAACAAAGTTGTAATTTGTGAATGGCTCAGCCGAACATACACTACGTGCATGTTCTGTAATATTAACATGAATTAGAAGGTTGAGTTCTGGGAAGAGGTAAAAAATAATTTCGAGCGTTATCATCTTATTAGTGTGGAAGAACATCAGATAAGACATGTTCCCTAGAAAGCATGGCTCTTCAAGTGCCTTTATATTCTAAATATGTCATGTAACATCGTAAAAATCCAGGTAGGCTTTTTACGCCACGTGTTCGTGTAGTCCCATATACATCTTTCTGTGTACAGTACCAAGACTTGGCGAAATTTCTTATCCTTTTGATGATTCCAGAACCTTGCAATACACACAAATTCTTATGCTAGATGATCAACCTTTTCTGGTCGATTCCACACCGTTTCTTTCACAATGCAATCGCATGACATGAGCTCAACTTCATCTTGAATCAATATTTTCCTATTGACATTACTGTTTACTAGGTTAATGCTATATGTTTATTTTGCAAACGAGTATTATTTGTTTAACTTTTCTGTATAAACGTTATAAACGGTGTAAATATGTTCATGTTTATTCAGGGCCCCATGGAAGACCACTACTTGTTGTTGAATGGGCTACCCTATCAAAAGATTATAAATAAATAAATAAAAATAAAAGTAGACTGGAATTGAAAATGATAATAGTCTTTCTTTGCTTGGCGCAGAGCAGAACTCAGTATATTTCTTTATTTAGTATACTTTAACTTAGATTCACCAGTCTGCTTTGCTTTGTATCTACAAAACAAACGATGTTTTAAATGTATTGACCTACGTCAGGCGCGTACACAGGGGAGGGGTTTGGGGGGTTAAACACCCCCCCCCCCCCCTTCGATAATTTTTTGTGTGTAAACCCCCCCCCCTACATTTCTCTAACCCCCCCCCCCCCCCTTTGGATTTTTTTTTTTTTTTAAATAAAAAAAAAATATTCCCATGGTTGACCTAAAAAAGCTGACCTTACCCCCCCCCCCCCCCCCCCCCCAACGGAGCAAAATATCAAATTTTCAAAATTTCGAGACCAAAAAAAAAAAAAAGTGTCCTCTTACCGCCCCAATAAATGGTCTCTAAATTATCCACTACTGTCTATTTTAATAATTATTTAACTCTCATTAACATGAACCTAAATCTGGTTATTTGTTTTGCCTATAGTTTTCAGTTGTCTATTAGCATATGCTAAATGATGACGCTTTCCATCCTCCCCTACTTGTGATAGGCAAGGCCCTAAACCTTTTAGGGAATTGTATCAACTCCTAAAAACAAACCCTTTGAAAAACCCGGATAACTAACTGGTGCCTGAATCAAATTCTTTGAGCAAATTAAATGAATCATTCGTTAGAATAATCCGCTCAAGCTTAAATAGTTTTCCTTTTTTTTTTTGTCCTTTTACTAAATGGACAATTAGTTGAACTGAATCAACGGTGCAGCTAACTTAGCAAATTGATAAACAAAACATCTTTAATATACATCTACTCCCAGCCTCTATATGAATTTGAATGTTAGCAAACATTTAAAACAATTATACTTATAATCGCAAAAGATAATTAAAATACCAAACTTTTCCTCCAATATGACCTAAACAACTCCCTTCCTATCCTAAGGAGTTCGAAATGCACTCACAAGGAGTATTGGCTAACAAAACAGTAGCCTTGGGACTTCACTTTTCTTTATCAATTTACTTAAAATATCTACTTCATTTTCTTCCAAATTATTCCCCCTTTACCTGGCCCCTGGTAGTGGAGAACCACCCTTTCCCTTCCATCGGTAACCTCTTTCCTCTACTTTTGCTGAACAGGATCTAACAAAATGACCAAACCCCCCACAACGCCAGCAAGCACCCTTGCTTGATTGAGATTGAGATGTGTTATTTGGAACGTAATTGGGTGGAGATCGGGAAGTGGAGGAACTCTGACGCAACAATTGTAGTGGAGGACGACCGTTTCCCTGCCACTTGTAACCTCTTTCCTGTATTCTTAATGGACAGAATCTAACGAAATGACCAAAAATACCACAACACCAGCAAGGACCCCTAATTACTTGAGATGTGTTATCCTGAGGGTGATTAGATGGAGATCGGGGAGTGAATATATTCAGACGCAACATTTGCTCTAAAATTTGTTTTTGTTTTTCCATTTCACTCATTATGATACTGATCAATATTAAGTGCTTATATTATACTAATTTAGATTAAACGTAGGTTTAAGTTTAAATAATCTATCCTATGCTTACATTAATGCTAGCCAAAATTTGAAGAGCAAACGGGTACAAATAATTTCACCAACACACAATATTCGAACACTTAAACATTACTACAATATCTTTAAAGAATCTAGGACAAAAATCCAAAAATATCCAAAATTCAACGGACGATTCAATTTATCAGTTCAGTTTAGTTCAGTTCTCACTGTCCAATTCTCGACTTTCAAAACATACCTCAGCTCAGCTTAATTGTCTCCTTAATCAGCTCAGCTTGTCTCCTTATCTCAACTTGTCTCCCGCCGAAGGTTGCTCCCTACGAACTTGGCGTTGCAGACCAAAAAACCCAAGTTCAGCTGACAATCGAAGAATCATAAACATAAGGAACCTCCTTCAATTGCGTCCACGCTACTAGCAGGGTTGAGTATCGTGACGAGGCATCGGCGTTACTTTCCTCCCCGAGAGCTTCCCGATACGCGTTCTTCGGGTGCCAGGCCAGCTGACAAACCAGCTCCGGAGAATTCAGTCAGACCTTGAGTAACTCCTGTACGGGGAACCTCCTAAAGGTAATACGATTCAGATCGCCCAAGTAGATATGGTGTGCAAAAATTTCCACGAGGGGCAGTCGACTAAACAATTTTTCGTTAGCACATACCAAACGTTCAATTTCGCGGCATTTTCTCCCGTCGCGGACGTGTTGGTAACAGGTAAGAGGGGGGTCTCGGGAAACTTCTCTCTCCGTGGTGATCCTAATCACATTCACCGGAAGAATGTGCAATGTGTTCCAAGAAGGCCTCCAATTGCCCGTTGGCCCTTTTCGTACTGGACTACTCCGCTGAGCCACAAAAAAACATGCCTTCAATAAACGCCACGATAATCTGTCGCTAACTCCACCGGTGAGAAACAGTTCAGCAGCAGCAACTAAAATACTTCTGTGTTCCGAGCAAATGATATCGAGTTCGAGTGGTGGGTCGGCACGACGAACCAGCGGTAACCGCTAGCAAGCCAACGGCAAACTTCGCCGTTAACTAAAGAAAGTTGACCCCATCCGTATTACCAAATGTGGTGGTGGTAGTAAATGAGTTGAAGATGACAAGTTCAAACATAAATGAAAACACAAGAAGCTCGGAATTACAGTTGAAATAAACTCTCAAATAATATGAACTAAACTCACTTCAAAATCCCGCACCTCGCATTTAAATACCGCGGCACCCGATGAGGCTTAGATATTACATGATATTGCCAGCCAACCAGGAGGGCTCTTACGAAGCCAACCATTGCAAAACGGGATATATCCAATTACCCTTTAGGTCATCCGACCAATTAATTGAGGAGTTATACCTTTAATTAATTATAACCAATGACAAAGCATAATAGATGAGTGTTATCTGATCTAGTCACCGACAGAAATGGGAGGAGTCTATCTCTTCGCGAGAATGTCGCGTCCCCGGCAAAACAGTCTATTGTCTAACTTGTTATTGGAAATGAACACCTGTACATCTTAATGCAGGAATTCATTTCCAACGTGCTTTTCGAAATGAACACTTTAATCTAATGCAAGAATTCAAACCCAGGGGTTGTTTACCCGTTCCCGGCATACTATTGGAAACATAATTAATGTTATTTAACTTTTAGGTGAATACAATTAATCAACCCAGCTCGGCTCTTATATGGCTCTAGCGCCCCCTTTAGCCCAAATGAGCGTACTACTACAATCGTTATAATTATATTTCAAACATGTATAGTTACAATTATATATTAATCATGCATAGTTTGGCAACAAAATAAAAAGAAATAAGAAAATTATGATTTTCTGAGCATGTGGGTAAAGGTTGGGACTAAGAAACGATGTACGAAAATAGGAAAGAGATGAGAAAGTTAAAGTTGATACTCTAAGACAATCCCAAATACTGAGATAATTACATAAATAGAAAGCTTTTAACCCCCATAATAAAACCAAATGGTGTCCACCCGACAAAACAAGTTTAGAATAATGAATTTATTCGAGTAAACTCTACCAAAATATCTAAGTCTGAAACCCGGAAGTGCACGTAGAGTCGGGCCTCTATCCGTGACGTCACGAACGGGACTCATGGGCTCAGTGAGAGTGAATGGCAATGATATCCCTACGTAAATGCTATCCTGTCAGAGCTTTAAAGATTTGTTGTTGTTAAGGAGTATATTTGATGGATTTTCTGTTTTCATTTGAATGAAGAATAACGAAGCCCGGCCCCCCCCCCCACTCAGTGTTATTTAGGGTACGCGTATGCTTGTACCCTCTTTTTGAAAAGACCCCCTATCTGAGCACTGCCAACATTTCCGAACCCCCCTTTCGCGGGCTTTTCACGGGCTTTTCCTGCCTTGAAGACCCCCCTAAATCCGGAACGCTGCTCAATGTACCCCCCTATATCAGGACATGCAGACACCCCCCCCCCCCCCCCCCTCTCATCTCAGATAAGCTGTCATTACTGGTTGGCACTTCTTCAAGTTCAAGTTCTTCTTCTTGATCATTTTGAAGCACAATTTTGTTTAGGGCTTCAATATTACACCATATCACAGACACTGATAACATGAAGGGCCTTGCATCTCAGATTTAACATTGTTAAACGATCCCTTTAATACACAGCCAGGAATACTAATGCAGCTGTGTGTGAATTAGGGTAGCCTACACTACAGTACAAAACTACATACTAGGTCTAGATTCAAGTCCCACATATTCATTTTCATGGGTGTAGGAAAATGAGTTTGAAAGTGTTATTATTGCGATCAAACAATAGGGCAAACTACTCACCTGAATGTGCCACCCTGTGAGCCACAGGTAGACAGCCACAATATCCACAACATCCACAACGAGGAGACTGTGGGTCCTGCTCAAAGACGTCCCAATCATGACAATTTTGGCAGGGCCCACGCCTCATAGCCCATCTTGATGCCCCGGCTTGATGCCGAGCCTAGCCCGATATGCATGATGAGCGCGCCGTAAAGACTATACGTTCTGTTGTTATCTCTCTCTCTCTCTCTCTCTCACAGATTTTGAGAAGTCCGTACTGCCCCTGTACTGGGACGGGAGTGCATGGGACTCAATGTTTTTACTTTTCATAATGAAATAATCCTGAATGAGCTTTCAAAACTAGCAGGAATTTCTGAAATCTGATCGCGGGATTTCATCAATTTTTCTATGTTCAACTTCAAGATTTTTTATAACCCCCTTTTTTAATTACAAAGAGATGAGAGAAAAACACCCCTTTTTTAAAGAAATCTCCGGGTGAAAGTCAAATACACCCCCTTTTTTTACATTCTCGGGCCGGACTTTGTCGCACGAAAAGTACCCCTTTACCGGACATTTTGGCAACACGCATGCGGTCATTTCCAAACCTGAGTGGGGGGGCCGGGTAACGAAGCAACATTTTCCAGTCGCTGATTTCTTTTTATATCCTCATATTCACCTATTTGGTAGAGATTTAAGACGAGTTTACTGCTTAGGAATTAAAGTTAAATCGTGCACGTATGAATAGGCGGATGCATTATATTGTCATCAGATAAGTACAGGAGCAGTTTTGTAAAACGAATAGGTCTAGAACTATAATAGTACCATAGTATGATAGTATCATAGATGTGTGTGACTGCCTCAAAAAAGGATACAGTACCTGTTAAACATTTTATGTTGTAAAATATAAAACTTGAACGAGATCATGCAAGCGCGCTTCCTCTATAATATTTTGGCGAGTGATGCGGCTCTTGCATGAACGTTCGTGAAGCGAGCAGAATCGGGAGGTAAGACCAAGCCGCTGCTCTAGGCGCTGCTTGCTTGTGATGGAACGTACGTGCGCTAGTTATGTTTATCGGCAATTGCAAGAGAATGAAAGCGACGTTGCCAGCTAAGAAAAACAAAGACTTGCTCCTGACTACCGGTGTCAGAATTGGTAGATGAAGGATCTTCAGGGCCAAGGAAGGCGAAAAACATGGGGAAAAGGAAAAAAAAAAACCATCGGGAGATCGCTGTGTATGGAAATGAACTGTGCATGGGTAGACATGCAGCTACTGTCCACTCCGTGCCTGGGCCGATTTCAACACCAAAACAAAAATTACATGGTGAAAATATCGACTAATAGCACATCGTTGGCATGAATATGTCATAATTTTTAAAAGGGGAATTGATATTAATACTATGAAGTACTAGGGGAAGGTAAAGAATTGTACATAGAATTATGATTTATTAGACTTTTCAGCCTTTGAAACAAAAATATGCAGAAAATCGTATCACTCTGCACATGTTTGCTATGGAACATCCGGGTACGTGAATATACTCTTTCCCGGACGTGAGGTCATAAATAGTAGACCAGCGCCGTGACTGATTTTCTATGCAAAGAGAGGCGGATATTTTCGACATTTCAATTGAGGATTTCGAGTAGACAGAATTTTTTTGTGATATACTAAGTAATTGAAAAACTTAAAACTAACATATACTTGCCGTAGGTAACAAATTAAGGGACATTTATTTGCTTAGAGTATCAACTTTAAGGGTACATTATAGGTTAAATTGTAAACAAGTGTATAACCAAGTCATTATATTAGGAATAGATGAGTGGAAGAAAAGGAGGAAGTAGGAGAAAAGGAGGAAGTAGGAGGGAGAGAAAGAAACGGGATGGAGAAAGAACAAGCAGATGAAGTAATGGAGGGGGATGATGGAGGGGTATAGGCGAGGAGGGAAAGTAGAGGAAGAATTGAGAGAGAGAGAGGGATCGAGAAGAAGAGGAGGAGGATAAAGAAGACAAAGAAGAAAAGACAAAGAAGAAGACGAAACAAGGCAAATTAAGGAGAAAGGAAGAAGAAGAAGAAAGAGAAGAAATATTGAGGAGAAAGAAGTGTTAATAAAAGGTCAAGGTATTTCACATCGCTCCACTGTGATTCTTTACTTGCATAGAATATGAAAAATGATGACACAACTGCGTAACCACTTCAGCCGGTTTGTGCATGTTGTCCCTATTTATTTGCCCCTTAATTGCTCCTATCTCGATAGCGTGGTATGTTGTAATTTACAAATGCAATTTAACTTGAACTGCAAAGAATGTTAACAAAGTTTTTACATAAATATTGATGGAATTGAAATAAACTATGAAACAATGATAAGATGTGTCTAGCAGGTGCGGATGCAGCTAGGATTTCTTACGGTAGGGGGCCTAACTTTTTTTGAGAATTCTGGATCCAACCTACATATGACATGGATATTTCTTTCTCTAAAGGACATGCGAACAAAGTTATAAACTGATAACTAATGCATGCATTTGATATTAGCAGGAACCTTACTAAGCTTCTGTTTTCTTTTAATTGTAGATCCTATGGAATACAGAAGCAGATAATGATCACAGAAGTGCAACAAAGAGCACCAGGACCTGATCATCAAATGTTATGGTGTAGATCTAATCAGGAATAGGAAAATATTCAGGCTGTATAATCTAAGCCCATGCGAACACCCAGGCGCGTACACAGGGGGGGGGGGGGGGGGGGGGTTAAACCCCCCCCCCCCCTTTGGTAATTTTTTTTTGTATGTAACCCCCCCCCCCTAAATTTCCCTAAAACCCCCCCTTTTGTTTTTGTTGTTTTGTTTTGTTGTTTTTTTAAAAAAAAAAAAAAAAAAAAAAAAAATCCCATGACCGACCTCAAAAAGATGACCTTACCCCCCCCCCCCCAACGGAGCAAAATGTCAATTTTTCAAATTTCGATACCAAAAAAAAAAAAGTGTCCTCTTACCCCCCCCCCCCCCCCCCCCCCCCCCCCCCCCCCCCCCCCCCCCCCCCCCCCCCCCCCCCCCCCCCCAATGAGCGACTTTTCGGCCGGCGCGATTTATCAAATTTTCGGGAGCAAAATATTTTGGGCCAGATTTTAAAACCCCCCCTTGAAAAAATCCTGCGTACGCCCCTGCGAACACCGCACTCGTCTTGGACTATATACAAACATTTAGGGAACTGTCATCTGGTGTTGTAATTCTCATTTATTATCTACCTCTTTTTAGGTGACAAACTATGGTGTTGCTACAGTTTATTCTCTCAGCATATTAAAAGACATACTCAAAGGCATTTTTCCCTAAATATTACATTATATCTAACAAACTTTTGTTCACAAAAGTCTAGCAAATAATAACTTTATAAATTGGAAGTTACTTTTAAAATAATTGGAAATACATATAAACTTTTACTCTTCTCTTCAAAAAAGGCCCTATCAGAAAGACATAAGTTTATCATTTTTTAATAAAATTAAAATGCAAGACCTAAAAAAAGTAGGGAGGTCCTATTTTTGAAAATCAAATATAATGCAGCAGTTTTAATCTTATTTGATTTCTCCTTTCTTTTTGTTTTTATTATGCAGGTTGTCCCATGCAGAAGGTTTGACACCCAGGCTTCTTTTGTACAAGTCCCTAGTCCACCCTCATCTTGAGAACTGTTCCGGTGTCTGGGATCCCTACAACATCTCAGATGTCCAGGACGCTACTTCACAATGGGGACCACAAGAGAACCAGCAGTTTGACTGAGATGATCAGCACATTTAGTTGCCTACTATATCTACAGCTACAAGGCACTCTGCAAGAAAGCTGGGAATGGTGCACAAAATAGTCAATGGTCTCTCCGCTCTCCCTTGAAATTTTCCCACTGCACTACTAATAGCTACTTGCGCCCTCTATATAGCAAACAATGCCTAATCGGTGCCTGTTGGTTCCCCATGATCCTCTTTTTCTTATATTAATTGAGAGCTGATTTGATGAGATAACCACCTGTCAGTGACTTTGCCAATCCCCCTGGCCAAACTAGTACAGACGGGCTTTAACAAATCACGAGCAGGAAGTACCATGACATGACCCTCCAGTTGCAGCAAGCCAGAAGCGACATAGACAAGTTTGTATTTGCCCAACACTCTGTCCCAAAGTTAATGGAACTGACTTCCAGCAAATATAGTGCATGCTGACAGTCCAGAGAACTGCCAGGGACTACTCCTGAGGCATCTACTCTCCTTATCCCACTTAAAAACAATCTGTCTTCCTCACACCATTAGATACTAAAGTATTAGTTCATCTTCGTGATAGGCTACAACGCCTTTTGAAGATTACCAGAAGAAGAAGAAGAAGAAGATATATCGAGGATCATGAAAATAATCATTGGTTCTTTTAAATGCGTGTACATGTAACATAGTTTTTTGATATTTAATCTTAAGTCAAGTTCTGACAAAAATATTAGGGATGCTGAACTGGATAGTAAATTGAAGAGGGGGGGGGGGGATAAAATGATGTAGTTCAATATTAATACTGTAGTAATATAATTAATAACATTAATAATAATAACAATATTAAAAATAGTAATAATAATGACAATGATCATGATAATAGCAGTTATAATAATGATAATACAGGTAGTAGTAAAAACAACAACAATAATGTCCAACGTAAGATAAACTACTCATAAAACTCAGTATATACCTGTGCTTTACATAATAAAATAGCATGTTGATATTATTGAATATTTTTTTCTCAAAATCTACAGTAAACTTTTACAACTAAAAAAATTGAATTCAAGAGACAGCACCCCCCCCCCCCCCCCATCCATATGTCATCCTTGTGTTGATGTCATGTCGGATTTTAAAAGATCTTTATAGAAACAAAATATGTTGATAAATGAGTTCATAAAAGTTAATAAATTAGTTAATACTGCTTAATTCTGTTCTTTTCATTTTCTTATTTTGTGAAATTTATGTGATGATGCTGGTGATTATGATGATTTAGGCACTCTGTAATGATAATGCTGTATGACTGAGGAAATGTTACTGTTGGGGGGGGGTGGCAAATTACAAAAAAAATCAGTGGCGACGAATGCAAGAATGAAAAGAACGAGACAAAATTGAAATTTCATTGGGGATGGGGCACAATATGAAGATCATTGAAGTCGAGGTGAGAATGACTCATTATTTGTACACTAAAAATATGAAAATATCACTTGTTAAGTTGGCTAAAGGATCTCCAAAATCTACCCATGGCTAGACGGATGCAGAAGCGGAGTTGAGACCCCCTGCCCACAACAAGCAGGTGCGCCCTCTTGCATGCAAACTACGTAAAATGGTATTTATCCGTCAGGGGCACAGTGGTCAGAAGCAGTCTTGTGTAGCATTGAGTATGGTGTGCGACCTTTTGATGTTTGTTTATTATGTGGCATCAGCGAGATAGATTTAACCATCTTTCCTAATGAGAGAGAAAGCGGAAATGTATTCAGGGGCCCGCTCGCGCATATTTTTCTTTTTACACAAAAGCCACTTCAGTCAAATATACTGTGCAAACGACCATAGACAGAGTCTAGCATTACCCTTAGCAGTGTTGGATTGCTGGAGCTGCACATATGACATACTCGTTATTTGTTTCTGGTTAAATCTATCCTCTCTTCTCTTTCATTATTTATTTCTGTGTTCTCCTTCAATCTATCCTCTTCTCTTTTGTCATGTATTTCTTTCTTTTTTCTTCAATCTATCCTTTTTCTCCTTCGTTACATATTTCTTTGTTTTTTCACAATCTATCCCCCTGCAGTTCTCCTTCGTTATGTTATTCTTTTGTTCTCCTTTATTCTAACCCTAACCTCTTCTCTTTTTTGTTATGTATTTCTTTTGTTTCTCCTTCAATCTATCCTTTTCTCGTTCGTCATCTATTTCTTTGTTTTAATCTGATGGATTTCCTTTCTCCTTCTTTACCCGGGGGGTACTCACGTATATTGGGTATACGGGGATGTGCCGCTCGGAAGGGTGACTTTTTCAGGAAAGATCCTTAGACACTCATGGGTCCCCTTTTCATAAAAAAAATCCTAAGACACGCGTCCCTTTTTTCATTTATTCCTTTCCCCTCTTTTCTCCCTCATTTTCCCCCGGATTTTTCGGATTTGCTCCTAAATACTCGAGCCTACATTACATTGTAAATGCCTAAATCTCTCCCAAAGTCCCATCTCTAAATAAATCCGGGGCCTTCCAGTGTACGAGGTATACGTAGCTCGTAAACTCAATTAGACCCCGGGGTACCACATATATCAGGACCCCATTGGCCCTATACCGGGTACTCATATGGCATAATGCGCGCTAGGTATGGTATCCGCCCGTATAACTATAGGAAACTTGTAGCGCTTCACGCGCTAAAAATGACATGATCGGCAGCTATACCCTGCGTACCCTCTGCCCAGCTGCCGGGCAGCGCATATTTTTTTTTACACAACTGTTTAGCCGTTTTCGCGAAAAAAATTCCAAGAAGTGCTCTGGTGAAAGAGTCCAAAGTAGTATAGGTGTACGTATAGCGTCATACTAATCCCTATTGTTTACAAACAATAGAAATATGAATTATGATATGATCCTATTGTTTACAAACAATGGAATATGAATTATGGAAATATGGATCAATAATTATGAAAGTATGAAATATGAAATATGAAATATGAAATATGAAATATGGATTAAAATATGAAATATGGATTAAAATATGAAGTATGAATTATGGATTAACGGATAATAAATTATGAAATGGATTAAAAGCAAAAACAATAGAATATGAAGGAAAGAGGATTAAAGAAATGAAAGACAAAGGAGGGATTACCTCGCTATGGAATAGCAACGATGGATTATAAATGTATGGATGATATCGGAAGGGATTATAACGCGAGGGATGAATGACGAAGGGATTAGACACGTATGAAAGAGTTATGAAAAGATAATCCTTAAAAACAATAGGTGGATTATAAACGATGACGTAGTGCTTGACGAAAAAACAAATGACGTCATGGGTACCACGGTGCAAATGACGTCATGGTATTGCACAACGACCCAATGACGTCATCCATGCGACACGCCTCGACAAGACCATGAAGTTGGCCAAGTACGAAACAAGAAATTTCATGTATAATCCTTAAACAAAAGAAAAGTAAAGAAATTGTAAACGTAAGAAAAACGTTCTTTACGAAACAAGTAGGGACAAGAGCGTAAAAGTTCTAAATATAGACAATTACATAATCATTAAAGGAGGCCGAAGCTATAAAGGTGGGAATCGAACACGCTTGTCGTATCAACATCCCGACCTTCCATCAACGATGTACAGCTATTACAATTCATCACGCTCGACGTCGATGTCACCGACGAGGGACAACTCTCGTGAAAACGAGTTAAAAATGGACTTGCATGCGTACACAGACCCTGTACCAGCGACCGCCTCGCGTGAAATAGAGAAGGATGAGGGTTTTGAAGAGAAAGCTGTGCATGGACAACCCAAACCAGAGTATGAGATCGCCGTGGCTAGCAAACCCCCCGCCATAGAGGCTACTTCCAGTGGCATGGATATTTGCAAGTTTAATATAGGCGGTGATAGTAAACGACCAAAATATGCAACAGTGAGGAGTTTTCAGGGGAAGGTGTACGTTGACATTCGGGAGTTTTATGGTTCAGGAGGCCTTTTTTTTCCGACAAAGAAAGGGATTACACTGCCAGCGAGTAGCTTTAAATCTCTTCTAACGGTGGCGAAGAAAATCAACGCAGGCATCTATCGAGGGGAACAGCTCGTTAAAAAACGACAGTAATCATCTCTGTGTAACATGTTACAATTAGCAATTACTCTTTGAAAGAAACCGAGGAGAACAGTTTGTTAAACATTTTAGCGATCGTCTCGCTGTTTCAAATGGCAATTACTCTTTGAAAGAAACCGAGGAGAACAGCTTGTTAAACGTTTCAGCGATCGTCTCGCTGTTTCAAATGGCAATTACTCTTTGAAAGACTTTTTAAAGAAGTTTTATTGTTATACCACAAACGGTCTAATCCAAGCATGTTTAACAAGAACGAAAACACAACGTACCATCCTGCTATAGACTAGACGGTCTGATTAAAGAATATACAGCGAGAACAAAACAAAAACAAAAAAACAATACAACGTTGATTTGATTGCAGGGTTAAGCGGGTAGCACCTATACACAGGGTGTCTGGGCGTATCAAAGGGGAGAGGGTGAACTCCTCCATGTTAAACTGTCGGTGTCTACACCGGTGGTTATTGAAAGGCTACTACTATCCCATCTATAAATATGAGATAGTTTAAGTGACATTTTTACATTACGCTACATCCTCAAACCGAGACTATTCTTCAAAGCATCATGTCTATCGAGACCGAGTACATACGCCGTGTACACCGCGCCAACAGCTTTCGACCGTATTGTGGACCGTCAATATATAGAACTCGTGATATGGGACTTGGATTAGGGGTAAGATTTTATCGACGTGCTACTGCCCATCGCCTAGAGGAATACGTTCTATCGGAAGACGGAGGAATGAAAGCGTTTGCTCTTATATTAAAAAGTGGGTCATTGTTCGCCCATTTTAGAACATTTAACCGGGTAGAGGGTGAGATTGTATTAGATGGTTCCTCGTTAGTTCTAATGCAAGACGAGTTTCAACATTTCATGGTACATACGGATGAAATCAACGAGGCAGTAATCGGTGCTGCAAATGCCCCTGACAACGACAATATCTATGACGTCCAATTATCCACGGGGGTTAGGACATTCTTGACAAAATACAAGAAAACAGCCCTCCATGCATGCGTGTGTAAAATCGAAGGACAGGTGTATATGTTCCTTGGAAAGTTTCTACTTCCTAACAATGAACGAGATAGTATAAGGGTGTCTGCAAATGGTATGATGATGGACGTGGCAACGTGGCAGACATTTTATTCTCGCAGGGGTGACCTTATTGGGTCTTTCAAGTGGGAAGCTGAGCAAATACGTAGGAACCCTATCGATGACGTCACGCGTGATTGAGCCTATTTCGACATAGTCTTATTACAGAAAGGATTGATAGAGGGACCGCTTGCAACGGGGAAACGCTACACAGATCCCTTTTGCAGGGCGATATTTATAAACAAATGTGTCAGGGAGGTGAGAGAGAACGCCGCAGACCCCCACGGGACGGTATGTGTCTTGACGGTGAAAGAGAACGCCGTAGACCTCGACGAGACGGTTTAATGAAGGCAAAGAACGACCCAGACCTCGACGGGACGGTTCAATTAAACTTTACAGACGTAAACAAAACGTTTTTAAACCAGTCTTCAATAAGATCGTTCATGTGTGGACCTGTTTGGACTTCTTTTGTCTCCCACGACCTGATATATACGTAACCCCTCTCCAGGGATCATCATTTCACGGCGGGGTCTTAAGGTGTCTGTATTGATTAACGGCCAAGTGTCATATATTGTTAGGGTGTTCTATCAGTTCTATCATTTTTTAACCGGTATGTCTTCCCACGAATCTAACTCTCAACGTTCATTGAATTTTAAGGAGAAATTGAGAAAGTTGGTTGTCTCCTTCTTTCCTCTTTCATCTTCTCAATTACAATCCACGGTTGAAAAAGCCGCAGAAAGTGTACGGGATGGGGTTCGCCGTGCATCTTCATCCACCACCAGCGCTCATCATGGTACTACAAACGGGGTAAGTGAACGTGATGCTTTTAACGATTTTTTACCAAGAGATGGGGGTTCTTCCAATAATAGTGACCATGCCCTCGATACACCCGCTAACGCTGGACAATCAGCGCGTGGCTCTGGCGCGTCTGAAATTGCAACGCCTCCAATTGCACCTCGCGAAATCCCAGCAACGTCCAATCACGATGGCCCAGGAGCGCGCTATAGCTCCAAAAATGTCCCTCCACCCCACGTTAATTTTAACTTCTCTTCCGATGAAGAGGATTACCCAAATCCTCCGCCCACTAATGTACAAAAGGGGTTAAAAAAACAAATTGGGGGGAAACGCATACACTCTGACACTTCAACCGGTGGGAAGAAAAAAAGAAAAACAAAAAACACAACGGACCCTTCCATCGTTATATACCCCGAGGAGGGTGGAAAAGAAGAAGAAGAAGAAGAAGAGGAAGTTTTCTCAGATATTCCCGATCTTTTACCATCCTCTCCAAAATGGGTGTTTGTTGACCAGAGGATGTCAAAACGTTTTGGGGTTAGGGAGGTATGGTATGACTTTAAAAGTGATTCAAAACCCTTTGCCACGATCGAAGACATGCTTGAATACATTCGCTCGTCTCTCGAGGAACTTAGGACTTTGATTTTGGCAAATACATCGGAGCGAGACTATGTCAGACTCGTTCTGGTGTCTGATCAATTAAACGTCCCCATCGCTTTTCCCTGGGCCACCGTGAGGGATTTCGATATAGACGCAATTTTGGATCGAATCGAAGAGGTACTCAATAGCAATCAGGATTTTTTTATCAATCCCGGATTCACGATTCGATTCCATCATGTTGTGAACCCTGCGGGGGGTCGTGCGCGCAAGTATGATGGCATATCCGCAACTCTTGCTGCTCTGAAAAAAAAATCCATCGTCACAGTTCCCGCGGGTGATGATGGTATGTGTTTTGCGAAAGCCATCCTCATTGCGAAATATCAAAAACTGAAACATCAAAAGTACCGAAATTGGTCTAGGAACGATCGCGCTTCACCGGCTGCCTTTTTATCCGAGGCGCGTGCATTGCACAGATTGGCGGGTGTACCAGAAGGCGAGGTCGACAGTAGTCAATACAATGCCTTTCAAGCTGTTCTTTCACCAGCTTATAGATTGATGGTTTACAGGGGTCGCCGTAAAGAGGCTCTCATTTATGCGGGTCCTCCGACGGGTGAACCCCTCTTTTTATATTTGACGGGCAATCACTACGATGTGATAGTGAACCACGAAGCATTTCTATGTGCCAGGTTTGTGTGTACCGAGTGTCACGAGACGTATCGCGATCCGAGATATCACAGCTGTTGTCGAATGTGTTTAGATTGTCAATCGACGAATTGTGATCGCGATACGTTCCGTGAGACCGTGAACACAAGCCTTGTATGTGACAAATGCAACGTGACCTTTCTTACGGAAGGTTGCTTTAAAATGCATAGCGTTCACATTTTTGATGGTAAAACCTCTTGCCAGAGGACCTTCAAATGTCAAAGTTGTGAGAAAATTTTCGACACCGACTTGATAGGCATAGAAAGGTCGGCTCATAAATGTTCAAATATGAAATGCAATACATGTAAAATGACCGTAGATGGCCGCTATCATAAATGTTATATGAAGGTACCCCCGCAGAGTCCTTTTTTCCAACATGAAAATGCAAAGCCTTCCACGCGTCGCGCCAAAAAGAGAAAAACAGGAAAAAGCAAGGAAGATTTCCCTACAAAGTATATTTTTTTCGATTTCGAATGCACGCAGGAAACGGGTTTACATGTTCCAAATTATGTTCATGCCACTTGGGAGTGTGTACATTGCATGGACGGTAAGCAAGACGAAAACCAACATTGCGAACGGTGTGGCCCTCCGGAGGGAAGGTCCGTCGCATTCTCGGGCGATTCCACCCTCGTTGACTTTTCAAAATGGCTGTTTTCTGTTGAAAACCATCAATCGGTAGCCATAGCGCACAATGCCAAGGCGTATGATTCCTACTTTCTACTGAATCATCTGGTAGAACAAGGAGTCCAACCGCATGTCATACTGAATGGTGCGAAAATCATAAGCCTCCAAACAAAAGACCCTAAAATCGAAGTCAAAGACTCCTTGAACTTCTTTCAGATGGCCCTCTCAAAATTGCCCAAAACCTTCGGCCTGGATGAAATGAAGAAAGGGCACTTTCCCCATCTTTTCAACACCGCTGCAAATGCAAATTACGTAGGACCTTTGCCAGACAAAAAGTTCTACGGTGTTGGAAGTATGGGGAAAAGTGCCCTGATGGAATTTCATGCATGGTACGACGCGCTGTTCAAAGAAAACTATGTTTTCGATTTCAAGAAAGAAATGCTTGACTATTGTCAAAGTGACGTTCACATCTTACATCAAAGTTGTAAGGTTTTCCGCGCCAATTTCAAATACATCAGTATGACAGAGACAAACGAAGGTGGAATCGACCCTTTCTTACGTTGTTTAACCCTCCCCAGTGCTTGCAACCTTTTGTTTCGTACTAATAATCTAAAACCCAAAACAATAGCGCTTATCCCCCAGGACGGTTACGCCCACGCAAAGAACCAATCTCTTATAGCGGGAGAGTGGTTACACCACGAGGCAATGCTAAGTGGTATTGACATCAAACACCACTTCAACGGGGGGGAAAGGAAAGTGCATGGTCGTTATGTAGACGGGTATGGGGAGGGGGAGGATGGAAAGAAATACATCTGGGAATTTCTAGGCTGTTTCTACCATGGGTGTACCACTTGCTTTCCCAAACCGGGGTTCAAAAACAAAAAGCTAGGCAAAACAGCGGGACAATTATACAAAGAGACGATGCATAGAATCAAGCTCTTGAGAGATGCCGGTTACACCGTGTGCTACACGTGGGAGTGTGAATGGAAAGAAATACGGAAATACCCGGATGTCAACCCCCACATTGCACACCTCCAAGACGTCTTTCGGGAGCCACTCAATCCCAGGGATTCTTTTTATGGTGGGAGGACGGGTGGATGTTCACTTTTCTACCAGGCAAAACCAGGTGAAAAGATCAAATATTACGACTTTACAAGCCTCTACCCTTTCATCAATAAATCTGCCAAATACCCCGTCGGTCACCCCACCATCATGCACTCGAATTTCCCTCCCTTAGAAAGCATCTTTGGCCTCGTCAAATGTACCATTCTACCGCCAAAGAAATTGTTTCACCCTGTCTTGCCTTTCCGTTCGGGGGGTAAGTTGACTTTCACTCTATGTAGAACATGCACGACAACTTTAAACCAAGGCCCTTGTACCCATACCGACAGCGAGCGCGCATTAAAGGGGACGTGGGTGTCGGAGGAGTTGAAAAAAGCAATGGAAATGGGGTATTCTAACTTGCAGTTAGAAGAAGTATGGCACTTTCCAGCTTCTGCACAATACAATCGTCAGGAGCGCGAAGGTGGGCTATTTGCCGCATACATCGATAAATTCATGCAAATAAAGCAAGAATCCTCGGGTTACCCCGCTCATGTCGTCACAGCGGAAGACAAAGAGCGATACATCGCGGATTACCTCGAACACGAGGGTATCGCTCTGGATCCGGCAAAAATCGAAAAAAATCCCGGCTTGCGTGCTATTGCGAAATCGATTATCAATGTACTTTGGGGAAAGTTTGCCGAAAGAAGCAATTTGAGAAAGACCGTTTTTGTTAGAACAAGCGCGGCATTATTGGACATGTTGAATGACAAATCTATTGTCGTCCAGGATATTATTGTTTTGAATGAACATTTGATCGAGGTACACCATACCATGGCAAAAGGTTTCGTCGATCATAATGTGAATACGAACATTATCTTAGCCTCTTTCACAACCGCTTTAGCGCGACTTAAGTTGTACACTGTACTTGAACAATTAGACGATAGGGTTTTATACTACGATACCGATAGCGTCGTTTTCAAGACAGACCCTCTTGTTCAACACCTTGATCCTACCACTGGCGATTATGTAGGGGACCTCACTGATGAGATCGACGAAACGGGTGAGGAGTTTATAGAAACATGGTTGTGCGCGGGGCCAAAAAATTACAGCTATCGTACAAACAAGGGGAATACGGTCTGTAAAGTGAGAGGCTTTACCTTGAATGCTGCCAATTCTATGGTCATCAACCACGACACCATGAAGGAACTCATTCAGGGAGTTCCGGGCACAACCAAAACCATCCACGAATCCAGAATATTAAGGGACAGTAAAAACAAAACAATCTACACAAAACAGACTAAAAAAGACTACAGGGTTGTTTTTACCAAGAGGGTCTGTCTGGATGGTGGTAGTACACTACCTTACGGGCACGCCGATATTCCCCGTACATGTATATAAATTGCAGGCGTGAGTAAATACTATCATTTGTAAAAAGAACCCCGGAAAAGACGGTACATTTTGTATTCTCTATCGCAACAATTAAGCGTTATTTAAAAGAAGCGAGATGGATCGTGATCGTTTGACAATGTTACAAGTACTGTTTAGTAAAGCAATGAGGGGCAATAATACCACGCGCAATGTCTATGTGTTGGCATTGTTCGTATTCCTCTTTTTCCTAACCTTTTATGTTGAACTATTAATCGTGGACAACAATCCGATGAACGAAACAGATTCTAATTTCTATTTAAACGACTCGTATTTTAACGAGAACGTTAGTTCTTTTCCAATTGGATGACCGGTAGGACCTCCGGTCATAGTGTATATTTTGTACGATATCTTCTTTTATATATTTTACTCTGACCTCTGCTTTGAATATGTTATTTTTGATTCATTCTTCTTATTGAATAGGGTAGTTGTATATTATAATTGTACCCACATCTCTTGGTAAAAGTTCGTTAAAAGCATCACGTTCACTTTTTACGTTTGTTGATAAACCGATGTGCCTTAACCTTTATCTTCTTTTCTCCTATCTGTGTATCTGACAGCATCTTCATACAGCGATAAACATTCAATTATAAAACCAGAGTCGTCCGACATGGACACGCTGTTAAAACATAGTTTTTCATGCATGGTAGTTGGACCGAGTTTTTCGGGTAAAACACAATTTGTGAAACGGCTCCTTGAAAATGCTTCAAACATGATCAACCCACCCCCGAAAAAAATAGTGTGGTTTTACAGCTAGTACCAACCGTGTTATACAAACATGCGGCGGTCCATTCCAAACATTGAATTTTATGAAAATCTACCTTCTGATTTTAACGATTTTACATCGGCTGAAAGGCCAACCTTATTTGTTATAGACGATTTGATGGATGTTGCCGCCGGCGATAAAAGGGTGTCCGCTTTGTTTACTAAAGGCTGTCACCATAGGAACGTTAGTGTCATTTATATAACTCAAAATCTATTTCACCGTGGTAAGGAGTCGAGGACCATTTCCCTTAATACACAATATTATTGCCTTTTTAAAAATTGCAGGGATAAATTGCAAATAACGTGTCTTGGTAAACAAATGTATCCCAGGCGTATTAAATTTTTCCAAGAAGCTTATCACGATGCTACTAAAGATAAATGGGGTGATTTGTTTGTGGATCTCAAACCCGACACACCCGAGGACTTTCGCCTTCGTACGAACATTTTTCCCGGAGAGACTCAATTCGCATACGTTTCAAAACTATAAAATATCAACGAGCTGTCTAGGGGGTTTAGTTGAACAACGATGTCTCGACGTGTACGGACACATGCCGTGCTTCTAAAGACATTGGCCCATTGTTCAGCCAAACATCGACGCCAGCTCCTCAAGACTGCGGACAGAGGTCTCATCGATGCCATCTGCGAATGTGTCGTCAACGTGCTTCGCGGAAACATCAAACTCTCACCCGTTCACAAACGTTCACTGGCCAAACACAAACGCCATCTCCGTAAACTAGCGGACCGCAAGACACCGTTAAAGGAAAGAAAACATATCATCACCCAGCGAGGAGGTTTCTTCATTCCTCTTCTTTCCAGACTGGTGGGCCCCGTCTTGGGTGTACTTTCAAACCTTGTCGCCGGTGGTAAATAGAGCTGAATACGGATGGAAAACACACGAAAAATGGTGTTGGTACCTCAAGAAACTTTACGAAATTTACAAACTACACAACCCACGGTGAAAGAGAAACAAATCAACGCGTTGGACGAGCAGATTAGAACGGTTCTTGAACGAGACGATCTCGATCTTCACGGAAAAGCACAACTGTATTCCCAATACCTCCGCCAATATCTCCATGCCACGGATTCTCTGAAACAACCGCTCTCCATCGAACTTAAAAACGCCCCTTATTCACCATCCACTCCTACATCGGACACACCGCCCATGTTGAAAGAAGAGAATACGGTAGAACGTGACATCCTACAACATGTACCGAAACTGTATGTGAAAAGAGCTACGCAACTCCTAGAGAAAATGAAACAACACGGTGATATTGGATGGACAGGTAGCGGAGAACTCCTTCTCCGTGGTCAACGCATGATGGGCACGAATATGTGTGACCTGGTCTATGATTTATTCAGAGAACGGCGGGGTTATACACCGAGTGGCAGTGAACATTTTATCCGTGGTTTGGCCAACATCAACCTCCCCGAAACGATCGTGAGCAATCCTCAAAGAAGAAGCGAACTCCAACGGTTGAAACGTATGCGGATAGAGTCTACCAGTTCTACAGCGAGTCCGGGTGTGTCACTTACTCCACAATCTAAACCCCTTAGTAGTAAATCCAAAAGAAAGAAAAAAGGCCGCGAAACGAGTCCTCGTTCCCCCGAGTGGTTCCCATTTTAAATTCATAGAGTTACCGTAAGGCTGTAATACAGACACCGCCCCCCGTGATACTATTTGAATGTATTGGATTGTATTTGTTTGTATATATTTTTTCTTCTTCTTTTTTTTTTCTTTTTTTTTTCTTTTCTTTTCAGTAACCCTAGTTTTGTACGCTATGACACGTTACATTTTAAAGAGTGAAATGTCAATTGTATTTTTGTTATTTTCACATGTTGTTTTTTTATCGACGAGATGAACAAACCGAAGAAATGAACGGATCGAAATCAGGCTTAAATCTTTTCAAGAAATGAGATATTCATTACCCGTTTGTTTAAATCTTAGCTTTACGAAGGTATTTTTTAAAAAATAATTTTAATTTGTTATTGTTATGTACCTATATTTAAGTAAGAGGTTTAGTTGGTTTATATATTCGCTATCGTCAACACGTTTACCTCGTTTCAAAACTGTTTTTTTTTAACGTAGTAGGTGTTCGAAAAAAATCTGTATATATTTTTTCTTTTAGTATGTAGTTTGCATTTTAACGAGAGTGTTGTTACGTTCCTAGTTTACGGTGCGGGGTTTCTTTGGTTTTTATATTCAGTGTCGTCATCGCGTTTACTTCGATTCAAAATGTCTACTGTATTATTTTTTATTTTTTCATAGTCAATTCACTTTTTTTTTCAACTGTTTTTCACATCGACGAGATGAACAAATCGAAGATATGAACAAATCGAAGATATGAACAAATCTGAACCAGGCTTGAATCTTTTTCAAGAATGAAATCTTCATCTACCATTTCACTTATATCTTCAACTTATGAAGGTTTTTAGTAAATTGTTCTTTGGCTTTTATATTCAATGTCGTCATCACGTTTACCTGGTTTTAAAAGTTGTATTTTATTTTTAGCATAACATGTTATAAAAAACTTGTATATAATTTTACTTGTAGTATGTAGCGTGTATTTTAACGAGAGTGTCATTCAATCATGATCCCCTTTCCTCTCATTCTCTCTCTCTCTCTGTCTCTCTTTCCGTTTACATAGACACTGTGTAAATAAATCCACCAGTTTGTACGTTTGTTTCATGGTTGAACAATATTTTATTCGTCATGTATTCATGCATTAAACATCATTGAATCATTGAATTTTGTATACATCTTTTCATTACAACGGTGTACATCGTATAGTATATAACTAAGAAATGATTGAAGCGTGAACAAAAGTCACGCTAGAAAAGAAAATAGGAAAATAAGAGGAGAGAAAGAGAGCTTGTACGAGGACTTAAGAGTGAAAGAAGATGCGGGAATGTACTTCAACGGTATAAAGAAGGGTTGTGGGATGTAAAAAGGATAACGGGTAGCGAGGGATACTGCATGAAAAGAGGATGTAAGATGAGGGTAAAGAGAGAGAGGGAAGGAGATGGAAATAAGAGAAAGATGTACGAGTGACGGTGTCATAAATAAGATTGAAAGAGGTGTGAGATAGAAATACGCGCAATAGGAGAAAAGAGGGAAAGAAGAGGAATACAAACACCCCTACAAATAGCCTTCCTTTTTATCACAATTCTAAACTAGCAAAACTAAATTCACGTCAATCAAATCTAAAAATGTTAGATGGATAAACTTTTTGCAACTTGACTGAGAACGAACGATACATCGTGCACTGGAAATGAGGAACCGTAACGGCGATTAAACCAGTTATTTATCTTGCTATCATTTTTATTAAAATCATTACCAAAGGCACTCACTATAGGGGTCAATGTATAACCCTGACACCGTTTGAGGTTATAAAATATACAATATTGTCCACACACGGTAGAAAGCGTTCCCTGCACTCTCTTGCTATTATAAATCCACGACACGCTATTTCTTTGAAGAAACGTGGTAAATCTTTTACTGTAAAACGAGGGTTCATTTCCATAAGAGTCAAAGAATTCCCCTTTACCCCCTTCAAAATAAAAAGCTACCCAATGAGATCCGGGTTGACTGCGAGGGTCCACGTTCACGACGAAGCATTGCTTGTCCAAACCAATATCACGTGGTAGAGCGTCCGATGGATAGGTTCCTCCGTAATAGGTTCTTATAGAGGGATGCTGTTTTAAAACGTAGTCGATCTGGGAGGTATCCATGGTGATTAAAAGTTACTACCTCGCCCGTTATCCCTGGTAGTCGTAGACAACGTTCCTACTTCTGTCGATTTGAATCAGTCCCTGTGATTCCGAATAGACGAGGCAATTTACAGTGTTCGGGAGGGGATTATCAAACTGCAGCTCTAAACGTAGGTTTCCCTGTTTGACGAGATTAAGATGACAGCCATCCGACAGATCGGGTGTAAGGTCAAATGCAAAGAGTGTGTACCCCCTTGCATACTCCTCTCTATTTACATCGATGCCCTTGTCCTGAAAAAGACGGTTGGAACCCATGAACAACGAGTTGTACGCGTGAATGAAGTCCTGGCCAGGACCCTCTCGAAAATTGGGGCGTAGGGGTTTCATAGGGATGCTTTCACCGTCCACGGTCACACCGACGTAATTCAACAGTAGATTTTTAAAGTTGTATGGATTCTTCCCGTACGTTCCATTGTAGGCGTCATTATCCACAAATCCTACGACGATACGGTTAGGGAGATGTCCTAGGAAGAGATTGTCTTTATTAAAAGACATGTTTCCAGCGGGAATCGTGAAGGACCGCACATCTACTTTATTAAGGGGGTATTTGGCATTCGCTTTCTCCAACATCTTAGCATGGTTTAACATGACGGACGGGTTCGTTTTCACCCTCCTAACATAGAGGGCAGCAGATAAAATCTTGACTTTGTAATTTCCTTCGGCATTTGAGGAAAGTAGACAGAAGGCATCTTTGCTACGGTTCAGTTTGAGTTTTAGATCCACCCCCGGAAGAAGCAGTCTTTCTTGAAAGAAAAGATCGCCGTAGATAGGCCCGAGCATGGAAAGTACTTTACTGTCGACGATAAATTCATGTCTTTTTTTCAATCCCTCGTTGACATTTTCTCCGGCTAAGAGAGGGTTTAGAAGGTCCATTTTCCCCGCTGCATCTTTATAATAGAGTTGTTGCGTGAGTTGAGAATCTTTTGTTTCCTTCCCATAATGCATTATGCTTTCAAGCATTGCCCGGTAGGGATACGTATTTGAAGGTTGAGACACGAGTTTCTCGTTCAACATGACATCGACTTGACTGAAAAGCGACGGGAGAAAGAGGTTGACGGGTCCAACGGGAGCCTCTTGTGCAAGGTTTGTATTGTCGGGGTTCGTGATTTTCGCAGTCACCGCTAACATGGTTTGCGATAGGTCGACGTATTCCTCAGCCGTGCCGGCTACATTGAACTCAATAGGGGCTGAATCCGTGATATTGCTCACGGGGTGGTATTCCACCCAGGGTCCTTTTAAGATACTCATCTGTGTAAAGGGAAGGGTAAACAGATCCAATTCAGATTTACAGCACACGTCGCTTTTATCGTGTAGGAGAGACATGATGGGTTACCAGGAGTAATTTCGGAACACAGTTAGTCGAAGATATCTGACGAGCGAGCTCTTTTACCACGGGATGACGGGGTGCGAATGATGCGTTTACGTTTTTGCCCTTTCCTTTTAACCTTTCTCACCAGCAATAGACTCGCTCCTCCCCCTTGATTGCGTGCCGATGTCATCTTGTTTTTAATCCCCTTGACAGTTTTGGTGGCCAGACGTTTACCCGCTTTTTTCACGTTTCTTTTTGTCGCAGATTTTATCGATTGTCCAGCGCTCACGTCCTTGGCGATATTAAACCCCGTTTCCATCGCCTCCTTCCCCAGAGCCATAGCGCCTTTTTTGAGGAGAGGCGCCGCAGATCGAAAAAGTCCTTTCACCAAACTCCCTAGACCGTGACCGCGTTGAATAGGTGCCCCGCGGAAAACGGGCAATGTCCCACCCCTCTGATTCCTAATAGAGGGTGAATACCCATTCGTCAGCCTAAAAAGGTTACTAGGGTTTCGGTAATTGTATTTCATGGCTTATGAAGGTTGAATTTCTTATAAACTAGGGGAGCGTTCACGGAAATGTAGCTTCACGATCAACTTTCCACGTTCAAATGGAACCACTTCTCCAGATTCGGTGGTTAATATAATATCGATAGTTTCAAAGTTATACAGTTTCAGCGGCACGTAATGAGGGGTGTTGTATGTGCTGACGCTATTGTACTGGTCTTTTCTAGCTTTGGTTGCTATTGTACGTAATAAAGGCACGGATACTTCCCCTACATGCTGATACTGTACAATATCTGAATACATATAAAAAGTATGGAATTCCACGTGAGGATCCACGGGCATAGGGCTCTCCGTGGATTCTAACAGATGACATTCCCTGTCAAATCCAAGCATCCTGGCCAAGTTGCACGGTATCAGCAGCCCCGTGTCAGCTCTTAGTTGAACGTAAACCTTTCTCGATGATTTTTTGTAAAACAGTCCAACTCTTTGACGCCAGTCTTGGTCCAACGATGCATTGATCATGGTTATCAACTCTTCCCCCGTATAATAGTATCCCGTCGGTAGAGTAACATTTCGTACCAACGGTACACCATCTTCTGTGTTTTTGTTAAATACGGTTATGGTATTGTTGATTTCTCGTACATTATACCATGTACATTGAAATTGAATTTCAACCAACGCGACCTCGTAATCGCCGTTCAGAGAGAGGGGAGTATGCAGTTTTGTCGTAAACTTACACGTCTTGTTATTAGGGTAATATTGCATACTACTGTTGCTAGGCAGTGTCATGTAGAAATGAGACCCCATGGTATATCAACCGCTTCAGACTTTTCCGGATAGCAAAATGAGGTCGTTTTCAAAGGTGTACCGTCATTTAACGGTTTTCAACCCTGTCTACCCAGCTGTCAAATTCTTTGCCATAACCCTTCCACCTTACCAGGTATTGTTTCTTTCCCTTATAAATACGATTACGTAATATTTTCTCAACAGTGTAAGACGTGTCCACCGTCTTCACAACACGTTGAAGTTCTTTCTCGTAAAATGTACCGCGTAATTGTTCACCGTTATAATCCTTTATCTTGTATACGGGTAATTTTCTTTTCACCCGTGCACTCACCGTGAATACCTCTTCCGACCAATTTGTTTCGTAACCCTTTTCAAAACGCATTTTTGATTTACTGATGCGAACCCGATCTCCCGTAACAAATTTAAATCTTGTAGTTTTTTTCGACTTTCCCTTTTTTCTCTCCCCATACATAGAGTACCTATATATAGAGAGTAGCGACATAGGGGGACCGGAATTTGATGGTCACGTGACTTCTGGCGCCATTTTGTTTCACTCCGCAGCGCAGCGCGCAGGCTAGGCTACTAGCGCAGCGCTATCATACTATACCGCGACCGTGATATCAAACGAGCTCGAGCCGACAGTCAGTGATTTAAAGAACACGACAAAATGACGGGTTGTTGCGCCTTCGGGTGCAGCAATAAATCGGAGAAGGGGTACAAGATGTATAGGTTCCCCGCAGATCCACAAAGACGAAAAATATGGGAGAACAAAGTGAGCAGAGTGGGGTGGAAACCAACTTCTTCATCTTGTTTGTGCGAGGTAAGAATTAAGTGCCATATCGGTCCCATGTATTAATATCGGTGTATACTAGGTCTAGGTTATGTATGTAAACTTGAACTTGCAGAATAGGCATGCCTTTCTTCTGTCTGAATTGGTCTACAGAATTCAACCAGAACTGAACAGAATGTTTATTAAACCTTAAAGAACAACCGACTTTTAGTCTTAGAATGTATAAACACATGAATGGTGAATAATGGCAAGAATTCAGATGTTATTGTTAAAAAGCTTGAGAGTGGATTCGAATTTCTGGGTTCTTGCACTGCCACTAGCTGCCACTGTACTGACTACTGGCCACTGCCACTGAAACGTGTCTGCTGCACTCTTTTAAAACAGACACAAAATCACTCTAACCAAGATTTAATTAAAGAAATTGCTAGGTAACCTGATTCAGAACTCTTAGTTACTAAGAGTACACTACAAATTTGAAGTTTCAGAGTTGAAAGTTAAATTTTAAAAAAATGTCCTCTCACTCCAGTCTTATGAGCTAACTTAACTTGATTGTTAACGTTAGACTGGCAGTAGAGTTGAAAGTGAAATTTAAAAAGAAATGAATATCCTTTCACTCCAGTCTTATGATCTAACTTAATTGTTAACGCTAGACTGGCAGTAGAGGGGCACGGCCGATTTGGGAGACTGAACAAGAGGACAATAGAAACAAGTCAACGCCAACAATAAGGCCCTTTTTCTCAGCCAAATTTTTTCCTCTCTAAAATCAGAAGCCCATTTGTTTGATGTGGGGATCATGACAAAAAATGTTATGAAAACAAAAGTAGACAATCAGGTGTAATTTTTCATGAAGAATCTGCCTATCAGTAGATCACATTTTCATTTTGACCCAGTTTTTTTACGAAAAAAATGTCAAAAAAAGTAATTTAGGCAAAAAAATGAGTTTCAGAATTTTTTAAACAACAAAGATGTTTAGGTCTTCATGGTTCCGTTTGTAATTCACATTTAAAAATGGTGGCTTTTTAGCGTATCCGCATGTGCTGTTGGTGATGCAACAGAATCAAAACTATTTGATGTGGAATAGTGAGATGTCTGATAAAATCTAGGCATTGGTGCTAATGTCTGGGTCTCAACAAAGAGATTCAGTCATACAAAGTATGCTCTCCGAAGGAGGACTAGAGCGTTAAAAGGAGGACGAGAGAAAACTGCTCTCCTGACTTCCGATACTAGCCCTTGTTCATATATGATCAAATCTCTTTCTTGAGACCCAACATAGCACCACTGGAGATTTCATCAGAGATTCTGTATTTGTCAGTGTCACTAAGTGTAGTTAAAGTAGATTAGGGGATTTTGTATTAGAGTAATCAGCATGTGTATGTCGATGAAAAATTATTAAATTTCAGACGATGAGAAGTTCAACTTTAATATTCTCCCAACTGACCTAGTGATGTGAAGGGGGGGGGGGTGACAGGATGCAGTGACATTTGTTGAAATCTATAGCACTACCTACATTTAGGACCAGGGAGTAATTAGAATTAACAAAATTGTATCTTCTTTTCTGCAGATTCACTTCGACGAATCACAATTTGAAAATGGGAGAGCAGATGGGAAGAAAAAACTGAAGTGGCAGGCGGTACCAACCATATTCTGCCATCGCAGTGTGCTGAAGCCCAGGCGACCTCTGAAACGCCTTCCCTGTACACCAAACGCTGTTAGTGCTACCAAGAAATCGTGCGTTTCCTTTGACCATACCTACTGTATTAACCCAGCAGACAAAACAACATCAACCTCAAGTTCAGGTATGTACTGAATCAATGAATCATTTTCATCAAACTACTGTCGTTATTTTGACTTCCTTTGTCCAAACTACAGAAGGGCAATTCCATGGTTACTCATGTTACATTTAGAGAGATATTGAGTAACCTCTTAATCTCCTGTTCTTTGACTATAGGTGTTTAAAGGTAAATGAGTTTTATTCACAACACTGCACATACATGTATATATTAGATTAGTAAATGCAGCTTCAAAACTTCAGAAGTTGGTTACTCACATTCACTATTTTGGACCAACCAGTGGAATTGCCCAGAAGACAAAATGTGTGCCTTCATTCTGTAGGATTGCATGTATGCAGTTTATCTGTAAGTACAGGGGAGCATTTCATGAAGAGTCTTGTCAGTGATTTTCACTGACAAAGTTGCTCTCAGCCAATCAGATGCATGGATTTCAGTAGCTTATAACAGTTGTCACTGAAAATCACTGACAAGACCCTTTATGAAACACTCCCCAGGGCTGTATAAAAACATGTGAAAAATTATTTGTCTTACATCATGGGGGGGGGGGGGAGACTGCTTTTGTTATACTCAAAAACAGCTGCATATTGTTTTTCTTATTCATTTAGAATGTTCATTGAAATCAAATAGATAAATGCCCCCCCCCCCCCAACACACATATACACACAAATAAAAAAGATCAATAATTTTCCATTATTTGAGATGCTGTCCCTTAAATCTGTTTGACTACAACTAGGGCCTCTTTTTCATTTGTTGAAAAATACAAGTTCCCATGATTAGAAAAAATTAGCATTTATTCTATTTGGAAACTGGTATGTTAAATTTCCATTAATTTCATGAAATTATGCTCATTCATTTCTTGGAGGATTTTGAGGTATAAAATGCCTCTTTTAAGATGTTCATGCTAGCAATGTGATTTAGAAAAGGGATTAACTTGCATAAGTTTGTCTCAAAATGAAGGGTACAAATTACATTTTGTTCTCTTATTATGTTATTGTAATTTTTTCTCTCCTCTGTTATTTGTTATTCCAGTTGAAGACACTGCCACAGAAGACGAGAACTACCCCACCACATCAAGTGTACCACCAAGTAAACCAAGAATGAAAATGCAAGGGCGAATCAAGGCCTTGAAGACTGAACTTCGGAAAACAAAGAAACAGTATAGAGCTATTCAGAAAGCTAAACTGAAACAGGAATCGCGGACAGCACGAATCTTTGGGAAAGATCAGCTAAACGCTATGTCACGACGGGCTATGAATGGGGTACAGTGGTCACCAGCCACAGTTAAGAAGGCCCTACAGCTGAGGTTCTCATGCGGATCTGCAGGATACAAAGTCCTATTAAAACTGCAATACCCACTACCATCGGAACGCACACTTCAGAGGAGGTTACAGTACATTTCTTTTCAGCCAGGTGTATTGACGCAGGTCTTTGAACTGCTGAAGCTGAAAGTTGATGGTCTGACTAAGGAAGAACGACTTTGCTGTCTTACACTAGACGAAATGTCTCTGACACAAAAAGTCGAGTATGATGTCACTAGTGGTCACCTTGTAGGCGATGTGACATTGCCAAGACACTGTGGCAGTGCTGACCATGCGCTTGTGTTCATGCTCGGTGGAGTTACCTCTCGCTGGAAGCAAACGATTGGCTATCACTTTACAAGTGGCTCAACAGATGGAACCGTCTTCAAGGACATCATTCTGGACATCATCAGTCGTGCAGCAGACACCGGCCTGCATGTCCAAGCAGTAACAAGTGATATGGGTAGCGCCAATCGGGCTATGTGGAAGTCGTTTGGGATAATATGCGGTAAACATTGCCAGACGGTCTACAGAATCCCTCACCCGCATGAAACAGAAGGTTGGCTATATTTTCTCGCTGATGTTCCTCATTTGTTCAAAAACATCAAGTCAGCTCTAATAAGTGGGCAGAATTTTGTTCTTTCCAAAGACACCGTAGAGCGCCATCAGCTTCGCTCATCCATCGTCAGTGATTACCCCCTTCGTGACCTTGCATGCTTCCAAGAGCACCACGAGTTGAAGCTGGCACCAAAGCTTACCAAGGCCAAACTTGCACCTTCTCACTTCGATAAAATGAAAGTGTCCAGCGCTACACATGTGATCAGCCATGATGTGAGCAGTGCCCTCATCTACCTTGCAAACAAAGAAAGCAGGGGTGCAGACCATCGTACTGCAGCTTGGTTTATCGAAATGGTGAACCATTGGTTCGAGATCATGACAAGCCGTCATCCTGTTTTGGCCCTTAGCAAGATGAAGCCAGATAAATACAAGGAAACTCTGTCATTTCTTCAAGATGTCATAGCTGTGTTCAAGGGGATGAAGATAGGTAAAGGTGACTGGAAGCCATGCCAAACCGGGGTCATCTTGACTACTACATCAGTTCTTAGCTTAGCTGAGGAGCTTCTTGATGCTGGTCACAAATACCTTCTTACAGGTAGACTAACACAAGACTGTTTGGAAAATCTGTTTTCTGTCGTTCGCCTGAGGAAGCCGGTTCCATCCCCACTAGAATTCAAGTTTGCCCTGAAACTCATCAGCACTGCCCAGTTTCTCACGCTGCCACGTTCAGGGAGTTACAGCCAAGATGATGGCGAATTCCTCTCTGATTTCCTGCAACAGGACGTGCAGGTCCCAGAGGAAGTCGAAGTCTCCGGCATCATCCTGTCAGACAACCCCGATGTCAGTTGTCTTCCTCCAGCAGAGCGCGCTAGCCTCTACAACCTTGCAGGCTACTGTGCCACCAGTGTTAAGAAGAACGAGACAACTTGCGAAACTTGCATGAGTGAGGTGACAGCTGAAGACACAGAAGACACACATCCTGATGCACAGCTCACCATGCTGAAAGAGTTCAAAACTGGATGCCTTCTTCGTGTGTCAGACAAGACATTCAAGATGATATTGACTGTCGAAGCGATGTTCCGCGAGGCTGAAGACAAGCTCATGGATGAAAAAAATGTGAAGAGTGTGCTTCTAGAACGAGCGCAAGAGCTAACTGAAGATGTGAAGTTTGCAGACTGCCATAACATCAAAAGGAAACTTCTTGCGAAGTTTATCACATCGCGGCTACATTTCTTCTGCAAGAAGCAAACCGGCAATCGTAAGAAAGAATCATCAAAGAAGTTTAATGAACTGGGTAGCAAAAGCATGACAATGAGGAAGCTAGCCGCAAAAGTGAAGTGAAATGAATCAAGCATGCAATAAGTAATTTCCATTCTAGTTTTGAACACTTGAAGGGGTGAATATACATGTATGAGGGCAATTAGGCAATGAATATTAACTTTTATTTGAGCTAAGTACACCATGTAGGTATACATGTACAGTGTATCCTAATACTGGATTCAGGACAAACAAATGTATATTTCTACAAACTCCTTTTTTTTAAGTATGCAAAAATATTGTGATACAAGTCATTGATATCACTCTGATTATCTGTTCCCAAGAACAGTCTGAGAGTATTGATACAAAGAGGATGTAAATCTGTACCTTTAATTTTTTACATTATAATTGCTGTAAGAGAAATCCTGATATAGTATTAAAAGGAGTGTTGAAAAATGACATTCTGATGTGAAAAGAATGTTCTTTTAATAGTGCTATCCTAAATATTTTGCAATTCTGATCACATTTTGTTAACTTTTAGAGCAAAAAAAAAGCACTTTCAAGCATTTTAAGGGAATTATTCTCAAAAATTATTCTTGTATTTAACATTTTAAAGGTATTCATAGAATATACAGTAAAGGTGTTTGCAGTGGACACATTCCCTTTAAATACTTAATGATAGATATATCATATTTGTAATATTTATTTGCCAGTTCTTTGCCATGAAAGAAATTCAGTAGAACCATCTTTTTCATTTAGAAAGCACAACTTATTTTGGGAACAATATGCTACAACCTCCTTATAAAGAGCACTGTTAAAAGAAACTCTAATTATGAAAAGGTAATTTTGCTGGTCCTGCTTATTTGTATTCTATTCTTTTTTTAGCCCTGATATAACAAGGTTTCGATATAAAGAGGTACAGTTAACTTTGCATTAGTCAAATCTGTTGGGATCACAAGAAATAGTTTGACTTACATGTATGCAAAATTTGACATAGGAAATGTAAATAACACATGTTTTGTATAGTTTGGTCAAAAAATTTGATTCGACTTAGGGAAAGTTTGACTTATGTGACTTCGAGTTATGCAAGGTTAACTGTAATTTCCTTGGTCCCAAGGAGTTTGTTATAATGAGGACCCACTGTACTGTACTTGGGCATAAACTGAAGTTCTTAGTTTCCAATTTCAAACTTGGCCAAATAGACTTGTTTCTGTTTGTTCATTTTATGAAATAACCATTCCAATGATGGAAGATTTCCTTGAGCAAGTAGAGATTGACCCATTTTTTGCGCTGTTGCTTGCAAATTGCAGTAGGCCCATGTGTTTTGTTGCATAATTCATGATTATGTACATTTGCTTGTTTAAGCAAAGTTGAATTGTACATTTCAGATAAATAATGATACCCATCACATTCCAGTTTGTTATGTTTGGTAAAATTTTTATTAATTGATGATCCTGACAGTCCCATTGTGTAATGTCTGAATTTCCAAATTTTAAAGTTGTTTTGTCATGTCAGGGATGTACATGTAGACATGAGTTTGGAGCTTGCCTGGAGAAAATCAAGTTGATGCAGGGCGAGCCGAGCATATTTTTATACCGCTTTTTAAAAAAGGGCACAATGTATATCTATACTGGAATGGTATGGGAGAAGTTGTGCAGTATCTGGAATTGAAGAAGATGTGCAATGGTATTCAGATTTTCTATTCTAAGTTTAAATTGAATCATCACTACGTGTAGAACTAAAGTA
Source organism: Strongylocentrotus purpuratus (assembly GCF_000002235.5). Taxonomy (NCBI): domain Eukaryota; kingdom Metazoa; phylum Echinodermata; class Echinoidea; order Camarodonta; family Strongylocentrotidae; genus Strongylocentrotus; species Strongylocentrotus purpuratus. Next base: position 411,000 of record NW_022145595.1, read on the forward strand.
CATGCATGTTCAGGTACAGTTGTGACACTGGGCAAGGATAATATGACATGATTTTCATGGGGAAATACATATATTATTGTCTACATTGCTCCCCCTTTTTTTCTTACATATCTTAATACCATACCCATTATGTATTGTTGAAAAGGATGTCTTTTCGAGAAGGAACATGTATATATATGTATTATGACATTAAAAAAATTGAAGAAAAAAAAAGCAACAAACAAATGAATTGCCCAATTTCAAAGTTACTTTGTGTCAAATTTATACTCGGAACTCTGTGTGTGTGTGTGTGTGTGTGTGTGTGTGTGTGTGTGTCGAGGGGAGGGGGGGGGGTATACTTCTGTGTCTGGAATTGTGAGTAAACAGATGTATGAGAGGATATGTTTATAATGTGTGTAAAGGTATTGATGTGCATGGATTTAAAAAAAAAAAAAATCTCATTTTTATGAGCGAGTTGGGCATTGTCTATGGAAAGGGAGGGGGGATGGGTTGGATTGTTTTTGCCAGTGATGTCTTTATTTTATGATGTGGGTTACGGTTGCATGCTGATTAACTCCCCCCCCCCCCCCCCCCCACCCCTCTTATGAGCAACAAAACTTTTGGTTTGGGGGCTGCAAGGTTAGCTTGTATATGGACATACTTTTCCATATATGGGGGGGGGTGTTGAGATACAATACAAACAATAGCGGAGTTGCTTTCTGGCTCGCACAAGTAGTGTTTGAAATGTGGCCGACACAACACAGTATATGCACTTCAAAGTTTATACATGCGCGCGCGCGGTAGACCGGGCGAGTGAAACAAAATGGCGTCAATGCGCAAGTTGTCGCTACTCTCTATATATAGGTACTCTACCCATACAGTGCTTCCATCGCCCTCTTTTGATTTTCAATGGTAACCTCTTGAGGTTTCATACGGATGCTGGAATGGACGGTACCGTTATACCCTTGCATTATCCGCGTCAAAACATCTATATATTTGTACGTGTTGTTAAACGTAAAATAGCGCCAGACTTCGACATGACAGTGCGGTTGAATCTCTCAGCCACCGCACATTTCACGGTGTTCTCCGTGTTGAAAAATTGAATGTCTCTGTCTTTGAGAAATGTTTGAAATTTTCTATTCATAAATTCACTCCCTTTATCCGTATGCAACATGATAGGACGGCGCCCTTCATCGAGTATCTGCTTAAAAGCCCCAATAACATCGTTTGACGTCTTCGTCTTGAGAGGAATGGCCCATGCAAATTTAGACAACACGTCGATGCATGTCAGTATATATCTGTAGCCACGGTTGAATTTGCCCAAATTCTGTACGTCGATCAAATCAGACTCCCATATCTCATCCATACCACGCACTCGTACTCTATTGGTTTTGAACTTTTTTCTCACGGGGGCATGCAATGTATATGCATCTTGTTTCTCTAACCATGATTTCACACGATGTAACCTCACATTGGGAAAACCGTTTTGTTTCGCAGCCTGCCATAGTTTTTGTACACTTCCAAAACTTGCACGATGTTCCGGGTTGGAATAAATATCTCTCAAAACTCTCTCCAATCCTTTCATGTTCTCTCGATCTTCACGCTGTATAAGCTACTGTACCCAATGAATGTTCCCTTCACGGAAACGACGTTATATAACTCTCTCTCTCTCTCTCTCTCTCTTTCTCTCAAACATCTACACACAAGCACCCGCACACTTAAACACCGCCATCTATGTTGAAACAACGCATAAATACAACAACGAGACGAGCTATTACGATTCCAACTTTTATTACATTCATTTTATATTCAGAATGCTTAAAAAAAAAAACAACAACAACAACAACATACATTTAATGAAAAATTCTATTTACATCCATGTTACACAAGAATACAAGCCGGTTCAACGCCGTGGGTGAAAACAGCCATGGAAGAAGTCCAATCAACGATCTTGGTCTTGCAACTCGCCAGGGAATATTGTATTCCGCCATCGCCTTTACAAAGTATGAGAAAAGTTCTTCTTTCTTCCCCGTCGAAACGACCGCCATTTTGTAGACGCTGTCAAAGTAACACAATAATACCACAGCTCGGGTCCATAGATGAGGATGATCTTTTTCTTCCAAGCCTTCGGAAAGTAGCGTGTCTATAAATAGTTTAAGATTGTCGTCCTCTGTAAGGCGGATGATAGAGACTTGTTGAAAGTCATCGTGGTGTATAATCCTCTGACATAGGCTGGTCAATGTCGTGACCCCTCTCGCTGTAATCTCTGGACATAGCTCCCGTACAATCTTGGCTACTAGAGTTAGAGACATGGCATCGGTGGGAAGCCCCTGTCCACGTCCATGGCACGGTAAACAATCTGTACCGCTGCTTCGATCCCCTCCAGATGACGCGCAATGTTTTTGCGTCTCGCCTCCAATTCCGCCTCCGTCTCCCCTTTGAGGATGAATTGTAGATGTGCCATGTAGAGTCTGCAGTCTACCTGATTGGGTTTCAACCATAGCACCCGGGCAACGTGAGGGTAAAATCGCTCCACCTTCTGAGGGTCGAGGTAGTTGACTGTGTGATGAACCATGCAATGAGGGTCGGCTGGTGGTAGAAGGCTGGATATATTGTCTGCCTGGTTCTTGATACTCCATTGGGTTTCCACTATCATGAGATATTCTGTCAACATCAGAAGTTCCACTTTCTCCACGGTCGTCTCCATGTCTCTGCACCATTCGTTTGGAGATTCGGGCATCTTTAAACGTGGGTTCGTTTTCTACGGAGGAGTTTGATAATGAATATAGACAACGTCTTGCCCTTCACCTTTATACCACCAGAATCTATTTTTAACGTATTCACGTCACCCGTGAACGGGTTCGTCTTTGTTCCTCTTTCCTTTTGTTCATTACTTTTCTCTTGTTTAAGGATTATACATGAAATTTCTTGTTTCGTACTTGGCCAACTTCATGGTCTTGTCGAGGCGTGTCGCATGGATGACGTCATTGGGTCGTTGTGCAATACCATGACGTCATTTGCACCGTGGTACCCATGACGTCATTTGTTTTTTCGTCAAGCACTACGTCATCGTTTATAATCCACCTATTGTTTTTAAGGATTATCTTTTCATAACTCTTTCATACGTGTCTAATCCCTTCGTCATTCATCCCTCGCGTTATAATCCCTTCCGATATCATCCATACATTTATAATCCATCGTTGCTATTCCATAGCGAGGTAATCCCTCCTTTGTCTTTCATTTCTTTAATCCTCTTTCCTTCATATTCTATTGTTTTTGCTTTTAATCCATTTCATAATTTATTATCCGTTAATCCATAATTCATACTTCATATTTTAATCCATATTTCATATTTTAATCCATATTTCATATTTCATATTTCATATTTCATATTTCATATTTCATACTTTCATAATTATTGATCCATATTTCCATAATTCATATTCCATTGTTTGTAAACAATAGGATCATATCATAATTCATATTTCTATTGTTTGTAAACAATAGGGATTAGTATGACGCTATACGTACACCTATACTACTGTCCAAGTCGTCAGCGCACTATGTGCAAGCACGTACACCCAGCTCAGGGAAGGGAATATGATAGAAAGTGGAAAACAAGGATAGTGGAGAGGATATGGGGAAGGAAAAACAATGAAATACATAAGGAAAGAGAAGAGGATAAGTCAAAGGAAGAACATAGAAATACATAATTGAAGAGCTAAGAGGATCATAGATCTAGACTCAGGAAAAACAGGGAAATACATAGAAAGGAGAAAGGGATTAATCTATCAGATTAAAACAAAGAAATAATACATGACGAAGGAGAAACAAAGAAATACATTAAACAAAAGAGAAGAGGTTAGAATGAAGGAGAACAAAAGAAATACATAACGAAGGAGTACTGGGGGATATAGATTGAAGGAAAAACAAAGAAATATATAACGAAGGAGAAAAGGGAGGGATAGATTGAAGAAGAAAAAAATACATGACAAAAGAGAAGAGGATAGATTGAAGAAGAACACAGAAATACATAATGAAAGAGAAGAGAGGATATATTTAACCCGAAACAAATATTATGTACACATGTACAGCTCCAGCAATCCAACATTGCTTAGGGTAATGCTAGACTCTGTCTCTAGTCGTTTGCACAGTATATTTGACTGAAGTGGCTAAACAGTTGTGTAAAAAAAATATGCGCTGCCGGGCAGCTCAGCAGCGGGTCTCAAGCAGGGCTAGGGAGCTATATAGCCGATGCTTGAGAGCGCGTGTACGGGTACGTTAAGTAAAACAGGAAAAATCCTTCAATTAAAACAGATGCTAGAGCCTAGAGGTGCTAGCACAGTATAATTATGTTGCATGGTGTTTAAATCTTTATGTGTTTGAACTACTTGTAAACTACATGTAGTATGGTACAGTTTATAAAATTCTGTATTAGTATACTAATAAAGAATTTTATCGAGAAACTGCAAAATGATTGACACACATAGATCTAGGTGCATTACTATCCGGGCCGTGTGTTAAACGCTGTGCTATTAATTCTCAACATTTCAAACACCCAGGCGCGTACACAGGAGGGGGGGGGGGGTTGGGGGGTTAACCCCCCCCTAAATTTTCCTATAACCTCCCCCTTTTGGATTTTTTTTTTTAATTAAAAAAAAAATATTCCCATGGTTGACCTAAAAAAGCTGACCTTACCCCCCCCCCCCCCCCCCCCAACGGAGCAAAATGTCAAATTTTCAAATTTCGAGACCAAAACAAAAAAAATGTGTCCTCTTACCCCCCCCCCCCCCCCCCCCCCCCCCCCCTCGCTTATTCAGCGGTCGGCTGAGTCGTTGCGATTTTTGGGGGACCAAAAAAAACAAAAAAAGTGTCCTCTTACCCCCCCCCCCCCCCCCCCCCGCTGTTGCGAAATTTTGGGCCCGATTTATAAATGTTAAACCCCCCCCCCCCCTTGAAAAATCCTGCGTACGCGCCTGCAAACACCACTGTACAAAACTCGACCGATTTCACTAAAAATCGGTACTTTAGTGACGATTGATGACACCTAAATAGCAGTAAAATACTTTTTTTTTCTTCAACTTTCCGATGTTAGAAAGAATAATTAAAAAAAAATCAAATTGTGAGTCCACTGTCAAACCAGCCAATCAGCCGCATCGGCATGATTGTGTCAATCTGTGTGTTATGAGTGTATTGACTATTCATGTATTTAAATGCTGCCTATTAGCACGTACTTTTCTGTTAACAAATCAAATGATTTCTTTTTAAACCAAACCTTTCTTACAAATGAAATCGCTTGATAAAAATATATTAAAATCTCAGGGCTCCATACTAGTGGTCATGAATATTCGTTTTGATGATGATAATGGTTTAATCTTTTCGATAGACTAATTTGATTACAAACACTTGCGTCCTTTATTTGTTTGTTTGATTGTTGTTTGATGTTGTGGTTGATGATGTTGTTGATGAAGATGTTCGTTTTTAAGCTAAACTAACAACACTAACAACAACAGCAACAGCAGCAACAACAATAACATTAACATCATCAACAAAAAGAAAAAGAACAAGAACATCACTATATTGCGAAAGCAAAAATCTAAGTATATTCAATACCGTCTTGGTCATTAGAAATAACAAATATAATACCTTACGATTCCTTGGATGATTGAAAAATCAGCAAATATCTATGAATTCGATTCCTCCAATGTCAAGTATCATTGATCAACCTGTCGTCTGAGAGTTTGAAGACCAACGAGATAGTGACCTTGTCCAGTGTTTTGCAGTACCGGTAATGGTTCTCCAGATCGAGTTCAAGAGTCAAAATGACACTTGTAGGATACCCGAGGAGGCATTACGTATTCTCTTCTTTTGATTGGAATGCAACTTTTCGGCAGTGGGGAACAATGGGTTTGAAAAATAAAGGGGCCTATTTCAGGACAGCAAGAAATATGTTAAGCATGCCAATTACGAGCAGGGCAATCAAACAGAGTTCACTATACTTATTTATTCGCTGGGAGCGAAGTCATTAATGAAGCATCCTCCAATTATATGTATCGTTCTGATGTTATAATCCTTTCTATTTCTCATCAGTTAGACCCCCTCCCCAGTGGCGTACCTGGGGTACTCCGTCAGGGGGGGCAAGCGACCGAAACAAACAAAAAAGGCGATGCTAATTTTCACTTCTGGCGAGCGAGCGAGCAAAAAAAAATCTTTAAGTAACGTTTGGTATATAAACTGGTATTGTTGCAAGTTGGGGTGGGAACATTCACTTGTTAGCGACGTTAATTTCATTTTTTTGCAAACGAGCGTAGCGAGCAAGAAAAAAATCACTCCTTTTTTAATAATTGCCACTTAAACTTGGTTCAATAAGTCCCATGCAGGGCGCGGGAACAATATTGTGTTTAGGGTGATTTCATACCCATTTTAGCTAGCGAGCCTAAATACATCTTTCTCTCAATGAATTGCTATATAAAATTTGTTTCATTGTTGCAGGTCGGGGGCGGGCACAATCTTGTTTTAAGGCAATGTCAATCCCATTTTGGCGGGCAGGCAACCCCCTACATTTCTCTTTTTAATGATATTGTAGCAGGTTAGTGGTGGGCACATAATTCCACGAAAAAAATCACTTCTCGTTTATAGGGAAAATATGGTACATAAAACTTTGGTTCATTGTTCCATGTCAGGGACGTGATTATTAAAAGCGGTGTTATTTCTATTTTGGCGAGCGAGCGTAGCGAGCGAGCAAAAAAATCACTTCTCTTTTGTAGGGAAAATATCCAAATATGGTACATAAACTTGGGTTCATATTTCCATGTCAGGGACGTGATTATTAAAAGCGGTGTTATTTCTATTTTGGCGAGCGAGCAAAAAAATCACTTCTCTTTTATAGGGAAAATATGGTACATAAACTTGGGTTCATTGTTCCATGTCAGGGACGTGATTATTAAAAGCGGTGTTATTTCTATTTTGGCGAGCGAGCAAAAAAATCACTTCTCTTTTATAGGGAAAATATGGTACATAAACTTGGGTTCATTGTTCCATGTCAGGGACGTGATTATTAAAAGCGGTGTTATTTCTATTTTGGCGAGCGAGCGTAGCGAGCGAGCAAAAAAATCACTTCTCTTTTATAGGGAAAATATGGTACATAAACTTTGGTTCATTGTTCCATGTCACGGACGTGATTATTAAAAGCGGTGTTATTTCTATTTTGGCGAGCGAGCGTAGCGAGCGAGCAAAATTTTTGTAATGATAATTGGTTCATAAATTTCAGATTTTTTTTGTTGCAGGGCAGGGCTTACACAATCATGTCTAAGGTGATGTTAATTCCGTTTTGGCGAGCATGAGCACACCAAAACTTCTTTGAATAACGTTTGGTACATAATCATTAACTGGTTGTTGCAGGATGGGGCGGGCACGTTAGCGGTGTCAATTCCATTTTGGCGAGCGAGCATAGCGAGCAAGCAAAAAAAAAATTCTCTTTTAATAGAAATTAATAAATAAACTAGTTTTTATTGGTGCAGGTCAGAATGGACGCAATCGTGTTTAACGCGATTCAATTCCTTTGTGGCGAGAGGGCGTAAAAACTCTTCCATTTTTAATGATATTGATGCAGGTCAAGGGTGGGCACAATTGTTTCCAAAGCAATATCTATTCATTTTATTCGCGAGCAAGTGTAGCGAGCGAGAAAAATGAATTACTCTCTTTTAGTAACATTTGGTACATACACTGTGTGTTTGTGTTATTGTTGCCATGGTTGCAGGTCGGGGCCCGTCGGGGCAGGCACAATTGTATTCTAGGCAATGCTAATCCTTTTCTTTTTTCAGGGGGACGAGCAAGTGAAAACATTTAATACAAAATAGGCTAGCAAGCAGTTCGCGCCAGCGAAGAGTTTCGAATTTGTTATATCACTTATATTTTCCTATTTTCATTTGTCTAAATTTTTCAGGGCCGTATAAGGAATATTTTTCTGGTGGGGGAGGGGGAAAGATGCGTTAAAAGTTTTCGGAGAATCTCAAAAGCAAAAGGAGTGAAGGGAGTTCGAGTGACCGAACTGGTCATGAGGGTACTTTTGCATTTTCAAAAGTAGAATTGAAGGATTTGGTATAGGCCTACACTACATTTTCAGGAAAAAAACTGTACGTTTTCAAAATATCTGGGGTCAACTGCATGCCCCCCCCCCTGGTGCGTACGGCCATGGTCTTTTTTTTTTTAATTTCCCCATTTTTTTCCTTTCCTTTTCTTTTCCCCTTTTCTTCCTTTTCTCTTCTTCTTACTTTTTTCTTTCCTTTTCCTTTTTTTCCTTTTTTCTCTTTCTTTCCTTTTTTTCTTCCCTTTTCTTTTTTTCTTTTTCTTTCCTTTCCTTTTTTTCTTTTCTTTCCCCTTTTTCTTTTTTTCCCCTGGAGCCCGTCAGGGGGGCACTCTGCCCCCCCTGCCCCCCCCGTAGGTACGCCACTGCCCCTCCCCCAAACTATATGCCTAGTTCTTTAGAGATTTAAATCATTTACTTATTCTTCTTTTTAGTAAAAAGGAAGTCAGACAACGCATTGATGTTGCTAAATCTGGAAAGTATTTGATTGGACATCCTATTGTAAGGCATATAGGATGTAAATTCCACGTCAACCCTCATAGCATGCAATTAAATGGAGAGAGAAAGTTCGCCAAAAGAAATTGGGGTATACATATTGAGAGGGCGTGTTAATCGAATGAAAAATGTGAAGAGAAAAAGCGAAGGAAAAAAGAGAGAGAGAGAGAGAGAGAGGGAGAGGGGGACGGGGCACAGTGCCCCCACTTTTTCAAGTACCCCATAAGTGCCCCTTTTAACATAGGAAAAGTGCATCTTTTACTTTGACAAGTGCCCCTATTAATTTGTAATAGTGCCCCTTCCCTTTTTCACCCCTGGTAAGTGCCCCTTTTTATTTTGATACATGCCCTTTTTTCTACAAGTTCCCATTTTCTTTTGCAATAAGTGTCCATTTTCCAGTATATTCTCATCCTTCATTACTCAGTTAATGACTCACAGATTACATCAATGACAAACTTTATGGGAAAGCCTGCCCCACGCCCGGACGCGAATTTGCGATTCCCAAACCATTCAGCTATGTGAAATATTTTGAGCAAAGTGATTGGTTAAAAAAGTTATAAAGACACGCCCACATCGACACGAGCCATCTCATCATGGCGGTGCGAATGTGTCTGGGGCCAAGTCCGAGTGAACCATCAAATCTTCAAAATGATTTTCCAAATCTGCATGTAGATCTAAGTAGATATTTAGACCCTGTATTTAATTATTTTATTATAAAGTCGCCATGATCAGATCCGTGTCTATGACTTTTGGAATGATGTTTGCATGAATGGGCTGCACATAAACAATGAATAACAGTGGGCCTGTATGTGCCTGTAGCTAGCTCGCGTGTGAAGTGCATTGTACCTAACAACATAGCGTATGTGCAGTCCTGAGTGTTTTGTTGAGCCTAGCCATGCATTGTTTGAACATAGACAATAACACAAGTTACATCTAGATTTAGATGATAGATCTTTTGAGTTAGATACAAGTATGTTCTAATGATATATAGATATCGATTGGATGATTTTTTTTTTTTTTTAGATCTAGACCCTAGATCTATAGACCTATGATAAAAAATAAAAAATGGAACATTATTTATTGGGGGAGGGGGGGTCTAACTTTACTAGTCTAGATGTCTATGTTTAAATGAGAGCTTGAGTCTGAGGGGAAAAAGGGGTTGCAGAGAGGCCCAGCAGTTGTTCTAATAATCAGAGTTTGATGAAAGGATTAGGCATTACAAAATTTCCAGGTCAGAAATCCTCAAACAGATTAAAATGGTAAAACTAGAGAAAGTTTCCAAAATTAAATTAATTCATCTCGACCCATCTCACTGACCCATCTCTCTCTATGCGTTACTGATACACACCTTCAGTAGCAGAATTCTAAGGCATGTGAGTAGTTTGCAGGCACATACCTGTGCAAAATACAGAGTCTGAATCGTGAGACTACAGTAGGCCATTTCATGTAGATAGACTTCCCTCAGACATGATATCTTTCGTAAAGTGTCAAATTCGAGTCTGTGCTTGCAGACTAACATTGTGAGTGTTTGCGTGTCTGTGTCAGCTGTGAGCGAGCCCGAGCGTGCAGTAAATGAAGTTATATTTATTTCTTCTCTCGACCAATCACGTTACTCATAAAGTCTCCCAAAGCTGAATGGTTTGGGAATCGCAAATTCGCCGCCCGGACCGATTCCCTAGGTTGAAAAAACCAGAGATAAACTAAATAAGGCAAATGCTCTGGAAAAACCTAATGGCAAATCGTCCCAATAAAAATAATCTGTTTGAATCTCTATACCTCCTACAAAAAATTTTCCACTTGAAATTTGTGTCGTGTATCTAGTGTCTGACAAAGCTAGAATGGCTACCACGCCCATTTCCCTCTCTTATGCCTTTCTGAACATTCCTTTCCTTCTCAATACAATAACTTACACCTGCCCTAAGTTTTTCAAACCATCCCGCTTCGCGGGATCGCGGCGTCTCGCCACTCCCATTACGTAATCATTATTTGTTTTGTTTTGTTCTGTTTGTTTTTTTAATTAAAAAAAAAAAAAATCATGCCCATGGCTGACCTAAGAAAGGTGATCTTACCCCCCCCCCCCCCCCCCCCACGTAGAAAAATGTCAAATTTTCTAATTTCGAGACCAAACAAAAGAAGAAAATAGTGTCCTCTTACCCCGACAAAAACAGAAGAAATCTTGAAGAGAGAGAGACAAGAAAAATATGAAAATGACCCAACAAATAAAAATAAATAAAGAATAGGATTCTAGAGCGGAAGATGATAGGGAAAACGTAATAGTTTGGTAGTATTGGCAAATTTCGACAATAATAGTTTGTAAGTATATTGACAAAGTATATACAAACAAAAACGATGCAAAATATTTGAAAGCATTTTAGATCTACCGATAATATAGAATGATTATACGAAAAGAATTATGTCTGAGGCCTATCTACATCTATGTTACGTAAGATGAATAATGAACGTGGCCAAAGGTAGAGTTCGTTGTCATGGTTATAAACTCGAGCAATAGAAGGGCGGATTGTAAGATACTAGGGTGCTTGCCGTCATGAGATTTCTTCAGGGCGAGCGCGGATTACGCTGCTCCCAATGAAGTACCGGCAGTATCAGAATTTCATGTGAAAGAAAAATGGACATGCTTATGAAAAAAACCCGATTATAATGAATAATATGAAAGTACAACAAACAGGAGCAATTGATAATGTTAGTTTATACTTTGCACGATTGGGTAAATAAAGTATCTTGAATCGTAATCTTGAATCTTGTGCAAGAGTATTGATTTATCTTAATAAGATTTCGTTTGTGATGTCAGCAAGATTAACGCAAATTTCTAAACGAATGTCAATCAATGATTTGTTACCTTAATTCCTTCCATTACCCCCACCTAACAAAAACAAAAACAAAAGCCGGAGACACATTAGTATACTTGCCATACTTGGGGAAGGGAGGAAGAAAAAAAATGTATAATGAGTGCAGTTTTCATATTTTAATGAGATTTATTGAATGGAAGAGAAAAATCAACCCAAATTTCTGAACGATTATAAACGAATTTTTATAATTCATTGCTTTCCTTTCATTATTCATCACCCTCCCGATCTAAATAATTATAATAATAATATGATGATGATGATTATAATGAAAATAATAAGCCGGAAAAACATTAGCGTACGGGGGGAGGGGGGGCCGGGGCAGAATAATAATACTAATAATAATATTTAGTTTTTATACAGCGCTTAATACAAATGTCTCTAAGCGCTTTACAAATATACTATTACCCTAATGCGGATAGGGAGGCAGACTGCACACATAATGGGTGGCCAGTGAAGAAACAAAAGAGAGGGAGAAGAGAGAAAGAAAGAGAAGAGAGGGTGGAAAAGAGATGAATAGGAGCAAGAGAACATATTTTCTTTTGAGAGGGCTTTATACCAAGTTCAAAGAAAAACAATATTTAAAACCTTCCGTAAAATGTGTTTTGCCTCTATGAGTTAAATGACAATGGAATAGCATAGTCTCCAAACAAGAATTCATGAATCAACACATTGGCTTTTTGGCCAGCACGCAATTGTTTATACCGGCGAGAGAGAGAAAAAACACACTAGTCTTTATTTCCATTAATTGCTGGAGAATTAAATTTGAATGGGGCTCCCAAAACCCGTGTGTCTAGATTGACACCTCCAAGTTACCTCCCCGAAAAAAAATCTACTTTTTTAAAATTCATTCGGTTATAATTATATTCACAGATAAAACGTTGTTTAAAATGCTAGCAGTTCATTACAATACAACAGCTTATTGAATTTTTTTAACCGGTCTTATTACTTGTAAACAACCCTTTTAAATGGTGTTTTGATTGTGCATAACGATCCATTCCAAACATACAGAGTACAATGCTAATTAGACACGAACTCAAGCTAAGCTAAAATAACTTAGTTTAGCCGCAGAGGGAACTAAACAAGTATGACGAATCTTTCAATGGGTTGAAAATTAATCGCGGTTTTTCTGGCCTGAAAAAGACGTCACGGTCTTCGGACACACACAATGCGGCTTTTCGTGGTCAAATCGCGCATCCGGGTTTTACTCAATACAGTTTTCATGCATGCGCTCTCAGGTTAAAAAGCTGCAGCTTCTCGCACATGAGAATTAATCCAAGGCGCCTTACTATAAATGTTTTCTAATTAAAAAAATAAGAATACACCAATGACGAAAATACAAAACACGAAATTTGTTAACAAAAACAGTATAGAAATAGTATCTAGATAGTTAGCCTATTATACCCATAAAAACTGACTTTCGTTCTTCACCAAACAACTTTAAAAACAACATTTTCCATTGAATTGAATTGAATTGAAGTGGTAATCATTATGAAAAGGGAAACTGCCGAATTCACATGAAATATGCAAAGTGACATTACCAATTATAACATAAATGCAGTATTAAAAACGTTTACAAAGATATCATAATATTTTTACATTACTTAGGATGTCTAGTCAAGAAACAGAACTTCCGACGGTTAAACTAGGCCTAATTTGTGTTAATACATTGTTCTTCTCCACATCATAGCAAACTAATCGTTCAAATTTTCAGTTCCCAGAGATTTCAATCTAATGGCTTTTCAGACAGGGTGCAAAGTGAATAAAATTTGTTTTTTTAGAGAACGTAGCAACCATGGTCCTCCAAGGATTTTAACAAAAAATGTTTAAAAAATCCCACAAAAAATGTAATGTATTAGGCAAGTTCAATGTAATATCCATACGTAGAGTAAAATGAAAACAAAATAATGATACTAATAACTTGACAGGATAACCCATGGAAGCTGAAATGCTTATTTTATTTTCAATGGGGTCCTATTCACAATGTCAGTTTTACCCATATAAGGCCGGGCTATTTGAGGCCGGGCTATATCGAGCGAGTTCAGAGGAGAGCTCTTAGGATTATTACCTACCCTGACTCTAGAACTTATGATAAACTGCAATCTCATCTTGGTGTCTCCTCTCTTAAAGAGAGACGCACATCCCTTTCTCTAAGATTTGCAGAATCACTTCTCCAATCTAAGGTTCATCGACATCTCCTGCCTGAGAGCAGAGTTAATGACTGTAGCCGCATTCTGCGAAATGCACTTGATTTGTCCTTGCCTAAGATGAGAACTACGAGGTACCGAACTTCCCCCATCCCATCTTTCACTCGATCTTTGAATAATAATAAATAGAGGCTTAGGTAATTATCAGTATGTTGTATGTCATGTATTTCAGCAATAATATAATTATGTGCAATATTAATTGTCATGATGATTGGCACAGCAGGTTCTTCCATTCATTCATATTTTGATGTTGCATGTACTTTTATCCTTCCTCTCACTCTCTCATCCCTTTTCTCTATCTGAACTTGCCACTTTTCAAATTTCCTTTTCTTCTTCAGTTCTGATCTTTCCTCTCTATTTCTATTTCACTCCCACCCCCTCTCTCTCAGCTCTGTCTCTCTGTCTCTCTCCCTCTCTCTCTCTTTGCTCTCTCTGCCTCTTCCTCCTTATCCCTTTGTCTCTCCTTCCTCCCCTCTGTTTCTCTCTCCCACTTTCTGTCCCTCCCTCCTCCTCTCCACCTCTTTTCTCTTATGATGTTTTACAGTACAACATTCTATAATTATATTTCTATAATTATATGTTATTTTTACTGTGACCAATAACACCTAAGGAATTCCATTTTTTTTTTGAAAATAATGATAAATTGAGGCTTAGGTAATTATCAGTATGTTATATGTCATGTATTTCAGCAATATAATTATGTGCAATATTAACTGCCATGATGATTGGCAAAGCGGGTTCTTCCATTCATTCGTATTTTGATATTGCATGTACTTTTATCTTCCTCTCACTCCCTCATTCCTTTTTTCTATTCGAACTTGCTTCTTTTCAAATTTCCTTTTCTCTTCTTCAGTTCTGGTCTTTCCTCTTCATTCTTTATTTCACTCCCATTCCCTCTCTCTCAGCTCTATGTCTGTCTCTCTCTCTCTGCCTCTTCCTCTTACTCCCTTCATCTCTTCTTCCTCCTCTCTGTTTCTCTCTCTCACTTTCTGTCTCTCCCTCCTCTTCTCCACCTCATTCTCTTCTGATGATGTTTTACAGTACAACATTCTTTAATTATCTGCTATTCTTACTGTAACCAATAATACCTAAGGAATTCCATTGTTCTCAAGTGCAATATGTTTATACATTATACTGTACTCATATCACGCTTGTGATTAGCACACTGCCAAGACTCCGATTGTAATACTATTTAATACTTTTTAATACTTTTTAATACTCAATATTCAATACTCAATACTCAATACTTAATTACAATTTTTCCAATGTTACAGTTAATTGAATTCAAGTATCTGTATACATTTTATTTGTTTATATGTCAACATTTATTCATTTTTGCTAGCAATATTTCATATCTTGTATTTTTTTTTTTTTTTTTTTTTTTTTTTTTTTTTTTGTTGTTACTACTTTAATGTTTTTAACTTAAAAATGTATTCATTGTTATATATTTGTCCTCATTTACTATGTTATCTTTATGTTTTTGAATGTTTTTTTATATTGATGTAAACTTGCATTTTTAGTCTTCGGACTTGTTGACAAGTAATGAATAAAACCTTATTTGAACTTGAACTTGAACTTGAACTTGATATGGCCCGGGGGGGGGGCATTATGGACCCCCTCCCCTAAGATATCGGCCGTAAAACGGCCGATCGCCACGAAAATTGTCACGCATGTCAAGTGAAGTGTATAAAATACTATGGTAAATCTATTTTTTTTTTAACAATTCACTCATTTGCATATTTATGGTAATTTATGCAAATAAGGTCCTAACATTCACCCTTTTATCCATAAATCATATATTCTCTATATTTAAGCATTCTTATTCACTACATGTATTTATTAGACCATTTGAAACAAAAATACGACAACAAATTTGGAACAGCTAGGTTATTCCTTATGTTATCTCTTGTATTAACACATTTTTGTTGTATTTTTTGTATTTTTTTTTTTAATTTCTAACTACAATTCCATTATTTTGACTCCCAAAACAAACATCTAAACTTTTAACAAGACCCAATAACCAATGTTTTATCTCTTTTTAGAAAAAATGACATTTTCATATGTTTTTTACACAAATCACGAAAATTAGCAATTTTCGGGCTGACATGCAAAGGCAAAAGATCATGTGACTTTGTAACTGTAACCCCGATTTAGAAAAAAATGATTTAAAAGATGCGCAAGACTCGAAAGGACAAAGTCAGCGAACGGCGGGGCGCCATCCGTATGCGTTCCCGAACAATCAGAAAAAAATGCGGAAGGGAGGGGGCATAATCCCCCCCCCCCCCGGCCTTAATTATGTAAAAGATACAAATACTCACCCAAACAGTCAAGAAATATGAGCACAAACTTTTTTTTTTAAATTAGAATAACAACACGAGCATGTCTAAAGAGAGGGAAGCCAAGTAACAATAACTACGTTTAAGCGTCAGATTAAGTACATTGAACTCAACTCTCTCCTTCATGTTCAGAACATCAAGGTCATAGAGTCTGATCACCACGTAACCTTTCTTACGATCAAACAAATATTTGAGAATAACACTAATTAAGAAGTTAGCCAATATCTTACCAATTTTTTTAAGTTGTACATTATGATATCATATCACTGGCTTTCAGTAAATATCTAGGATAAACGATTTCACAATTTACATACTATTTTTGAAATAGGTAAGTTATAAATATATTTGATAATGACAACGGTATTCAGGCAATTAAAATTTATCAAGAAAATAGGCATCTTCTCATTCGGTTAGTTATTACATAGTAAACAATAGAACATGGCACATTATAGGCCCATATGAGAGTAGAGTTGGAACAGAGAGCTGTACACACCAACAATAATGGTATACAGAGTGTGAGGTAGATTACAGTGATACTTTGATAAAATACAACTTCTCGTAACAAGCATGTCTGGAGAGAGGGAAACCAGGTTACACCAACAATAAGATAGAGACAGATTAAGAACTTTACATTCAACTCTCTCCTTCAGGTTCAGACCATCAAGGTCATAGAGCCTAATCAACACGCTACCCTTCTTACGATCAACACCCGCTATATATCGTGTCCTGCTCATCCACGGCAGCATACAGGTGGACACCGTCTGGAGCTTGTAGAGACTTACCAGCATTCCCATCCCTGTCATAGACTGTCAACACGCTTGGTTGGATGAAACATGAACTCGTGACGATCAAACCCTTCCTGGTGGCAGATACCTGCATCGTCTCGTTATGTTTTGTTGGAACAGCGTCTTCAAGTGTGTTTCCCGTCGGGGAGTAGATATATCTTCTCATTGTGAGCCATGAGGATTTCATCTGATGGACTTCTGTTTAGTCGGAGATAATAGCCAAAGGCATCTACGCGGATTTCTGATTTTCTGCATCCATTGGGAGAATATATGTGCACTTTAGTGCCACTCGTCGCTATGTATAACGATCTGTCTCGTTGAAACACAAGCTCATAACAGTTCATGTTACTTGGCATGTTTGCATACGGCTCCTGTTTACAAGCTGAATCAATGATATCTATACCATATGAAGACCGATGCTTATATGCGATAGCTACACTGTCCACAGAAAACGGGGTCATACCCGACATCTCTCTCCGTAGATTTACACGCTGAATGACTTGAAACTTGGAATGTGATTTTAAGATGCTCCCGTGGTCAAGATTAGTATCATCTGCAGGCTTGAAAATCTTCACGGCTGCCGCTTCTATGATGCTCCCCAGTTCAAGACGATTATCATCTGCAGGATTGAACCTCTTCTCCTGTGCTTTCGTCGTAATGGCTGCCGCTGAAGTGTGATCAGTAGCCTCCTTTAGCATGGCATCCAGCTCCTCACAGAGCAAGGTATGAGCAGACAGACTGTCCGTCTCTAGACGACCCAGTCTATCATTAGCTACCGATACTCTTGATCCTCTGTCGATCGTTGGATTTCAAGACGTTGAGGTCGTCATCGAAACTCCATTTTACTGCATTGATTTTCTCGATGAGATTAAGATGATGTTTTACCAGCTCTTTGGCCTTGATGCTGTAGACTTGACTGACATCTTCTAGTAGTTTCTGCACGGCAGTGTACATTTCATGGCGTTGTACTTCAACATTCTTAATGTTCTTCTCCAGTTCTGTCTTCCTAGCGGCACATCGCTGGGCAAGGTCGTTCACCTAAACAGAACGAATAATATAGAAGTGAAAAGAAAATTTCCTAACTGAGATGTATACTTATTACATGGAGGTGGTTCGAAAATAAAACACGGATATCAGTGCACACCTGTAGTTTCAGAAAAAAATACCTCCCCCCCCCCCCCCCCCCCTGGCGACCGCCCCCCCCCCCCCCCCCCACATCGTCATAAATCATATGAGGATAGAGGAATTTAATACATTGTTTTTCTGCTTTCTCAAAAGTGAGTTCAGCTCTCGTAATAAGTCCATTTGTATGAAAGCAGTACTAGCATACAAACAGAATGGAGATAGACCAAATAGTGATACTTTTTTTATGAATGCAAAATAATTATTATCATCATTGTCATCATAATCAAAGCCAAAGACAAATATTTCTGTATTTTAACTTTGATGCAACGTGGTTACAAAATATGAATTGCTATAAGGCCCTTTTGCACAAATTCAAAATAATGAAGTTTCACTGATTCCTTACATTGATCTATATAATTTTCATGGACTTTGTTTTTCAGTGCAGAAAAAATGCGTAGCCACGAATTTATCTGGATAATCTAGGCACGTGCCCGTTTCACCCCTTTAAATGTTTATCTACAAAATAGAGGAGGTAACGAAGAGACAAATAATTGAGAGAAACAGACAAACAAGGAGAGAAGAAAGAAATATATGTATTGGGTACCCCGATTATATTAAGCCTTCACTTCCAGGCGAACCGTAACCGTTCCAACATATAGCAGGGGGAACTCTTTGTTTTGGTTTACTAATGAATAGCTATGAAATGAAGCTACACATACTACCTTACACTTGTAATATACTCGCATTACTCGTAACAAGCTCGCGCTGCACTCTTCGTAAGGTGGCGAATTGCTACGAGTTATGAAGAGTGCAGCGCGAGCTTGTTACGTGTAATGCGAGTATATTACGAGTGTAGGTGAACATATTCAACATTTCTGAACTGCTCGCGACGTCAAGGACAGTCGTGGAATGTTGTCATGTGGAAAAGACATCGCTTGACAATGCAGATGTACTCGGTTCGATTCCCGGCTATGCCTTTTTAACTCGTGTTTTTTTAAATATTTTTTCTCTTCCTATTGATTTTTCCTTCTATTTTTTTTTAGGGGTCACCCCCTCCTCCTCAACAAAGGATTACCAGTAGTTTATCAGAATATTTTTCAAAGTCATTAACATCAGAAAGTGTTAACATCTTGAACCGAACAAGTTAATAACATTGAAGCACAAATGGTCTTGTGGATAAGACATCGCTTCACAATGCAGATGTACTCGGTTCGATTCCCGGCTATGCCTTTTTAACTCGTGTTTTTTTTTAATATTTTTTTGTTCCTATTGATTTTTCCTTCTATTTATTTTTTTAGGGGTCACCCCCTCCTCATCAACAAAGGATTACCAGTAGTTTATCAGAATATTTTTCAAAGTCATTAACATCAGAAAGTGTTAACATCTTGAACCGAACAAGTTAATAACAGTGAAGCACAAATGGTCTTGTGGATAAGACATCGCTTCACAATGCAGATGTACTCGGTTCGATTCCCGGCTATGACTTTTTAACTCGTGTTTTTTTAAATATTTTTTTGTTCCGATTGATTTTTTCTTCCATTTTTTTTGTTTAGGGGCCACTCCCTCCTCATCAATAAAGGATTACCAGTAGTTTATCAGAATATTTTTCAAAGTCATTAACATCAGAAAGTGTTAACATCTTGAACCGAACAAGTTAATAACATTGAAGCACAAATGGTCTTGTGGATAAGACATCGCTTCACAATGCAGACGTACTCGGTTCGATTCCCGGCTATGCCTTTTTAACTCGTGTTTTTTTTAAATATTTTTTTGTTCCTATTGATTTTTCCTTCTATTTATTTTTTTAGGGGTCACCCCCTCCTCATCAACAAAGGATTACCAGTAGTTTATCAGAATATTTTTCAAAGTCATTAACATCAGAAAGTGTTAACATCTTGAACCGAACAAGTTAATAACAGTGAAGCACAAATGGTCTTGTGGATAAGACATCGCTTCACAATGCAGATGTACTCGGTTCGATTCCCGGCTATGACTTTTTAACTCGTGTTTTTTTAAATATTTTTTTGTTCCGATTGATTTTTTCTTCCATTTTTTTTGTTTTAGGGGCCACTCCCTCCTCATCAATAAAGGATTACCAGTAGTTTATCAGAATATTTTTCAAAGTCATTAACATCAGAAAGTGTTAACATCTTGAACCGAACAAGTTAATATCAGTGAAGCACAGTGGTCATGTGGATCAGACATCGCTTCACAATGCAGATGTACTCGGTTCGATTCCCGGCTATGCCCTTTTAACTCGTGTTTTTTTTTCAATATTTTTTTGTTCCTATTGATTTTTCCTTTTTTTTTTTTTTTTTTTAGGGGCCACCCCCTCCTCCTCATCAAAGGAGTACTAGTAGTTTATCAGCATATTTTTTTAAAGTCATTAAGATCAAAAATTGTTAACATCTTGAACCGAACAAGTTAAAATCAGTGAAGCAGAGTGGTCATGTGGATAAGACATCGCTTCACAATGCAGATGTACTCGGTTCGATTCCCGGCTATGCCTTTTTAACTCGTGTTTTTTTTTATATTTTTTCTCTTCCTATTGATTTTTCCTTCTATTTTTTTTTTTAGAGGTCACCCACTTCTCCTCAACAAAGGATTACAAGTAGTTTATCAGAATATTTTTCAAAGTCATTAACATCAGAAAGTGTTAACATCTTGAACCGAACAAGTTAATAACAGTGAAGCACAAATGGTCTTGTAGATCAAACATCGCTTCACAATGCAGATGTACTCGGTTCGATTCCCGGCTATGCCCTTTTAACTCGTGTTTTTTTTAATATTTTTTTGTTCCTATTGATTTTTCCTTCTATTTTTTTTTGTTTAGGGGCCACCCCCTCCTCCTCATCAAAGGAGTACTAGTAGTTTATCAGCATATTTTTTTAAAGTCATTAAGATAAGAAAGTGTTAACATCTTGAACCGAACAAGTTAATAACAGTGAAGCACAAATGGATAAGACATCGCTTCACAATGCAGATGTACTCGGTTCGATTCCCGGCTATGCCTTTTTAACTCGTATTTTTTTGAATATTTTTTTCTTCCTATTGATTTTTCCTTTTTTTTTTTTTTTAGGGGCCATCCCCTCCTCCTCAACAAAGGATTACCAGTAGTTTATCAGAATATTTTTCAAAGTCATTAACATCAGAAAGTGTTAACATCTTGAACCGAACAAGTTAATAACAGTGAAGCACAAATGGTCTTGTGGATAAGACATCGCTTCACAATGCAGATGTACTCGGTTCGATTCCCGGCTATGACTTTTTAACTCGTGTTTTTTTAAATATTTTTTTGTTCCGATTGATTTTTTCTTCCATTTTTTTTGTTTAGGGGCCACTCCCTCCTCATCAATAAAGGATTACCAGTAGTTTATCAGAATATTTTTCAAAGTCATTAACATCAGAAAGTGTTAACATCTTGAACCGAACAAGTTAATATCAGTGAAGCACAAATGGTCTTGTGGATAAGACATCGCTTCACAATGCAGATGTACTCGGTTCGATTCCCGGCTATGCCTTTTTAACTCGTGTTTTTTTTAATATTTTTTTGTTCCTATTGATTTTTCCTTCTATTTATTTTTTTAGGGGTCACCCCCTCCTCATCAACAAAGGATTACCAGTAGTTTATCAGAATATTTTTCAAAGTCATTAACATCAGAAAGTGTTAACATCTTGAACCGAACAAGTTAATAACATTGAAGCACAAATGGTCTTGTGGATAAGACATCGCTTCACAATGCAGATGTACTCGGTTCGATTCCCGGCTATGACTTTTTAACTCGTGTTTTTTTAAATATTTTTTTGTTCCGATTGATTTTTTCTTCCATTTTTTTTGTTTAGGGGCCACTCCCTCCTCATCAATAAAGGATTACCAGTAGTTTATCAGAATATTTTTCAAAGTCATTAACATCAGAAAGTGTTAACATCTTGAACCGAACAAGTTAATATCAGTGAAGCACAGTGGTCATGTGGATCAGACATCGCTTCACAATGCAGATGTACTCGGTTCGATTCCCGGCTATGCCCTTTTAACTCGTGTTTTTTTTTCAATATTTTTTTGTTCCTATTGATTTTTCTTTTTTTTTTTTTTTTTTTAGGGGCCACCCCCTCCTCCTCATCAAAGGAGTACTAGTAGTTTATCAGCATATTTTTTTAAAGTCATTAAGATCAAAAATTGTTAACATCTTGAACCGAACAAGTTAAAATCAGTGAAGCAGAGTGGTCATGTGGATAAGACATCGCTTCACAATGCAGATGTACTCGGTTCGATTCCCGGCTATGCCTTTTTAACTCGTGTTTTTTTTAAATATTTTTTTGTTCCTATTGATTTTTCCTTCTATTTTTTTTTGTTTAGAGGTCACCCACTTCTCCTCAACAAAGGATTACAAGTAGTTTATCAGAATATTTTTCAAAGTCATTAACATCAGAAAGTGTTAACATCTTGAACCGAACAAGTTAATAACAGTGAAGCACAAATGGTCTTGTAGATCAAACATCGCTTCACAATGCAGATGTACTCGGTTCGATTCCCGGCTATGCCCTTTTAACTCGTGTTTTTTTTAATATTTTTTTGTTCCTATTGATTTTTCCTTCTATTTTTTTTTGTTTAGGGGCCACCCCCTCCTCCTCATCAAAGGAGTACTAGTAGTTTAGGAGCATATTTTTTTAAAGTCATTAAGATCAAAAATTGTTAACATCTTGAACCGAACAAGTTAAAATCAGTGAAGCAGAGTGGTCATGTGGATAAGACATCGCTTCACAATGCAGATGTACTCGGTTCGATTCCCGGCTATGCCCTTTTAACTCGTGTTTTTTTTAAATATTTTTTTGTTCCTATTGATTTTTCCTTCTATTTTTTTTTGTTTAGAGGTCACCCACTTCTCCTCAACAAAGGATTACAAGTAGTTTATCAGAATATTTTTCAAAGTCATTAACATCAGAAAGTGTTAACATCTTGAACCGAACAAGTTAATAACAGTGAAGCACAAATGGTCTTGTAGATCAAACATCGCTTCACAATGCAGATGTACTCGGTTCGATTCCCGGCTATGCCCTTTTAACTCGTGTTTTTTTTTAATATTTTTTTGTTCCTATTGATTTTTCCTTCTATTTTTTTTTGTTTAGGGGCCACCCCCTCCTCCTCATCAAAGGAGTACTAGTAGTTTATCAGCATATTTTTTTAAAGTCATTAAGATAAGAAAGTGTTAACATCTTGAACCGAACAAGTTAATAACAGTGAAGCACAAATGGATAAGACATCGCTTCACAATGCAGATGTACTCGGTTCGATTCCCGGCTATGCCTTTTTAACTCGTATTTTTTTGAATATTTTTTTCTTCCTATTGATTTTTCCTTTTTTTTTTTTTTAGGGGCCATCCCCTCCTCCTCAACAAAGGATTACCAGTAGTTTATCAGAATATTTTTCAAAGTCATTAACATCAGAAAGTGTTAACATCTTGAACCGAACAAGTTAATTACAGTGAAGCACAAATGGTCTTGTGGATCAGACATCGCTTCACAATGCAGATGTACTCGGTTCGATTCCCGGCTATGCCCTTTTAACTCGTGATTTTTTTATATATTTTTTTGTTCCTATTGATTTTTCCTTCTATTTTTTTTGTTTAGGGGCTACCCCCTCCTCCTCATCAAAGGAGTACTAGTAGTTTATCAGCATTTTTATTAAAGTCATTGACATCAGAAAGTGTTAACATCTTGAACCGAACAAGTTAATAACAGTGAAGCACAAATGGTCTTGTGGATAAGACATCGCTTCACAATGCAGATGTACTCGGTTCGATTCCCGGCTATGCCTTTTTAACTCGTGTTTTTTTTAAATATTTTTTTGTTCCTATTGATTTTTCCTTCTATTTTTTTTTGTTTAGGGACCACTCCCTCCTCCTGAACAAAGGAGTACTCGTAGTTTATCAGCATATTTTTCTTAAGTCATTAACATCAGAAAGTGTTAACATCTTGATCCGAACAAGTTAATAACAATGAAGCACAAATGGTCTTGTGGATAAGACATCGCTTCACAATGCAGATGTACTCGGTTCGATTCCCGGCTATGCCTTTTTAACTCGTGTTTTTTTTTAATATTTTTTTGTTCCTATTGATTTTTCCTTCTATTTTTTTTTGTTTAGGGGCCACCCCCTCCTCCTCATCAAAGGAGTACTAGTAGTTTATCAGCATATTTTTTTAATTCATTAAGATCAGAAAGTGTTAACATCTTGAACCGAACAAGTTAATAACAGTGAAGCACAAATGGTGTCGTGGATAAGACATCGCTTTACAATGCAGATGTACTCCGTTCGATTTTCCGGCTATGACTTTTTAACTCGTGTTTTTTTTAATATTTTTTTGTTCCGATTGATTTTTTCTTCCATTTTTTTTTGTTTAGGGGCCACTCCCTCCTCATCAATAAAGGATTACCAGTAGTTTATCAGAATATTTTTCAAAGTCATTAACATCAGAAAGTGTTAACATCTTGAACCGAACAAGTTAATAACAGTGAAGCACAAATGGTCTTGTGGATAAGACATCGCTTCACAATGCAGATGTACTCGGTTCGATTCCCGGCTATGACTTTTTAACTCGTGTTTTTTTTAATATTTTTTTGTTCCGATTGATTTTTTCTTCCATTTTTTTTGTTTAGGGGCCACTCCCTCCTCATCAATAAAGGATTACCAGTAGTTTATCAGAATATTTTTCAAAGTCATTAACATCAGAAAGTGTTAACATCTTGAACCGAACAAGTTAATATCAGTGAAGCACAGTGGTCATGTGGATCAGACATCGCTTCACAATGCAGATGTACTCGGTTCGATTCCCGGCTATGCCCTTTTAACTCGTGTTTTTTTTAATATTTTTTTTGTTCCTATTGATTTTTCCTTTTTTTTATTTCTTTTTTTTAGGGGCCACCCCCTCCTCCTCATCAAAGGAGTACTAGTAGTTTATCAGCATATTTTTTTAAAGTCATTAAGATCAGAAATTGTTAACATCTTGAACCGAACAAGTTAAAATCAGTGAAGCAGAGTGGTCAGGTGGATAAGACATCGCTTCACAATGCAGATGTACTCGGTTCGATTCCCGGCTATGCCTTTTTAACTCGTGTTTTTTTTAATATTTTTTCTCTTCCTATTGATTTTTCCTTCTATTTTCTTTTTTTAGGGGTCACCCAATTCTCCTCAACAAAGGATTACAAGTAGTTTATCAGAATATTTTTCAAAGTCATTAACATCAGAAATTGTTAACATCTTGAACCGAACAAGTTAATAACAGTGAAGCACAAATGGTCTTGTGGATCAGATATCGCTTCACAATGAAGATGTACTCGGTTCGATTCCCGGCTATGCCCTTTTAACTCGTGTTTTTTTTAATATTTTTTTGTTCCTATTGATTTTTCCTTCTATTTTTTTTTTGTTTAGGGGCCACCCCCTCCTCCTCATCAAAGGAGTACTAGTAGTTTATCAGCATATTTTTCAAAGTCATTAACATCAGAAAGTGTTAACATCTTGAACCGAACAAGTTAAAATCAGTGAAGCACAGTGGTCATGTGGATAAGACATCGCTTCACAATGCAGATGTACTCGGTTCGATTTCCGGCTATGCCTTTTTAACTCGTATTTTTTTGAATATTTTTTTCTTCCTATTGATTATTCCTTTTTTTTTTTTTTAGGGGCCATCCCCTCCTCCTCAACAAAGGATTACCAGTAGTTTATCAGAATATTTTTCAAAGTCATTAACATCAGAAAGTGTTAACATCTTGAACCGAACAAGTTAATAACAGTGAAGCACAAATGGTCTTGTAGATCAAACATCGCTTCACAATGCAGATGTACTCGGTTCGATTCACGGCTATGCCCTTTTAACTCGTGTTTTTTTTAATATTTTTTTGTTCCTATTGATTTTTTCTTCTATTTTTTTTGTTTAGGGGCCACCCCCTCCTCCTCATCAAAGGAGTACTAGTAGTTTATCAGCATATTTTTTTAAAGTCATTAAGATAAGAAAGTGTTAACATCTTGAACCGAACAAGTTAAAATCAGTGAAGCACAGTGGTCATGTGGATAAGACATCGCTTCACAATGCAGATGTACTCGGTTCGATTTCCGGCTATGCCTTTTTAACTCGTATTTTTTTGAATATTTTTTTCTTCCTATTGATTTTTCCTTTTTTTTTTTTTTTAGGGGCCATCCCCTCCTCCTCAACAAAGGATTACCAGTAGTTTATCAGAATATTTTTTTTAATTCATTAAGATCAGAAAGTGTTAACATCTTGAACCGAACAAGTTAATAACAGTGAAGCACAAATGGTCTCGTGGATAAGACATCGCTTTACAATGCAGATGTACTCCGTTCGATTTTCCGGCTATGACTTTTGAACTCGTGTTTTTTAAATATTTTTTTGTTCCGATTGATTTTTTCTTCCATTTTTTTTGTTTAGGGGCCACTCCCTCCTCATCAATAAAGGATTACCAGTAGTTTATCAGAATATTTTTCAAAGTCATTAACATCAGAAAGTGTTAACATCTTGAACCGAACAAGTTAATAACAGTGAAGCACAAATGGTCTTGTGGATAAGACATCGCTTCACAATGCAGATGTACTCGGTTCGATTCCCGGCTATGCCTTTTTAACTCGTGTTTTTTTAAATATTTTTTTGTTCCTATTGATTTTTCCTTCTATTTTTTTTGTTTAGGGACCACTCCCTCCTCCTGAACAAAGGAGTACTCGTAGTTTATCAGCATATTTTTCTTAAGTCATTAACATCAGAAAGTGTTAACATCTTGATCCGAACAAGTTAATAACAGTGAAGCACAAATGGATAAGACATCGCTTCACAATGCAGATGTACTCGGTTCGATTCCCGGCTATGCCTTTTTAACTCGTGTTTTTTCGAAGCATTTTTTTCTTCTTATCGATTTTTCTTTCTTTTTTTGTTTGTTTAGGGGCCACCCCCTCCTCCTCAACAAAGGAGTACGAATAGTTTATCAGCATTTTTATTAAAGTCATTAACATCAGAAAGTGTTAACATCTTGAACCAAACAAGTTAATAACAGTGAAGCACAAATGGTCTTGTGGATAAGACATCGCTTCACAATGCAGATGTACTCGGTTCGATTCCCGGCTATGCCTTTTTAACTCGTGTTTTTTTAAATATTTTATTGTTCCTATTGATTTTTCCTTCAATTTTTTTTGTTTAGGGGCCACCCCCACCACCTCAACAAAGGATTACCAGTAGTTTATCAGAATATTTTTCAAATTCATTAAGATCAGAAAGTGTTAACATCTTGAACCGAACAAGTTAATAACAGTGAAGCACAAATGGTCTCGTGGATAAGACATCGCTTCACAATGCAGATGTACTCCGTTCGATTTTCCGGCTATGACTTTTTAACTCGTGTTTTTTTAAATATTTTTTTGTTCCGATTGATTTTTTCTTGCATTTTTTTTTTTAGGGGCCACTCCCTCCTCATCAATAAAGGATTACCAGTAGTTTATCAGAATATTTTTCAAAGTCATTAACATCAGAAAGTGTTAACATCTTGAACCGAACAAGTTAATAACAGTGAAGCACAGATGGGCTTGTGGATAAGACATCGCTTCACAATGCAGATGTACTCGGTTCGATTCCCGGCTATGACTTTTTAACTCGTGTTTTTTTTAAATATTTTTTTGTTCAGATTGATTTTTTCTTCCATTTTTTTTGTTTAGGGGCCACTCCCTCCTCATCAATAAAGGATTACCAGTAGTTTATCAGAATATTTTTCAAAGTCATTAACATCAGAAAGTGTTAACATCTTGAACCGAACAAGTTAATATCAGTGAAGCACAGTGGTCATGTGGATCAGACATCGCTTCACAATGCAGATGTACTCGGTTCGATTCCCGGCTATGCCCTTTTAACTCGTGTTTTTTTTAATATTTTTTTGTTCCTATTGATTTTTCCTCTTTTTTTTTTCTTTTTTTTAGGGGCCACCCCCTCCTCCTCATCAAAGGAGTACTAGTAGTTTATCAGCATATTTTTTTAAAGTCATTAAGATCAGAAATTGTTAACATCTTGAACCGAACAAGTTAATAACAGTGAAGCACAAATGGTCTCGTGGATAAGACATCGCTTTACAATGCAGATGTACTCCGTTCGATTTCCGGCTATGACTTTTTAACTCGTGTTTTTTAAATATTTTTTTGTTCCGATTGATTTTTTCTTCCATTTTTTTTGTTTAGGGGCCACTCCCTCCTCATCAATAAAGGATTACCAGTAGTTTATCAGAATATTTTTCAAAGTCATTAACATCAGAAAGTGTTAACATCTTGAACCGAACAAGTTAATAACAGTGAAGCACAAATGGTCTTGTGGATAAGACATCGCTTCACAATGCAGATGTACTCGGTTCGATTCCCGGCTATGCCTTTTTAACTCGTGTTTTTTTTAAATATTTTTTTGTTCCTATTGATTTTTCCTTCTATTTTTTTTGTTTAGGGACCACTCCCTCCTCCTGAACAAAGGAGTACTCGTAGTTTATCAGCATATTTTTCTTAAGTCATTAACATCAGAAAGTGTTAACATCTTGATCCGAACAAGTTAATAACAGTGAAGCACAAATGGATAAGACATCGCTTCACAATGCAGATGTACTCGGTTCGATTCCCGGCTATGCCTTTTTAACTCGTGTTTTTCGAAGCATTTTTTTCTTCTTATCGATTTTTCTTTCTTTTTTTGTTTGTTTAGGGGCCACCCCCTCCTCCTCAACAAAGGAGTACGAATAGTTTATCAGCATTTTTATTAAAGTCATTAACATCAGAAAGTGTTAACATCTTGAACCAAACAAGTTAATAACAGTGAAGCACAAATGGTCTTGTGGATAAGACATCGCTTCACAATGCAGATGTACTCGGTTCGATTCCCGGCTATGCCTTTTTAACTCGTGTTTTTTTAAATATTTTATTGTTCCTATTGATTTTTCCTTCAATTTTTTTTGTTTAGGGGCCACCCCCACCACCTCAACAAAGGATTACCAGTAGTTTATCAGAATATTTTTCAAATTCATTAAGATCAGAAAGTGTTAACATCTTGAACCGAACAAGTTAATAACAGTGAAGCACAAATGGTCTCGTGGATAAGACATCGCTTCACAATGCAGATGTACTCCGTTCGATTTCCGGCTATGACTTTTTAACTCGTGTTTTTTTAAATATTTTTTTGTTCCGATTGATTTTTTCTTCCATTTTTTTTTTTAGGGGCCACTCCCTCCTCATCAATAAAGGATTACCAGTAGTTTATCAGAATATTTTTCAAAGTCATTAACATCAGAAAGTGTTAACATCTTGAACCGAACAAGTTAATAACAGTGAAGCACAGATGGGCTTGTGGATAAGACATCGCTTCACAATGCAGATGTACTCGGTTCGATTCCCGGCTATGACTTTTTAACTCGTGTTTTTTTAAATATTTTTTTGTTCAGATTGATTTTTTCTTCCATTTTTTTTGTTTAGGGGCCACTCCCTCCTCATCAATAAAGGATTACCAGTAGTTTATCAGAATATTTTTCAAAGTCATTAACATCAGAAAGTGTTAACATCTTGAACCGAACAAGTTAATATCAGTGAAGCACAGTGGTCATGTGGATCAGACATCGCTTCACAATGCAGATGTACTCGGTTCGATTCCCGGCTATGCCCTTTTAACTCGTGTTTTTTTTAATATTTTTTTGTTCCTATTGATTTTTCCTCTTTTTTTTTTTTTTTTTTAGGGGCCACCCCCTCCTCCTCATCAAAGGAGTACTAGTAGTTTATCAGCATATTTTTTTAAAGTCATTAAGATCAGAAAGTGTTAACATCTTGAACCGAACAAGTTAATAACAGTGAAGCACAAATGGTCTCGTGGATAAGACATCGCTTCACAATGCAGATGTACTCCGTTCGATTTCCGGCTATGACTTTTTAACTCGTGTTTTTTAAATATTTTTTTGTTCCGATTGATTTTTTCTTCCATTTTTTTTGTTTAGGGGCCACTCCCTCCTCATCAATAAAGGATTACCAGTAGTTTATCAGAATATTTTTCAAAGTCATTAACATCAGAAAGTGTTAACATCTTGAACCGAACAAGTTAATAACAGTGAAGCACAAATGGTCTTGTGGATAAGACATCGCTTCACAATGCAGATGTACTCGGTTCGATTCCCGGCTATGCCTTTTTAACTCGTGTTTTTTTTAAATATTTTTTTGTTCCTATTGATTTTTCCTTCTATTTTTTTTGTTTAGGGACCACTCCCTCCTCCTGAACAAAGGAGTACTCGTAGTTTATCAGCATATTTTTCTTAAGTCATTAACATCAGAAAGTGTTAACATCTTGAACCGAACAAGTTAATAACAGTGAAGCACAAATGGTCTTTTGAATAAGACATCGCTTCACAATGCAGATGTACTCGGTTCGATTCCCGGCTATGACGTTTTAACTCGTGTTTTTTTTAATATTTTTTTGTTCCGATTGATTTTTCCTTTTATTTTTTTTGTTTAGGGGCCACCCCCTCCTCCTCAACAAAGGATTACCAGTAGTTTATCAGAATATTTTTCAAAGTCATTAACCTTAGAAAGTGTTAACATCTTGAACCGAACAAGTTAATTACAGTGAAGCACAAATGGTCTTGTGGATAAGACATCGCTTCACAATGCAGATGTACTCGGTTCGATTTCCGGCTATGCCTTTTTAACTCGTATTTTTTTGAATATTTTTTTCTTCCTATTGATTTTTCCTTTTTTTTTTTTTTTTTAGGGGCCATCCCCTCCTCCTCAACAAAGGATTACCAGTAGTTTATCAGAATATTTTTCAAAGTCATTAACATCAGAAAGTGTTAACATCTTGAACCGAACAAGTTAATAACAGTGAAGCACAAATGGTCTTGTGGATAAGACATCGCTTCACAATGCAGATGTACTCGGTTCGATTCCCGGCTATGCCTTTTTAACTCGTGTTTTTTTAAAATATTTTTTTGTTCCATATTGATTTTTCCTTCTATTTTTTTTGTTTAGGGACCACTCCCTCCTCCTCAACAAAGGAGTACTCGTAGTTTATCAGCATATTTTTCTTAAGTCATTAACATCAGAAAAAGTTAACATCTTGATCCGAACAAGTTAATAACAGTGAAGCACAAATGGATAAGACATCGCTTCACAATGCAGATGTACTCGGTTCGATTCCCGGCTATGCCTTTTTAACTCGTGTTTTTGAAGGATTTTTTTCTTCTTATCGATTTTTCTTTCTTTTTTTGTTTGTTTAGGGGCCACCCCCTCCTCCTCAACAAAGGAGTACGAATAGTTTATCAGCATTTTTATTAAAGTCATTAACATCAGAAAGTGTTAACATCTTGAACCAAACAAGCTAATAACAGTGAAGCACAAATGGTCTTGTGGATAAGACATCGCTTCACAATGCAGATGTACTCGGTTCGATTCCCGGCTATGCCTTTTTAACTCGTGTTTTTTAAATATTTTTTTGTTCCTATTGATTTTTCCTTCAATTTTTTTTGTTTAGGGGCCACCCCCACCTCCTCAACAAAGGATTACCAGTTTTATCAGAATATTTTTCAAATTCATTAACATCAGAAAGTGTTAACATCTTGAACCGAACAAGTTAATAACAGTGAAGCACAAATGGTCTTGTGAATATGATCGCTTCACAATGCAGATGTACTCCGTTCGATTTTCCGGCTATGACTTTTTAATTCGTGTTTTTTTAAATATTTTTTTGTTCCGATTGATTTTTCCTTTTATTGTTTTTGTTTAGGGGCCTCCCCCTCCTCCTCAACAAAGGATTACCAGTAGTTTATCAGAATATTTTTCAAAGTCATTAAGATCAGAAAGTGTTAACATCTTGAACCGAACAAGTTAATATCAGTGAAGCACAGTGGTCATGTGGATAAGACATCGCTTCACAATGCAGATGTACTCGGTTCGATTCCCGGCTATGCCTTTTTAACTCGTGTTTTTTGAAGCATATTTTTTTCTTCTTATCGATTTTTCTTTCTTTTTTTGTTTGTTTAGGGGCCACCCCCTCCTTCTCAACAAAGGAGTACTAGTAGTTTATCAGCATTTTTATTAAAGTCATTAACATCAGAAAGTGTTAACATCTTGAACCGAACAAGTTAAAATCAGTGAAGCACAGTGGTCATGTGGATAAGACATCGCTTCACAATGCAGATGTACTCGGTTCGATTCCCGGCTACTCCTTTTTAACTCGTGTTTTTTTTAATATTTTTTCTCTTCCTATTGATTTTTCCTTCTATTTTTTTTTTAGGGGTCACCCTCTCCTCCTCAACAAAGGATTACAAGTAGTTTATCAGAATATTTTTCAAAGTCATTAACATCAGAATTGTTAACATCTTGAACCGAACAAGTTAATAACAGTGAAGCACAAATGGTCTTGTGGATAAGATATCGCTTCACAATGCAGATGTACTCGGTTCGATTCCCGGCTATGCCTTTTTAACTCGTGTTTTTTTTTTAATATTTTTTTGTTCCTATTGATTTTTCCTTCTATTTTTTTTGTTTAGGGGCCACCCCCTCCTCCTCATCAAAGGAGTACTAGTAGTTTATCAGCATATTTTTTTAAAGTCATTAAGATCAGAAAGTGTTAACATCTTGAACCGAACAAGTTAATATCAGTGAAGCACAGTGGTCATGTGGATAAGACATCGCTTCACAATGCAGATGTACTCGGTTCGATTCCCGGCTATGCCTTTTTAACTCGTGTTTTTCGAAGCATTTTTTTTCTTCTTAGCGATTTTTCTTTCTTTTTTTGTTTGTTTAGGGGCCACCCCTCCTCCTCAACAAAGGAGTACGAATAGTTTATCAGCATTTTTTTAAAGTCATTAAGATCAGAAAGTGTTAACATCTTGAACCGAACAAGTTAATAACAGTGAAGCACAAATGGTCTCGTGGATAAGACATCGCTTCACAATGCAGATGTACTCCGTTCGATTTCCGGCTATGACTTTTTAACTCGTGTTTTTTAAATATTTTTTTGTTCCGATTGATTTTTTCTTCCATTTTTTTTTGTTTAGGGGCCACTCCCTCCTCATCAATAAAGGATTACCAGTAGTTTATCAGAATATTTTTCAAAGTCATTAACATCAGAAAGTGTTAACATCTTGAACCGAACAAGTTAATAACAGTGAAGCACAAATGGTCTTGTGGATAAGACATCGCTTCACAATGCAGATGTACTCGGTTCGATTCCCGGCTATGCCTTTTTAACTCGTGTTTTTTTTTATATTTTTTCTCTTCCTATTGATTTTTCCTTCTATTTTTTTTTTAGAGGTCACCCCTTCTCCTCAACAAAGGATTACAAGTAGTTTATCAGCATATTTTTCTTAAGTCATTAACATCAGAAAGTGTTAACATCTTGATCCGAACAAGTTAATAACAGTGAAGCACAAATGGATAAGACATCGCTTCACAATGCAGATGTACTCGGTTCGATTCCCGGCTATGCCTTTTTAACTCGTGTTTTTCGAAGCATTTTTTTCTTCTTATCGATTTTTCTTTCTTTTTTTGTT
This sequence comes from Strongylocentrotus purpuratus, assembly GCF_000002235.5. NCBI lineage: Eukaryota > Metazoa > Echinodermata > Echinoidea > Camarodonta > Strongylocentrotidae > Strongylocentrotus > Strongylocentrotus purpuratus. The sequence goes on from NW_022145595.1 coordinate 444,433, forward strand.
TGTTTAGGGGCCACCCCCTCCTCCTCAACAAAGGAGTACGAATAGTTTATCAGCATTTTTATTAAAGTCATTAACATCAGAAAGTGTTAACATCTTGAACCGAACAAGTTAATAACAGTGAAGCACAAATGGTCTTGTGGATAAGACATCGCTTCACAATGCAGATGTACTCGGTTCGATTCCCGGCTATGCCTTTTTAACTCGTGTTTTTTTAAATATTTTATTGTTCCTATTGATTTTTCCTTCAATTTTTTTTGTTTAGGGGCCACCCCCACCACCTCAACAAAGGATTACCAGTAGTTTATCAGAATATTTTTCAAAGTCATTAAGATCAGAAAGTGTTAACATCTTGAACCGAACAAGTTAATAACAGTGAAGCACAAATGGTCTTGTGGATAAGACATCGCTTCACAATGCAGATGTACTCCGTTCGATTCCCGGCTATGACTTTTTAACTCGTGTTTTTTTTAATATTTTTTTGTTCCGATTGATTTTTTCTTCCATTTTTTTTGTTTAGGGGCCACTCCCTCCTCCTCAACAAAGGATTACCAGTAGTTTATCAGAATATTTTTCAAAGTCATTAACATCAGAAAGTGTTAACATCTTGAACCGAACAAGTTAATAACAGTGAAGCACAGATGGTCTTGTGGATAAGACATCGCTTCACAATGCAGATGTACTCGGTTCGATTCCCGGCTATGACTTTTTAACTCGTGTTTTTTTTAATATTTTTTTGTTCCGATTGATTTTTTCTTCCATTTTTTTTGTTTAGGGGCCACTCCCTCCTCATCAACAAAGGATTACCAGTAGTTTATCAGAATATTTTTCAAAGTCATTAACATCAGAAAGTGTTAACATCTTGAACCGAACAAGTTAATAACAGTGAAGCACAATGGTCTTGTGGATAAGACATCGCTTCACAATGCAGATGTACTCGGTTCGATTCCCGGCTATGCCCTTTTAACTCGTGTTTTTTTAATATTTTTTTGTTCCTATTGATTTTTCCTTTTTTTTCTTTTTTTTTTAGGGGCCACCCCCTCCTCCTCAACAAAGGAGTACTAGTAGTTTATCAGCATATTTTTTTAAAGTCATTAAGATCAGAAATTGTTAACATCTTGAACCGAACAAGTTAAAATCAGTGAAGCACAAATGGTCATGTGGATAAGACATCGCTTCACAATGCAGATGTACTCGGTTCGATTCCCGGCTATGCCTTTTTAACTCGTGTTTTTTTTTTTTTTTTTTTCTTCCTATTGATTTTTCCTTCTATTTTTTTTTTTAGGGGTCACCCCCTCCTCCTCAACAAAGGAGTACAAGTAGTTTATCAGCATATTTTTCAAAGTCATTAACATCAGAAAGTGTTAACATCTTGAACCGAACAAGTTAATAACAGTGAAGCACAAATGGTCTTGTAGATAAACATCGCTTCACAATGCAGATGTACTCGGTTCGATTCCCGGCTATGCCTTTTAACTCGTGTTTTTTTAAATATTTTTTTGTTCCTATTGATTTTTCCTTCTATTTTTTTTTGTTTAGGGGCCACCCCCTCCTCCTCAACAAAGGAGTACTAGTAGTTTATCAGCATATTTTTTAAAGTCATTAACATCAGAAAGTGTTAACATCTTGAACCGAACAAGTTAAAACAGTGAAGCACAGTGGTCTTGTGGATAAGACATCGCTTCACAATGCAGATGTACTCGGTTCGATTTCCGGCTATGCCTTTTTAACTCGTATTTTTTTGAATATTTTTTTCTTCCTATTGATTTTTCCTTTTTTTTTTTTTTAGGGGCCATCCCCTCCTCCTCAACAAAGGATTACCAGTAGTTTATCAGCATATTTTTCAAAGTCATTAACATCAGAAAGTGTTAACATCTTGAACCGAACAAGTTAATAACAGTGAAGCACAAATGGTCTTGTGGATAAACATCGCTTCACAATGCAGATGTACTCGGTTCGATTCCGGCTATGCCTTTTTAACTCGTGTTTTTTTGAATATTTTTTTCTTCCTATTGATTTTTCCTTTTTTTTTTTTTTTAGGGGCCATCCCCTCCTCCTCAACAAAGGATTACCAGTAGTTTATCAGAATATTTTTCAAAGTCATTAACATCAGAAAGTGTTAACATCTTGAACCGAACAAGTTAATAACAGTGAAGCACAAATGGATAAGACATCGCTTCACAATGCAGATGTACTCGGTTCGATTCCCGGCTATGCCTTTTTAACTCGTGTTTTTCGAAGCATTTTTTTCTTCTTATCGATTTTTCTTTCTTTTTTTGTTTGTTTAGGGGCCACCCCCTCCTCCTCAACAAAGGAGTACGAATAGTTTATCAGCATTTTTATTAAAGTCATTAACATCAGAAAGTGTTAACATCTTGAACCAAACAAGTTAATAACAGTGAAGCACAAATGGTCTTGTGGATAAGACATCGCTTCACAATGCAGATGTACTCGGTTCGATTCCCGGCTATGCCTTTTTAACTCGTGTTTTTTTAAATATTTTATTGTTCCTATTGATTTTTCCTTCAATTTTTTTTGTTTAGGGGCCACCCCCACCACCTCAACAAAGGATTACCAGTAGTTTATCAGAATATTTTTCAAATTCATTAACATCAGAAAGTGTTAACATCTTGAACCGAACAATTTAATAACAGTGAAGCACAAATGGTCTTGTGGATAAGATCGCTTCACAATGCAGATGTACTCCGTTCGATTTCCGGCTATGACTTTTTAACTCGTGTTTTTTTAAATATTTTTTTGTTCCGATTGATTTTTCCTTTTATTTTTTTTGTTTAGGGGCCACCCCCTCCTCCTCAACAAAGGATTACCAGTAGTTTATCAGAATATTTTTCAAAGTCATTAACATCAGAAAGTGTTAACATCTTGAACCGAACAAGTTAATAACAGTGAAGCACAAATGGTCTTGTGGATAAGACATCGCTTCACAATGCAGATGTACTCGGTTCGATTCCCGGCTATGCCTTTTTAACTCGTGTTTTTCGAAGCATTTTTTTTCTTCTTATCGATTTTTCTTTCTTTTTTTGTTTGTTTAGGGGCCACCCCCTCCTCCTCAACAAAGGAGTACTAGTAGTTTATCAGCATTTTTATTAAAGTCATTAACATCAGAAAGTGTTAACATCTTGAACCGAACAAGTTAAAACAGTGAAGCACAATGGTCTTGTGGATAAGACATCGCTTCACAATGCAGATGTACTCGGTTCGATTCCCGGCTACGCCTTTTTAACTCGTGTTTTTTTTAATATTTTTTCTCTTCCTATTGATTTTTCCTTCTATTTTTTTTTTAGGGGCCACCCTCTCCTCCTCAACAAAGGATTACAAGTAGTTTATCAGAATATTTTTCAAAGTCATTAACATCAGAATTGTTAACATCTTGAACCGAACAAGTTAATAACAGTGAAGCACAAATGGTCTTGTGGATAAGACATCGCTTCACAATGCAGATGTACTCGGTTCGATTCCCGGCTATGCCTTTTTAACTCGTGTTTTTTTTAATATTTTTTTGTTCCTATTGATTTTTCCTTCTATTTTTTTTGTTTAGGGACCACTCCCTCCTCCTCAACAAAGGAGTACTCGTAGTTTATCAGCATATTTTTTTTAAGTCATTAACATCAGAAAGTGTTAACATCTTGAACCGAACAAGTTAATAACAGTGAAGCACAAATGGTCTTGTGGATAAGACATCGCTTCACAATGCAGATGTACTCGGTTCGATTCCCGGCTATGCCTTTTTAACTCGTGTTTTTCGAAGCATTTTTTTTCTTCTTATCGATTTTTCTTTCTTTTTTTGTTTGTTTAGGGGCCACCCCTCCTCCTCAACAAAGGAGTACGAATAGTTTATCAGCATTTTTTTAAAGTCATTAACATCAGAAAGTGTTAACATCTTGAACCGAACAAGTTAATAACAGTGAAGCACAAATGGTCTTGTGGATAAGACATCGCTTCACAATGCAGATGTACTCGGTTCGATTCCCGGCTATGCCTTTTTAACTCGTGTTTTTTTTTAATATTTTTTTGTTCCTATTGATTTTTCTTTCTTTTTTTTTGTTTAGGGACCACTCCCTCCTCCTCAACAAAGGAGTACTCGTAGTTTATCAGCATATTTTTCTTAAGTCATTAACATCAGAAAGTGTTAACATCTTGAACCGAACAAGTTAATAACAGTGAAGCACAAATGGTCTTGTGGATAAGACATCGCTTCACAATGCAGATGTACTCGGTTCGATTTCCGGCTATGACTTTTTAACTCGTGTTTTTTGAAGCAGTTTTTTTCTTCTGATCGATTTTTCTTTTTTTTTTTGTTTGTTTAGGGACCACCCCCTCCTCCTCAACAAAGGAGTACGAGTAGTTTATCAGCATTCTTTTTGAAGTCATTAACATCAGAAAGTGTTAACATCTTGATCCGAACAAGTTAATAACAGTGAAGCACAAATAATGGTCTTGTGGATAAGACATTGCTTCACAATGCAGATGTACTCTGTTCGATTCCCGGCTATTCCTTTTTAACTCGTGTTTTTTGAAGCAGTTTTTTTCTTCTGATCGATTTTTCTTTCTTTTTTTGTTTGTTTAGGGGCCACCCCCTCCTCCTCAACAAAGGAGTAAGAGTAGTTTATCAGCATTTTTTTAAAAGTCATTAACATCAGAAAGTGTTAACATCTTGAACCGAACAAGTTAATTACAGAGAAGCACAAGTGGTCTTGTGGATAAGACATCGCTTCACAATGCAGATGTACTCGGTTCGATTCCCGGCTATGCCTTTTTAACTCGTGTTTTTTTTAATATTTTTTTTGTTCCTATTGATTTTTCCTTCTATTTTTTTTGTTTAGGGACCACTCCCTCCTCCTCAACAAAGGAGTACTCGTAGTTTATCAGCATATTTTTCTTAAGTCATTAACATCAGAAAGTGTTAACATCTTGAACCGAACAAGTTAATAACAGTGAAGCACAAATGGTCTTGTGGATAAGACATCGCTTCACAATGCAGATGTACTCGGTTCGATTCCCGGCTATGCCTTTTTAACTCGTGTTTTTTTTAATATTTTTTTTTCCTATTGATTTTTCCTTCTATTTTTTTTTGTTTAGGGGCCACTCCCTCCTCCTCAACAAAGGAGTACTCGTAGTTTATCAGAATATTTTTCAAAGTCATTAACATCAGAAAGTGTTAACATCTTGAACCGAACAAGTTAATAACAGTGAAGCACAAATGGTCTTGTGGATAAGACATCGCTTCACAATGCAGATGTACTCGGTTCGATTCCCGGCTATTCCTTTTTAACTCGTGTTTTTTGAAGCAGTTTTTTTCTTCTGATCGATTTTTCTTTTTTTTTTTTTTTTGTTTAGGGACCACCCCTCCTCCTCAACAAAGGAGTACTCGTAGTTTATCAGCATATTTTTTCTTAAGTCATTAACATCAGAAAGTGTTAACATCTTGAACCGAACAAGTTAATAACAGTGAAGCACAAATGGTCTTGTGGATAAGACATCGCTTCACAATGCAGATGTACTCGGTTCGATTCCCGGCTATTCCTTTTTAACTCGTGTTTTTGAAGCAGTTTTTTTCTTCTTATCGATTTTTCTTTCTTTTTTGTTTGTTTAGGGGCCACCCCCTCCTCCTCAACAAAGGAGTACGAGTAGTTTATCAGCATTTTTTTAAAAGTCATTAACATCAGAAAGTGTTAACATCTTGAACCGAACAAGTTAATTACAGAGAAGCACAAGTGGTCTTGTGGATAAGACATCGCTTCACAATGCAGATGTACTCGGTTCGATTCCCGGCTATGCCTTTTTAACTCGTGTTTTTTTAAATATTTTTTTGTTCCTATTGATTTTTACTTCTATTTTTTTTGTTTAGGGACCACTCCCTCCTCCTCAACAAAGGAGTACTCGTAGTTTATCAGCATATTTTTCTTAAGTCATTAACATCAGAAAGTGTTAACATCTTGAACCGAACAAATTAATAACAGTGAAGCACAAATGGTCTTGTGGATAAGACATCGCTTCACAATGCAGATGTACTCGGTTCGATTCCCGGCTATGCCTTTTTAACTCGTGTTTTTTTAAATATTTTTTTGTTCCGATTGATTTTTCCTTCTATTTTTTTTGTTTAGGGGCCACCCCTCCTCCTCAACAAAGGATTACCAGTAGTTTATCAGAATATTTTTCAAAGTCATTAACATCAGAAAGTGTTAACATCTTGAACCGAACAAGTTAATAACAGTGAAGCACAAATGGTCTTGTGGATAAGACATCGCTTCACAATGCAGATGTACTCGGTTCGATTTCCGGCTATGACTTTTTAACTCGTGTTTTTTGAAGCAGTTTTTTTCTTCTGATCGATTTTTCTTTCTTTTTTTGTTTGTTTAGGGACCACCCCCTCCTCCTCAACAAAGGAGTACGAGTAGTTTATCAGCATTTTTTTGAAGTCATTAACATCAGAAAGTGTTAACATCTTGAACCGAACAAGTTAATAACAGTGAAGCACAAATGGTCTTGTGGATAAGACATTGCTTCACAATGCAGATGTACTCGGTTCGATTCCCGGCTATTCCTTTTTAACTCGTGTTTTTTGAAGCAGTTTTTTTCTTCTGATCGATTTTTCTTTCTTTTTTGTTTGTTTAGGGACCACCCCCTCCTCCTCAACAAAGGAGTACTCGTAGTTTATCAGCATTTTTTTTAAAGTCATTAACATCAGAAAGTGTTAACATCTTGAACCGAACAAGTTAATTACAGAGAAGCACAAGTGGTCTTGTGGATAAGACATCGCTTCACAATGCAGATGTACTCGGTTCGATTCCCGGCTATGCTTTTTTAACTCGTGTTTTTTTAAATATTTTTTTTTCCTATTGATTTTTCCTTCAATTTTTTTTGTTTAGGGACCACTCCCTCCTCCTCAACAAAGGAGTACTCGTAGTTTATCAGCATATTTTTCTTAAGTCATTAACATCAGAAAGTGTTAACATCTTGAACCGAACAAGTTAATAACAGTGAAGCACAAATGGTCTTTTGAATAAGACATCGCTTCACAATGCAGATGTACTCGGTTCGATTCCGGCTATGACTTTTTAACTCGTGTTTTTTTAAATATTTTTTTGTTCCTATTGATTTTCCTTCTATTTTTTTTGTTTAGGGACCACTCCCTCCTCCTCAACAAAGGATTACCAGTAGTTTATCAGAATATTTTTCAAAGTCATTAAAATCAGAAAGTGTTAACATCTTGAACCGAACAAGTTAATAACAGTGAAGCACAAATGGTCTTGTGGATAAGACATCGCTTCACAATGCAGATGTACTCGGTTCGATTCCCGGCTATTCCTTTTTAACTCGTGTTTTTTGAAGCAGTTTTTTTCTTCTGATCGATTTTTCTTTTTTTTTTTTTTTTTGTTTAGGGACCACCCCCTCCTCCTCAACAAAGGAGTACGAGTAGTTTATCAGCATTTTTTTTTGAAGTCATTAACATCAGAAAGTGTTAACATCTTGAACCGAACAAGTTAATAACGGTGAAGCACAAATGGTCTTGTGGATAAGACATCGCTTCACAATGCAGATGTACTCGGTTCGATTCCCGGCTATGACTTTTTAACTCGAGTTTTTTTAAATATTTTTTTGTTAGCGGCCACCCCCTCCTCATCAACAAAGGATTACCAGTAGTTTATCAGAATATTTTTCAAATTCTTTAACATCAGAAAGTGTTAACATCTTGAACCGAACAAGTTAATAACAGTGAAGCACAAATGGTCTTGTGGATAAGACATCGCTTCACAATGCAGATGTACTCGGTTCGATTCCCGGCTATTCCTTTTTAACTCGTGTTTTTTGAAGCAGTTTTTTTCTTCTGATCGATTTTTCTTTCTTTTTTTGTTTGTTTAGGGGCCACCCCCTCCTCCTCAACAAAGGAGTACTCGTAGTTTATCAGCATATTTTTCTTAAGTCATTAAAATCAGAAAGTGTTAACATCTTGAACCGAACAAGTTAATAACAGTGAAGCACAAATGGTCTTGTGGATAAGACATCGCTTCACAATGCAGATGTACTCGGTTCGATTCCCGGCTATTCCTTTTTAACTCGTGTTTTTTGAAGCAGTTTTTTTCTTCTTATCGATTTTTCTTTCTTTTTTTTTTTGTTTAGGGGCCACCCCCTCCTCCTCAACAAAGGAGTACGAGTAGTTTATCAGCATTTTTTTAAAGTCATTAACATCAGAAAGTGTTAACATCTTGAACCGAACAAGTTAATAACAGTGAAGCACAAATGGTCTTGTGGATAAGACATCGCTTCACAATGCAGATGTACTCGGTTCGATTCCCGGCTATTCCTTTTTAACTCGTGTTTTTTGAAGCAGTTTTTTTCTTCTTATCGATTTTTCTTTCTTTTTTTGTTTGTTTAGGGGCCACCCCCTCCTCCTCAACAAAGGAGTACGAGTAGTTTATCAGCATTTTTTTAAAAGTCATTAACATCAGAAAGTGTTAACATCTTGAACCGAACAAGTTAATTACAGTGAAGCACAAGTGGTCTTGTGGATAAGACATCGCTTCACAATGCAGATGTACTCGGTTCGATTCCCGGCTATGCCTTTTTAACTCGTGTTTTTTTAAATATTTTTTTGTTCCTATTGATTTTTACTTCTATTTTTTTTTGTTTAGGGACCACTCCCTCCTCCTCAACAAAGGAGTACTCGTAGTTTATCAGCATATTTTTCTTAAGTCATTAACATCAGAAAGTGTTAACATCTTGAACCGAACAAGTTAATAACAGTGAAGCACAAATGGTCTTGTGGATAAGACATCGCTTCACAATGCAGATGTACTCGGTTCGATTCCCGGCTATGACTTTTTAACTCGAGTTTTTTCAAATATTTTTTTTGTTAGCGGCCACCCCCTCCTCATCAACAAAGGATTACCAGTAGTTTATCAGAATATTTTTCAAATTCTTTAACATCTGAAAGTGTTAACATCTTGAACCGAACAAGTTAATAACAGTGAAGCACAAATGGTCTTGTGGATAAGACATCGCTTCACAATGCAGATGTACTCGGTTCGATTCCCGGCTATTCCTTTTTAACTCGTGTTTTTTGAAGCAGTTTTTTTCTTCTGATCGATTTTTCTTTCTTTTTTGTTTGTTTAGGGGCCACCCCCTCCTCCTCAACAAAGGAGTACTCGTAGTTTATCAGCATATTTTTCTTAAGTCATTAACATCAGAAAGTGTTAACATCTTGAACCGAACAAGTTAATAACAGTGAAGCACAAATGGTCTTGTGGATAAGACATCGCTTCACAATGCAGATGTACTCGGTTCGATTCCCGGCTATTCTTTTTAACTCGTGTTTTTTGAAGCAGTTTTTTTCTTCTTATCGATTTTTCTTTCTTTTTTTGTTTGTTTAGGGGCCACCCCCTCCTCCTCAACAAAGGAGTACGAGTAGTTTATCAGCATTTTTTTAAAGTCATTAACATCAGAAAGTGTTAACATCTTGAACCGAACAAGTTAATAACAGTGAAGCACAAATGGTCTTTTGAATAAGAATCGCTTCACAATGCAGATGTACTCGGTTCGATTCCCGGCTATGACTTTTTAACTCGTGTTTTTTTAAATATTTTTTTTGTTCCGATTGATTTTTCTTTTATTTTTTTTGTTTAGGGGCCACCCCCTCCTCCTCAACAAAGGAGTACCAGTAGTTTATCAGCATATTTTTCAAAGTCATTAACATCAGAAAGTGTTAACATCTTGAACCGAACAAGTAACAGTGAAGCACAAATGGTCTTGTGGATAAGACATCGCTTCACAATGCAGATGTACTCGGTTCGATTCCCGGCTATTCCTTTTTAACTCGTGTTTTTTGAAGCAGTTTTTTTCTTCTGATCGATTTTTCTTTTTTTTTTTTTTTTGTTTAGGGACCACCCCCTCCTCCTCAACAAAGGAGTACGAGTAGTTTATCAGCATTTTTTTTTGAAGTCATTAACATCAGAAAGTGTTAACATCTTGAACCGAACAAGTTAATAACAGTGAAGCACAAATGGTCTTGTGGATAAGACATCGCTTCACAATGCAGATGTACTCGGTTCGATTCCCGGCTATGACTTTTTAACTCGAGTTTTTTTAAATATTTTTTTGTTAGGGGCCACCCCCTCCTCATCAACAAAGGATTACCAGTAGTTTATCAGAATATTTTTTCAAAGTCTTTAACATCTGAAAGTGTTAACATCTTGAACCGAACAAGTTAATAACAGTGAAGCACAAATGGTCTTGTGGATAAGACATCGCTTCACAATGCAGATGTACTCGGTTCGATTCCCGGCTATGACTTTTTAACTCGTGTTTTTTGAAGCAGTTTTTTTCTTCTGATCGATTTTTCTTTTTTTGTTTTTTTTTGTTTAGGGACCACCCCCTCCTCCTCAACAAAGGAGTACGAGTAGTTTATCAGCATTTTTTTTTGAAGTCATTAACATCAGAAAGTGTTAACATCTTGAACCGAACAAGTTAATAACGGTGAAGCACAAATGGTCTTGTGGATAAGACATCGCTTCACAATGCAGATGTACTCGGTTCGATTCCCGGCTATGACTTTTTAACTCGAGTTTTTTTAAATATTTTTTTGTTAGCGGCCACCCCCTCCTCATCAACAAAGGATTACCAGTAGTTTATCAGAATATTTTTCAAATTCTTTAACATCTGAAAGTGTTAACATCTTGAACCGAACAAGTTAATAACAGTGAAGCACAAATGGTCTTGTGGATAAGACATCGCTTCACAATGCAGATGTACTAGGGTTCGATTCCCGGCTATTCCTTTTTAACTCGTGTTTTTTGAAGCAGTTTTTTTCTTCTGATCGATTTTTCTTTCTTTTTTTGTTTGTTTAGGGGCCACCCCCTCCTCCTCAACAAAGGAGTACTCGTAGTTTATCAGCATATTTTTCTTAAGTCATTAAAATCAGAAAGTGTTAACATCTTGAACCGAATAAGTTAATAACAGTGAAGCACAAATGGTCTTGTGGATAAGACATCACTTCACAATGCAGATGTACTCGGTTCGATTCCCGGCTATTCCTTTTTAACTCGTGTTTTTTGAAGCAGTTTTTTTTCTTCTTATCGATTTTTCTTTCTTTTTTTTTGTTTGTTTAGGGGCCACCCCCTCCTCCTCAACAAAGGAGTACGAGTAGTTTATCAGCATTTTTATTAAAGTCATTAAATCAGAAAGTGTTAACATCTTGAACCGAACAAGTTAATAACAGTGAAGCACAAATGGTCTTGTGGATAAGACATCACTTCACAATGCAGATGTACTCGGTTCGATTCCCGGCTATTCCTTTTTAACTCGTGTTTTTTGAAGCAGTTTTTTTCTTCTTATCGATTTTTCTTTCTTTTTTTGTTTGTTTAGGGGCCACCCCCTACTCCTCAACAAAGGAGTACGAGTAGTTTATCAGTATTTTTTTAAAAGTCATTAACATCAGAAAGTGTTAACATCTTGAACCGAACAAGTTAATTACAGAGAAGCACAAGTGGTCTTGTGGATAAGACATCGCTTCACAATGCAGATGTACTCGGTTCGATTCCCGGCTATGCCTTTTTAACTCGTGTTTTTTTAAATATTTTTTTGTTCCTATTGATTTTTACTTCTATTTTTTTTGTTTAGGGACCACTCCCTCCTCCTCAACAAAGGAGTACTCGTAGTTTATCAGCATATTTTTCTTAAGTCATTAACATCAGAAAGTGTTAACATCTTGAACCGAACAAGTTAATAACGGTGAAGCACAAATGGTCTTGTGGATAAGACATCGCTTCACAATGCAGATGTACTCGGTTCGATTCCCGGCTATGACTACTTAACTCGAGTTTTTTCAAATATTTTTTGTTAGCGGCCACCCCCTCCTCATCAACAAAGGATTACCAGTAGTTTATCAGAATATTTTTCAAATTCTTTAACATCTGAAAGTGTTAACATCTTGAACCGAACAAGTTAATAACAGTGAAGCACAAATGGTCTTGTCGATAAGACATCGCTTCACAATGCAGATGTACTCGGTTCGATTCCCGGCTATTCCTTTTTAACTCGTGTTTTTTGAAGCAGTTTTTTTCTTCTGATCGATTTTTCTTTCTTTTTTTGTTTGTTTAGGGGCCACCCCCTCCTCCTCAACAAAGGAGTACTCGTAGTTTATCAGCATATTTTTTCTTAAGTCATTAAAATCATAAAGTGTTAACATCTTGAACCGAATAAGTTAATAACAGTGAAGCACAAATGGTCTTGTGGATAAGACATCACTTCACAATGCAGATGTACTCGGTTCGATTCCCGGCTATTCCTTTTTAACTCGTGTTTTTTGAAGCAGTTTTTTTCTTCTTATCGATTTTTCTTTCTTTTTTTGTTTGTTTAGGGGCCACCCCCTCCTCCTCAACAAAGGAGTACGAGTAGTTTATCAGCATTTTTATTAAAGTCATTAACATCAGAAAGTGTTAACATCTTGAACCGAACAAGTTAATAACAGTGAAGCACAAATGGTCTTTGAATAAGTAATCGCTTCACAATGCAGATGTACTCGGTTCGATTCCCGGCTATGACTTTTTAACTCGTGTTTTTTTAAATATTTTTTTTGTTCCGATTGATTTTTCCTTTTATTTTTTTTGTTTAGGGGCCACCCCCTCCTCCTCAACAAAGGATTACCAGTAGTTTATCAGAATATTTTTCAAAGTCATTAACATCAGAAAGTGTTAACATCTTGAACCGAACAAGTAACAGTGAAGCACAAATGGTCTTGTGGATAAGACATCGCTTCACAATGCAGATGTACTCGGTTCGATTCCCGGCTATTCCTTTTTAACTCGTGTTTTTTGAAGCAGTTTTTTTCTTCTGATCGATTTTTCTTTTTTGTTTTTTTTTGTTTAGGGACCACCCCCTCCTCCTCAACAAAGGAGTACGAGTCGTTTATCAGCATTTTTTTTTGAAGTCATTAACATCAGAAAGTGTTAACATCTTGAACCGAACAAGTTAATAACAGTGAAGCACAAATGGTCTTGTGGATAAGACATCGCTTCACAATGCAGATGTACTCGGTTCGATTCCCGGCTATGACTTTTTAACTCGAGTTTTTTTAAATATTTTTTTTGTTAGGGGCCACCCCCTCCTCATCAACAAAGGAGTACCAGTAGTTTATCAGAATATTTTTTCAAATTCTTTAACATCTGAAAGTGTTAACATCTTGAACCGAACAAGTTAATAACAGTGAAGCACAAATGGTCTTGTGGATAAGACATCGCTTCACAATGCAGATGTACTCGGTTCGATTCCCGGCTATGACTTTTTAACTCGTGTTTTTTGAAGCAGTTTTTTTCTTCTGATCGATTTTTCTCTCTTTTTTTGTTTGTTTAGGGGCCACCCCCTCCTCCTCAACAAAGGAGTACTCGTAGTTTATCAGCATATTTTTCTCAAGTCATTAAAATCAGAAAGTGTTAACATCTTGAACCGAACAAGTTAATTACAGAGAAGCACAAGTGGTCTTGTGGATAAGACATCGCTTCACAATGCAGATGTACTCGGTTCGATTCCCGGCTATGCTTTTTTAACTCGTGTTTTTTTAAATATTTTTTTTTCCTATTGATTTTTCCTTCTATTTTTTTTGTTTAGGGATCACTCCCTCCTCCTCAACAAAGGAGTACTCGTAGTTTATCAGCATATTTTTCTTAAGTCATTAACATCAGAAAGTGTTAACATCTTGAACCGAACAAGTTAATAACAGTGAAGCACAAATGGTCTTGTGAATAAGACATCGCTTCACAATGCAGATGTACTCGGTTCGATTCCCGGCTATGACTTTTTAACTCGTGTTTTTTTTAATATTTTTTTTTGTTCCGATTGATTTTTCCTTTTATTTTTTTTGTTTAGGGGCCACCCCCTCCTCCTCAACAAAGGATTACCAGTAGTTTATCAGAATATTTTTCAAAGTCATTAACATCAGAAAGTGTTAACATCTTGAACCGAACAAGTTAATAACAGTGAAGCACAAATGGTCTTGTGGATAAGACATCGCTTCACAATGCAGATGTACTCGGTTCGATTCCCGGCTATTCCTTTTTAACTCGTGTTTTTTGAAGCAGTTTTTTTCTTCTGATCGATTTTTCTTTTTTTTTTTTTTTTGTTTAGGGACCACCCCCTCCTCCTCAACAAAGGAGTACGAGTAGTTTATCAGCATTTTTTTTTTGAAGTCATTAACATCAGAAAGTGTTAACATCTTGAACCGAACAAGTTAATAACAGTGAAGCACAAATGGTCTTGTGGATAAGACATCGCTTCACAATGCAGATGTACTCGGTTCGATTCCCGGCTATGCCTTTTTAACTCGTGTTTTTTTAAATATTTTTTTTGTTCCTATTGATTTTTCTTTCTTTTTTTTGTTTGTTTAGGGACCACCCCCTCCTCCTCAACAAAGGAGTACGAGTAGTTTATCAGCATTTTTTTGAAGTCATTAACATCAGAAAGTGTTAACATCTTGAACCGAACAAGTTAATAACAGTGAAGCACAAATGGTCTTGTGGATAAGACATCGCTTCACAATGCAGATGTACTCGGTTCGATTCCCGGCTATTCCTTTTTAACTCGTGTTTTTTAAATATTTTTTGGTTCCTATTGATTTTTCCTTCTATTTTTTTTGTTTAGGGACCACTCCCTCCTCCTCAACAAAGGAGTACTCGTAGTTTATCAGCATATTTTTCTTAAGTCATTAACATCAGAAAGTGTTAACATCTTGAACCGAACAAGTTAATAACAGTGAAGCACAAATGGTCTTGTGGATAAGACATCGCTTCACAATGCAGATGTACTCGGTTCGATTCCCGGCTGTGCCTTTTTAACTCGTGTTTTTTTTCATATTTTTTTGTTCCTATTGATTTTTCCTTCTAATTTTTTTTTGTTTAGGGGCCACTCCCTCCTCCTCAACAAAGGAGTACTCGTAGTTTATCAGCATATTTTTCTTAAGTCATTAACATCAGAAAGTGTTAACATCTTGAACCGAACAAGTTAATAACAGTGAAGCACAAATGGTCTTTTGAATAAGACATCGCTTCACAATGCAGATGTACTCGGTTCGATTCCCGGCTATGCCTTTTTAACTCGTGTTTTTTTAAGCAGTTTTTTTCTTCTGATCGATTTTTCTTTTTTGTTTTTTTTTGTTTAGGGACCACCCCCTCCTCCTCAACAAAGGAGTACGAGTAGTTTATCAGCATTTTTTTTTGAAGTCATTAACATCAGAAAGTGTTAACATCTTGAAACGAACAAGTTAATAACAGTGAAGCACAAATGGTCTTGTGGATAAGACATTGCTTCACAATGCAGATGTACTCGGTTCGATTCCCGGCTATTCCTTTTTAACTCGTGTTTTTTGAAGCAGTTTTTTTCTTCTGATCGATTTTTCTTTCTTTTTTTGTTTGTTTAGGGGCCACCCCCTCCTCCTCAACAAAGGAGTACTCGTAGTTTATCAGCATTTTTTTAAAAGTCATTAACATCAGAAAGTGTTAACATCTTGAACCGAACAAGTTAATTACAGAGAAGCACAAGTGGTCTTGTGGATAAGACATCGCTTCACAATGCAGATGTACTCGGTTCGATTCCCGGCTATGCCTTTTTAACTCGTGTTTTTTTAAATATTTTTTGGTTCCTATTGATTTTCCTTCTATTTTTTTTGTTTAGGGACCACTCCCTCCTCCTCAACAAAGGAGTACTCGTAGTTTATCAGCATATTTTTCTTAAGTCATTAACATCAGAAAGTGTTAACATCTTGAACCGAACAAGTTAATAACAGTGAAGCACAAATGGTCTTGTGGATAAGACATCGCTTCACAATGCAGATGTACTCGGTTCGATTCCCGGCTGTGCCTTTTTAACTCGTGTTTTTTTTTCATATTTTTTTGTTCCTATTGATTTTTCCTTCTATTTTTTTTTGTTTAGGGGCCACTCCCTCTCCTCAACAAAGGAGTACTCGTAGTTTATCAGCATTATTTTCTTAAGTCATTAACATCAGAAAGTGTTAACATCTTGAACCGAACAAGTTAATAACAGTGAAGCACAAATGGTCTTTTGAATAAGACATCGCTTCACAATGCAGATGTACTCGGTTCGATTCCCGGCTATGCCTTTTTAACTCGTGTTTTTTTAAGCAGTTTTTTTCTTCTGATCGATTTTTCTTTTTTTGTTTTTTTTTGTTTAGGGACCACCCCCTCCTCCTCAACAAAGGAGTACGAGTAGTTTATCAGCATTTTTTTTTGAAGTCATTAACATCAGAAAGTGTTAACATCTTGAAACGAACAAGTTAATAACAGTGAAGCACAAATGGTCTTGTGGATAAGACATTGCTTCACAATGCAGATGTACTCGGTTCGATTCCCGGCTATTCCTTTTTAACTCGTGTTTTTTGAAGCAGTTTTTTTCTTCTGATCGATTTTTCTTTCTTTTTTTGTTTGTTTAGGGGCCACCCCCTCCTCCTCAACAAAGGAGTACTCGTAGTTTATCAGCATTTTTTTAAAAGTCATTAACATCAGAAAGTGTTAACATCTTGAACCGAACAAGTTAATTACAGAGAAGCACAAGTGGTCTTGTGGATAAGACATCGCTTCACAATGCAGATGTACTCGGTTCGATTCCCGGCTATGCCTTTTTAACTCGTGTTTTTTTAAATATTTTTTGGTTCCTATTGATTTTTCCTTCTATTTTTTTTGTTTAGGGACCACTCCCTCCTCCTCAACAAAGGAGTACTCGTAGTTTATCAGCATATTTTTCTTAAGTCATTAACATCAGAAAGTGTTAACATCTTGAACCGAACAAGTTAATAACAGTGAAGCACAAATGGTCTTTTGGATAAGACATCGCTTCACAATGCAGATGTACTCGGTTCGATTCCCGGCTATGCCTTTTTAACTCGTGTTTTTTGAAGCAGTTTTTTTCTTCTGATCGATTTTTTTTTTTTTTTTTTTTTTTGTTTAGGGACCACCCCCTCCTCCTCAACAAAGGAGTACGAGTAGTTTATCAGCATTTTTTTTGAAGTCATTAACATCAGAAAGTGTTAACATCTTGAACCGAACAAGTTAATAACAGTGAAGCACAAATGGTCTTGTGGATAAGACATCGCTTCACAATGCAGATGTACTCGGTTCGATTCCCGGCTATTCCTTTTTAACTCGTGTTTTTTGAAGCAGTTTTTTTCTTCTGATCGATTTTTCTTTTTTTGTTTTTTTTGTTTAGGGACCACCCCCTCCTCCTCAACAAAGGAGTACGAGTAGTTTATCAGCATTTTTTTTTTGAAGTCATTAACATCAGAAAGTGTTAACATCTTGAACCGAACAAGTTAATAACAGTGAAGCACAAATGGTCTTGTGGATAAGACATCGCTTCACAATGCAGATGTACTCGGTTCGATTCCCGGCTATGACTTTTTAACTCGAGTTTTTTTTTAAATATTTTTTTGTTAGGGGCCACCCCCTCCTCATCAACAAAGGATTACCAGTAGTTTATCAGAATATTTTTCAAATTCTTTAACATCAGAAAGTGTTAACATCTTGAACCGAACAAGTTAATAACAGTGAAGCACAAATGGTCTTGTGGATAAGACATCGCTTCACAATGCAGATGTACTCGGTTCGATTCCCGGCTATCCTTTTTAACTCGTGTTTTTTTAAGCAGTTTTTTTCTTCTTATCGATTTTTCTTTCTTTTTTTGTTTGTTTAGGGGCCACCCCCTCCTCCTCAACAAAGGAGTACTCGTAGTTTATCAGCATATTTTTATTAAGTCATTAACATCAGAAAGTGTTAACATCTTGAACCGAACAAGTTAATAACAGTGAAGCACAAATGGTCTTTTGAATAAGACATCGCTTCACAATGCAGATGTACTCGGTTCGATTCCCGGCTATGACTTTTTAACTCGTGTTTTTTTTAATATTTTTTTGTTCCTATTGATTTTCCTTCTATTTTTTTTGTTTAGGGGCCACCCCCTCCTCCTCAACAAAGGAGTACGAGTAGTTTATCAGCATTTTTTTTAAAGTCATTAACATCAGAAAGTGTTAACATCTTGAACCGAACAAGTTAATAACAGTGAAGCACAAATGGTCTTGTGGATAAGACATCGCTTCACAATGCAGATGTACTCGGTTCGATTTCCGGCTATGACTTTTTAACTCGTGTTTTTTGAAGCAGTTTTTTTCTTCTGATCGATTTTTCTTTCTTTTTTTTGTTTGTTTAGGGACCACCCCCTCCTCCTCAACAAAGGAGTACGAGTAGTTTATCAGCATTTTTTTTTTAAGTCATTAACATCAGAAAGTGTTAACATCTTGAACCGAACAAGTTAATAACAGTGAAGCACAAATGGTCTTGTGGATAAGACATTGCTTCACAATGCAGATGTACTCGGTTCGATTCCCGGCTATTCCTTTTTAACTCGTGTTTTTTGAAGCAGTTTTTTTCTTCTGATCGATTTTTCTTTCTTTTTTTTGTTTGTTTAGGGACCACTCCCTCCTCCTCAACAAAGGAGTACTCGTAGTTTATCAGCATATTTTTCTTAAGTCATTAACATCAGAAAGTGTTAACATCTTGAACCGAACAAGTTAATAACAGTGAAGCACAAATGGTCTTGTGGATAAGACATCGCTTCACAATGCAGATGTACTCGGTTCGATTCCCGGCTATGCCTTTTTAACTCGTGTTTTTTTTCAATATTTTTTGTTCCTATTGATTTTTCCTTCTATTTTTTTTTGTTTAGGGGCCACTCCCTCCTCCTCAACAAAGGAGTACTCGTAGTTTATCAGCATATTTTTCTTAAGTCATTAACATCAGAAAGTGTTAACATCTTGAACCGAACAAGTTAATAACAGTGAAGCACAAATGGTCTTTTGAATAAGACATCGCTTCACAATGCAGATGTACTCGGTTCGATTCCCGGCTATGACTTTTTAACTCGTGTTTTTTTAAATATTTTTTTGTTCCGATTGATTTTTCCTTCTATTTTTTTTGTTTAGGGGCCACCCCCTCCTCCTCAACAAAGGAGTACGAGTAGTTTATCAGCATTTTTTTTAAAGTCATTAACATCAGAAAGTGTTAACATCTTGAACCGAACAAGTTAATAACAGTGAAGCACAAATGGTCTTGTGGATAAGACATCGCTTCAGATTGCAGATGTACTCGGTTCGATTCCCGGCTATTCCTTTTTAACTCGTGTTTTTTTTAAGCAGTTTTTTGTTCCTATTGATTCTTCCTTCTATTTTTTTGTTTAGGGACCACTCCCTCCTCCTCAACAAAGGAGTACCAGTAGTTTATCAGAATAATTTTCAAAGTCATTAACATCAGAAAGTGTTAACATCTTGAACCGAACAAGTTAATAACAGTGAAGCACAAATGGTCTTTTGAATAAGACATCGCTTCACAATGCAGATGTACTCGGTTCGATTCCCGGCTATGCCTTTTTAACTCGTGTTTTTTTAAGCAGTTTTTTTCTTCTGATCGATTTTTCTTTTTTGTTTTTTTTTTGTTTAGGGACCACCCCCTCCTCCTCAACAAAGGAGTACGAGTAGTTTATCAGCATTTTTTTTTTGAAGTCATTAACATCAGAAAGTGTTAACATCTTGAAACGAACAAGTTAATAACAGTGAAGCACAAATGGTCTTGTGGATAAGACATTGCTTCACAATGCAGATGTACTCGGTTCGATTCCCGGCTATTCCTTTTTAACTCGTGTTTTTTGAAGCAGTTTTTTTCTTCTGATCGATTTTTCTTCTTTTTTTGTTTGTTTAGGGGCCACCCCCTCCTCCTCAACAAAGGAGTACTCGTAGTTTATCAGCATTTTTTAAAAGTCATTAACATCAGAAAGTGTTAACATCTTGAACCGAACAAGTTAATTACAGAGAAGCACAAGTGGTCTTGTGGATAAGACATCGCTTCACAATGCAGATGTACTCGGTTCGATTCCCGGCTATGCCTTTTTAACTCGTGTTTTTTTAAATATTTTTTGGTTCCTATTGATTTTTCCTTCTATTTTTTTTGTTTAGGGACCACTCCCTCCTCCTCAACAAAGGAGTACTCGTAGTTTATCAGCATATTTTTCTTAAGTCATTAACATCAGAAAGTGTTAACATCTTGAACCGAACAAGTTAATAACAGTGAAGCACAAATGGTCTTGTGGATAAGACATCGCTTCACAATGCAGATGTACTCGGTTCGATTCCCGGCTGTGCCTTTTTAACTCGTGTTTTTTTTTCATATTTTTTTGTTCCTATTGATTTTTCCTTCTATTTTTTTTTGTTTAGGGGCCACTCCCTTCTCCTCAACAAAGGAGTACTCGTAGTTTATCAGCATTATTTTCTTAAGTCATTAACATCAGAAAGTGTTAACATCTTGAACCGAACAAGTTAATAACAGTGAAGCACAAATGGTCTTTTGAATAAGACATCGCTTCACAATGCAGATGTACTCGGTTCGATTCCCGGCTATGCCTTTTTAACTCGTGTTTTTTTAAGCAGTTTTTTTCTTCTGATCGATTTTTCTTTTTTTTTTTTTTTTGTTTAGGGACCACCCCCTCCTCCTCAACAAAGGAGTACGAGTAGTTTATCAGCATTTTTTTTTGAAGTCATTAACATCAGAAAGTGTTAACATCTTGAAACGAACAAGTTAATAACAGTGAAGCACAAATGGTCTTGTGGATAAGACATTGCTTCACAATGCAGATGTACTCGGTTCGATTCCCGGCTATTCCTTTTTAACTCGTGTTTTTTGAAGCAGTTTTTTTCTTCTGATCGATTTTTCTTTCTTTTTTTGTTTGTTTAGGGCCACCCCCTCCTCCTCAACAAAGGAGTACTCGTAGTTTATCAGCATTTTTTTTAAAAGTCATTAACATCAGAAAGTGTTAACATCTTGAACCGAACAAGTTAATTACAGAGAAGCACAAGTGGTCTTGTGGATAAGACATCGCTTCACAATGCAGATGTACTCGGTTCGATTCCCGGCTATGCCTTTTTAACTCGTGTTTTTTTAAATATTTTTTGGTTCCTATTGATTTTTCCTTCTATTTTTTTTGTTTAGGGACCACTCCCTCCTCCTCAACAAAGGAGTACTCGTAGTTTATCAGCATATTTTTCTTAAGTCATTAACATCAGAAAGTGTTAACATCTTGAACCGAACAAGTTAATAACAGTGAAGCACAAATGGTCTTTTGAATAAGACATCGCTTCACAATGCAGATGTACTCGGTTCGATTCCCGGCTATGCCTTTTTAACTCGTGTTTTTTGAAGCAGTTTTTTTCTTCTGATCGATTTTTCTTTTTTTTTTTTTTTTGTTTAGGGACCACCCCCTCCTCCTCAACAAAGGAGTACGAGTAGTTTATCAGCATTTTTTTTGAAGTCATTAACATCAGAAAGTGTTAACATCTTGAACCGAACAAGTTAATAACAGTGAAGCACAAATGGTCTTGTGGATAAGACATCGCTTCACAATGCAGATGTACTCGGTTCGATTCCCGGCTATTCCTTTTTAACTCGTGTTTTTTGAAGCAGTTTTTTTCTTCTGATCGATTTTTCTTTTTTTGTTTTTTTTGTTTAGGGACCACCCCCTCCTCCTCAACAAAGGAGTACGAGTCGTTTATCAGCATTTTTTTTTGAAGTCATTAACATCAGAAAGTGTTAA
Organism: Strongylocentrotus purpuratus; assembly: GCF_000002235.5. Lineage (NCBI taxonomy): Eukaryota > Metazoa > Echinodermata > Echinoidea > Camarodonta > Strongylocentrotidae > Strongylocentrotus > Strongylocentrotus purpuratus. The sequence continues at coordinate 466,084 of NW_022145595.1, forward strand.
CATCTTGAACCGAACAAGTTAATAACAGTGAAGCACAAATGGTCTTGTGGATAAGACATCGCTTCACAATGCAGATGTACTCGGTTCGATTCCCGGCTATGACTTTTTAACTCGAGTTTTTTTTAAATATTTTTTTGTTAGGGGCCACCCCCTCCTCATCAACAAAGGATTACCAGTAGTTTATCAGAATATTTTTCAAATTCTTTAACATCTGAAAGTGTTAACATTCTGAACCGAACAAGTTAATAACAGTGAAGCACAAATGGTCTTGTGGATAAGACATCGCTTCACAATGCAGATGTACTCGGTTCGATTCCCGGCTATTCCTTTTTAACTCGTGTTTTTTTAAGCAGTTTTTTTCTTCTTATCGATTTTTCTTTCTTTTTTTGTTTGTTTAGGGGCCACCCCCTACTCCTCAACAAAGGAGTACTCGTAGTTCATCAGCATATTTTATTAAGTCATTAACATCAGAAAGTGTTAACATCTTGAACCGAACAAGTTAATAATAGTGAAGCACAAATGGTCTTTTGAATAAGACATCGCTTCACAATGCAGATGTACTCGGTTCGATTCCCGGCTATGACTTTTTAACTCGTGTTTTTTTTAATATTTTTTTGTTCCTATTGATTTTTCCTTCTATTTTTTTTGTTTAGGGGCCACCCCCTCCTCCTCAACAAAGGAGTACGAGTAGTTTATCAGCATTTTTTTTAAAGTCATTAACATCAGAAAGTGTTAACATCTTGAACCGAACAAGTTAATAACAGTGAAGCACAAATGGTCTTGTGGATAAGACATCGCTTCACAATGCAGATGTACTCGGTTCGATTTTCCGGCTATGACTTTTTAACTCGTGTTTTTTGAAGCAGTTTTTTTCTTCTGATCGATTTTTCTTTTTTTTTTTGTTTGTTTAGGGACCACCCCCTCCTCCTCAACAAAGGAGTACGAGTAGTTTATCAGCATTTTTTTTTTAAGTCATTAACATCAGAAAGTGTTAACATCTTGAACCGAACAAGTTAATAACAGTGAAGCACAAATGGTCTTGTGGATAAGACATTGCTTCACAATGCAGATGTACTCGGTTCGATTCCCGGCTATTCCTTTTTAGCTCGTGTTTTTTGAAGCAGTTTTTTTCTTCTGATCGATTTTTCTTTCTTTTTTTGTTTGTTTAGGGACCACTCCCTCCTCCTCAACAAAGGAGTACTCGTAGTTTATCAGCATATTTTTCTTAAGTCATTAACATCAGAAAGTGTTAACATCTTGAACCGAACAAGTTAATAACAGTGAAGCACAAATGGTCTTGTGGATAAGACATCGCTTCACAATGCAGATGTACTCGGTTCGATTCCCGGCTATGCCTTTTTAACTCGTGTTTTTTTTCAATATTTTTTGTTCCTATTGATTTTTCCTTCTATTTTTTTTTTGTTTAGGGGCCACTCCCTCCTCCTCAACAAAGGAGTACTCGTAGTTTATCAGCATATTTTTCTTAAGTCATTAACATCAGAAAGTGTTAACATCTTGAACCGAACAAGTTAATAACAGTGAAGCACAAATGGTCTTTTGAATAAGACATCGCTTCACAATGCAGATGTACTCGGTTCGATTCCCGGCTATGACTTTTTAACTCGTGTTTTTTTAAATATTTTTTTGTTCCGATTGATTTTTCCTTCTATTTTTTTTGTTTAGGGGCCACCCCCTCCTCCTCAACAAAGGAGTACGAGTAGTTTATCAGCATTTTTTTTAAAGTCATTAACATCAGAAAGTGTTAACATCTTGAACCGAACAAGTTAATAACAGTGAAGCACAAATGGTCTTGTGGATAAGACATCGCTTCAGATTGCAGATGTACTCGGTTCGATTCCCGGCTATTCCTTTTTAACTCGTGTTTTTTTAAGCAGTTTTTTGTTCCTATTGATTCTTCCTTCTATTTTGTTTGTTTAGGGACCACTCCCTCCTCCTGAACAAAGGAATACCAGTAGTTTATCAGAATAATTTTCAAAGTCATTAACATCAGAAAGTGTTATCATCTTGAACCGAACAAGTTAATAACAGTGAAGCACAAATGGTCTTGTGGATAAGACATCGCTTCACAATGCAGATGTACTCGGTTTGATTCCCGGCTATTCCTTTTTAACTCGTGTTTTTTGAAGCAGTTTTTTTCTTCTGATCGATTTTTCTTTTTTTGTTTTTTTTGTTTAGGGACCACCCCCTCCTCCTCAACAAAGGAGTAAGAGTAGTTTATCAGCATTTTTTTTTTGAAGTCATTAACATCAGAAAGTGTTAACATCTTGAACCGAACAAGTTATAAACGGTGAAGCACAAATGGTCTTGTGGATAAGACATCGCTTCACAATGCAGATGTACTCGGTTCGATTCCCGGCTATGACTTTTTAACTCGAGTTTTTTTAAATATTTTTTTGTTAGGGGCCACCCCCTCCTCATCAACAAAGGATTACCAGTAGTTTAGCAGAATATTTTTCAAATTCTTTAACATCTGAAAGTGTTAACATCTTGAACCGAACAAGTTAATTACAGTGAAGCACAAATGGTCTTGTGGATAAGACATCGCTTCACAATAAAGATGTACTCGGTTCGATTTTCCGGCTATGACTTTTTAACTCGTGTTTTTTTAAATATTTTTTTGTTCCGATTGATTTTTCCTTTTATTTTTTTTTTGTTTAAGGGCCACCCCCTCCTCCTCAACAAAGGATTACCAGTAGATTATCAGAATATTTTTCAAAGTCATTAACATCAGAAAGTGTTAACATCTTGAACCGAACAAGTTAATAACAGTGAAGCACAAATATAAGGCAACGCTTCACAATGCAGATGTACTCGGTTCGACTCCCGGCTATGCTTTTCTAACTCGTGTTTTTTAAACATTTTTGTCTTCATATTGTTTTTTTCCTTCTTTTTTTGTTGTTTAGGGGCCACCCCCTCCTCCTCAACAAAGGAGTACAAGTAGTTCATCAGCATATTTTTTAAAGTCATTAACATCAGAAAGTGTTAACATCTTGAACCGAACAAGTTAACATTAGTGAAGTGAGGGGTGCTCCCGAATAAATGGTAATAGCGAGTTTTCGCTCAAGGACTGACATACCTTTTACGACGCGGGAGCACTTATTTTTTCGTACCACGGCGAGCCCAGATTCCAGTATGAACTTATTTTCATACATATTAAGCTATGGAAGCTTGCAAAGACATCACAAACAATTCGACTTTGATATTATTTATTGCTTTGCCTCACTATTTATAAATTTATAAAGGCAAAAAAAAACTAAATAAAATGAGATTTGAACCCTCACGTCAATTCCAAAGTTCTATTAGTAACATGCTGTCCTTACCGATTGAGTTGACGATGAGTTGATGACAATTTCATTTGTATAATAACTATCACCCTATTTACCTCCCTACCGGATTCCACTTGCACATGCGCTGGTTTCCTTTTTGAGTGCGCATGCGCAGGTTAACCTCGCGAGTTTAATCTCGGTTTGCCGTGGTACGAAAAAATGACGCCCCCGGGCGCAATATAATCCCTATATATCTAGATATATATATACGCCAGTAACGCCACTATTTATGAGATCTAATAATAATATAGAAGGAAATATGACAATTTGGTTAAAATAGATTTTGATCCAATCAATTCAATTAGATTCAAAGAAATCTTTGAGAGTAGAAGTAGAAGTAAATGCATTGAGAATATAAACCAATTGCCTTGTTACCAAAATTTTCAAAGATTATTGAGAAATTAGTCTATAAAAGATTAAATGAGTTTTTGCTTCTTAATGATGTTTTGATCCCCAGCAATTTGGCTTCCGTAAAAATTGCTCCACTACTATGGGTGTTTTAAATTTGATAAATACAATAATATGTGCAATTGAAAGCGGGAATTATTGCCTTGGTATATTTTTAGACTTGTCAAAAGCATTTGACACAATTGATCATGATATACTCTTAAGAAAGCTCAAACATTATGGTGTTCGAGGTATAGCATATTGGTTTAAAAGTTATTTGGAAAATAGATTACAATTTGTTGTCGTTAATGGTGCCAAGTCTCAATCTAGCAATGTGAAGTATGGTGTAGGCCTACCTCAGGGATCTGTTCTTGGCCCATAGCTGTTTTTGATTTACATTTATGATATTATTAATTCATCTCAATTATTTACATATTCTCTTTTTGCTGACGATACATGTTTGTTATATTCTCATAGGAATGTACACTCTCTTATGCAGTCAGCTAATACTGAAATTTGTAGACTCTTTACGTGGTTTTGTTGTAAAAAAAACTGTTATTGAATACTGGTAAAACTCAATGTGTAGTATTTAGGTCTAGAGGGAGGAAAATCCCTGAAAATGTTCATCCCTTAGTTGTTGGTGGTCAACAGATAGTCAACATGTGCTATTTCTTGGTGTTACGGTTGATGAATATTTATCATGGAAAGAACATCTTGATAATGTATGTACTAAAGTGTCTCGCTGTGCCGGAGTAATATCCAAACTTCGTTATTTCCTCCCCCAGTACACCTTAGTTACTTTATATAGTATTTTGAATGAATTTTCACTTCTTGTCAGAATTGTGTGATTTTTATTGATCGGTTAGCCAAGTTTTCTGAGAAAGCTTTATAGTTATACTGCTAATATACTTAATTAACAGGTTAAGCAAAATTTAAGGTTTGACAAATATTTGGTTTGGTAAATTCATTTCTATTTATGGGGAATCACAGAGATGGTTAAAGTTGCTAGTTTGATATTTCTTTTGAAATTTGTTTGAACCTGTAGGTTTGTAAATCAAATTTGCTCACAATGTCACTGTTTTGTTTCTCCAAATTTCTACATATAGTGAGCATACAGATATGACTAGGGTCAATTCTATTCTAATTTGACCCTTTGAAACCTCTGAATAGTATCAGGATTAGTTGCCAATTATAAAGTTGTACACCAGAACACATTATTTTCTAGTTTCAATCTTTGATTTCATGGAACTGGAGATTTTATAAGTAATTATTTTCTTTTTCTTTGACAGACAATCAGCCATCTGCTGCGGTGCAGTTTGCAGTGGTGGTCTCCGCAAAGCCAATTACGCAGACGGTTTTATTCATAAAAGACCACAAGGAGCTGGCGAACTTTTTCATAGAGACTTTGACAAATGAAGGAGATACCGAACTGGATGACATGGACAATAATGGTGAATAACCTTATAATGCTAAACAGATTGCAAATGTTTGCTTTTATTATTAATTCCCTCTTAAACAATTCTGAAAAAATGACTTCTTTAAATTGTTCAATATTGACCTAATGTTATGTAACCCCCCCCCCCCCCCCCCCCCCCCCATTTAAATGTATTAAAACCAAACAATCATAATTACCTCTTGGGAAATCAAAATCATGAATCATATTTTTTTTTTTGGGGGGGGGGGTGATGATTAAAATTAACTCCTTGTCAGATAAAGGAGATGGCAAAGTGTTTTGTTGTCTGCCTTGATTGAAACTACAGGGTAAGGGCGAGGAAGTTTGCCAATCCAGTGTTTTGGGTATCATGCGTAGCAGGGGCAGATCAAGCCCCCCCCCCCCCCCCCCCCCCATTTTACTTCTAAAAAAAGCTAAGAAATATTTACAAAAATAGAGAGACAGAGGTAGGAGAGACAGAGGTAGGAGAGACAAAGGTAGGAGAGACAGAAGGAGAGACAGAGGAAGGAGAGACAAAGGTAGGAGAGACAAAGGTAGGAGAGACAGAAGGAGAGACAGAGGAAGGAGAGACAAAGGTAGGAGAGACAGAGGTAGGAGAGACAGAAGAAGGAGAGACAGAGGAAGGAGAGACAGAGGTAGGAGAGACAGAAGAAGGAGAGACAGAAATCACAGATCCACAACTGTTGCGAATGGACGAATATTCATTTAGTGATTAATTAATACAAGATTATATCTAATTGGTAGTTGTTGTAAGTTGATTCATTGCTCCATTAATTATTTTTATATCTTGTTATGAAATGTAAATTCTTTGCCTGAACGCTAAAACATTTTTACAATACACAAACTTGGTTTTTATTTCAAATAGTATGAGACTACCAGTTAGTGCCCAGTAAATATACATGTACCAGTTAGTGCTCAGTTGTCTTGTTATATAACAAGTTCTCATACAATATACCTTATACTTGTTAGTGCCTTGACCGTGTTGGATTGTACATCAGATACCTTTGATCTTTAATCATTTTTTTAGTTTGTACTTTCATATTTCGTTTATTTTGATAGCTGGTAGCCAAGGAGTATGAAATTTTATAGGTTATACATTGATGGCATAATTTGTATTTTATTTTAGCTAGTGCTCAGTTGTTGTTCGTTATATAACAGTGCCCTGACACATATACCAGTTAGTGCCTTGACCGTGTTGGATTGTACATCAGAAAATTTTAATCTTTAATCAGTTTTTTTAGTTTGTAATTGCCAGATCTTTTATCAGTTGTTTTAAGTTTGTAATTGCCAAATCTATTGATCTTTAATCAGTTTTTTAGTTTGTACTTGTACGTTATACCAACCTACAGGGCATTAAATGGTATAAACGTTATACCAACCTACAGGGCACTCAATTTATACCGCTTAGTGCCCTGTAGGCTGGTATAACATTTATACTATTTAGTGCCCTGTATGTTACGTGCCCTGTAGGTTGGTAAAACGTTTATACCATTTAGTGCCCTGTATGTAGGTATAACGTTTATACCATTTAGTGCCCCGTACACTGGTATAACGTTTATACCATTTAGTGCCCTGTAGATTTGTATAACGTTTATACCATTTAGTGCCCCGTACGTTGGTATAACGTTTATACCATTTAGTGCCCTGTACATTTGTATAACGTTTATACCATTTAGTGCCCCGTACATTGGTTTAACGTTTATACCATTTAGTGCCCTGTACACTGGTATAACATTTATACTATTTAGTGCCCTGTAGATTTGTATAACGTTTATACCATTTAGTGCCCTGTAGGTTGGTATAGCATTCATAACATTTAGTGCCCTGTAGGTTGGTATAACATTTATACTATTTAGTGCCCTGTAGGTTGGTATAACATTCATACCATTTAGTGCCCTGTTGGTTGGTATAACATACAATTAGTGCCCTGTTGGTTGGTATAATATGTATACTATTTAGTGCCCTGTACATTGGTATAACGTTTATACCATTTAGTGCTCAGTTAATAGATGCATTTATCACATCCTAGAAATGTTTGTACAATAACAAGTCATATATCTTGTAATTTTTGTTGTTGTATTTTTAACATTATCATATCCTTTGTACTATGCATATTTGTCAATACCGAATGTCTTGCTTTACAAATAAAAATAAAATTACCAAAACAAAATGATTGAAGGCCTTTTTAAAAAAATTATTTGTGGCTCTTAATGCATTAACAATTCATGAGTAATTTATAAATTAATGATTTTGCAATACATGAACTATTTTAAGATTAGGCAGAACCATCACTAAAAGGGTAACAATAAATTTGTAATTAATTCTGGCTACTGGTATCTTCAACATAAGCATCGAAGAAAATTAAAAGACAAAACCCAGAACTTGAAAAACTAAACAATTTTGGTGTAAATCTGGATTTCTGCTGTCTAGCAGATTGAAATAATTTGTTGTTATATTGCTAAGTTTATGCCTCATTTTATGTATTGTAATATTGCTTGGGGTCACAACTACATATTTTGCCTTTTGATTAATTGGTATCTCTTAATTGCTTAATATTTATGTTTAAATGTCAATCTCTCCAATATATCATTATCATACTCGTCAGAGTAACCTTATCCATCAGTCATACGCCAGGACCCATACAGCCTTAAAATCATTTAGAACTGTTTGTGTTAAAAAGTGGAATAAGTTACCCCATAATATAATTAGTAGTACTACATTGTCTTGGTTTAAAATATCTTGTAAAAAACATCTTTTCGACAGATTGCTATCAGATATGAGGTAGCCAGGTATGAAGTGTACGTTATGTGTGTGTGCGTGTGTGTGAGTGTGTTTGTGTAGTGTTGTAATTGGGGGGTGGGGGGGGGGGGTATACTCAACTGCATGTTTTGTTGTTACATTGCTGTTACATACACATGAGTTATACTCGTAAATATGTTACTCCTTGCCATTATAATTATACCTAATCTATAGTCTACTGTGTAAAGGGGCCCCGTTCACAAGCTGTGTTTCACTTGGGTCCCAAACTCCTATCATTCTTGTGTTCCTTGCTGTTATATATCTTGTACCATTGTTTATGTTTGATTTGGTTTGAATAAACTTAAACTTGAACTTGATCTTGAACTTGAAGTAGTTTATTACTGCTATTTTTATGAAACAAAAACAAGTGAATGTTTAGGGACGCATCATGTTGAGAACTTGTTAAAAATCTTAATTTGATACGAGTCGTGTATGCTCGAGGGGCGAATATTTAGAATCTATACCGCATTTGCGCTTTTCATGTTGACACAGGTCTCTTGGGCGATTCTCTTACACGTTCTCTCTTATCATATTTATTTCGCTCGACATCTATCTAGCTTATCATATAATCCACGCCTATGTCGGGCCACTGAACGTGGAATTTATTCCACAACCAGTCACAAATAAACTTATGTTGTAGCTGATCAGATCATATCGACGTGTGGATGTATTTTTAAAGACTACATGGATAGAGCTGTGAGATTGATTTACTGAGAAAGGAGTAAACTGGATTGAGATCAGGCATGAAGAAGAAATTTTCGTCGCTGCTCGGCCGTTCTTACACGGTCGGCCGATTGCAAGTCTCTGTCGAGGAGGTGATTGCAGAAGGTGTGTATTAACCAAAGACAATGGAGAGCAGTGTCATGAATGTGTAGGCCTACTGTTGATTGGATGGATGTGGTTGCTTTGAATTCTGGTATAGGCCTAGATCTTTGTCCAATTCTTTAATTAAGCAAGGCCAAGAGATTGTTGAGTTGTTGTGTTGCTCCTCGAACCGATGATGATGATTGATGTGGATGTTAGTTGTAATGTTATTTTTAGACCATGTTTTAAAAAAAAATATAGGCAAGGCCTATTCGCACACGGGTGCTCAACCAATCAACGGGCCGTTATTGTACTAATTATTGATCGATTATTTGACCGCCGGTCAACCCGTATGAGTATAAAAATACGCTTGCTTTAGGCCTAATACAATATTTATCACCTGACAAAGTGTTGCAGTGGCGCACGAAACGTTACTAGATCTAGCAATATTATTTTTTATTTTATTTTTTTTATATTTTTTTTTATTGGACTTTAAAAATAAAGAGTTGCTATTAATCGCAACTTATTTGCGATTGAAATCAATCGCATCTATGGCTGTACATTAGAGATGGGAGACTTCAAACTTGTGATGGATTTGAAGACTTGCGATTGATTTGGATCAATCGCAACTCTTTGGGCTCCATCATATTTCTTCCTTTATACAACTAAGTCTATTATCCTTTTTGTTTGTATAAACGCATCCTAAAATGAGTACAAAATGTAACATGCCAAATATACTGATGTATTATACAACATGTGAAATATGAAAATAAACTGAAACTGAAACTGATGAGCTCAGGAAGGGGATTTTCTCTTTGTAAAATCTAGTTATAAGTAGGGTGTCTGATCGCGCACCCGATGTTGTGTGCTAAAATTCTTCCCATAGAGATTACACGCATCCCTATGCAGTCTACGTGCATTGCGCGACCATGCAAAAAAAGTCAATTTTTTTTTTTCAATTCGAGATTCAAACCTTTATCTGTTGTGATCCTGAAGGTGATAATCAATAAATGAGGTGTCATATGAAAGAGCAGGTGAATTCCAATATTTCCCAAGGGGCGTAGCCCCCGAAATTCTAAAAATATCTTGGTCAAAACAGCAATTGAAACATTGTGTCCTGGCTAACTCTGAGGTTTGTCACTTTTGAGATATGACGCCCCGATCGATAAGTAGTCCCAGTCCTAAGGAACAATTCTATGTGCTTATTTTTTCGCTAGCCCCCAGGGATCACAACTGATAACAGTTTAAAAATACCCTTCTCGCTATTTGGTGGATCAGCTAATTAGGGGGCGTGCGCTCCGCTCAGTCCAAACCATGGTTACATCGCGTAACATCTCCGCGTACGAACGAAACCCCAAATTCAAGTATGGGTGGCCATTCGCGGCATAGAACCCGGAAGTGAATACACGTTATAGTCAATGGCAATATCGCGGAGACATCTCCGCGATATTGCCATTGACTATAACGTGCATTCACTTCCGGGTTTATTGTGCGACGAACGCCAACCATACTAGTCAATGGCACATGTCGCGGAGACAGCGTAGCTCAAGCTGCAAGTCGCGGATTGGCTTAGCAGCATGCGTACGATATGCATACGCTTGCATATCGCGCGATACAGCTGTTTGGCTAAATTTAGCAAAACAACATCACTCTGCGTGGACGTCTTTTTCGTCGATTTTGACCAAAATGATATGAATATACCAGCGTCTTGGAGGGGCTGTAACTTTTGATAGAAACATCGGTGAGACTTGAAATTTGAAATGTATTATTCTGATAACATTTTTCATTCAAATATCAAACAAAAATGGTGAAAAACGATCCCAAATTGAAAATTGAAAAATCGTTCAGACACCCTATTATAAGGTTAATGCCCTCTTGACTCTCAGCAGGCTACATTGATTTGTGTTCAATCATCACAAGAATACACCCGATACCCGATGGTGGCCTGTACTTACAGCAAAGAAGAAGAAAAAGAAGTGTTTCATGTACATCCCTGTAATTGTTTTTTTAGTATTTGATGGCCCAAAACTTTCACATTTTCGGAATTTTTCAATTTTTGACATTTATCGGCATCAAAATAGTTTCAAACATTAACTACAACAACTTCAAATGAAAGAATTATCCAAGGTATGAGTGATTTTAGGTATCAGAGTGCTCAAAATTTCAAATTACAACGGTAAAAAAAAAAAAGATTTAAAAAAAAGAACAAAATAATAATAATAATAATTTTGAACCTATAGTCTATACTGTTTGTCGATACCGATCAAAGGTGCCAGGGTGTCGCTCCGATCTTCCGATCCGATCAAAGCCCCAACTTTAACAGGGTATAGTTTCTGTACATGAACATAGGGCCTACAGTACATGATGTACATGTACAGATCAGGCCTTTGTGAATTTTTTAGCGGTGAGAAAGGAGAGTTGCCATAATTTGGCCTTAAACATATATAGGTCAGTAGACGATTGTCATCATGGTTACTGACATACATTGTAACAATTTCCTGAGCACTTCCAAGCTTATTTGCAGGCACAAATCTATTATATTGTATGGCTGCGATCAAAATCCTCATGTACATCTGTAATAGCTGGATAGGCCTAAACCTGCCTAGACTTTGATACATTTTCCAGGGACAAGCTTCTCTTTCCTTCTTGTTCTTTTATAGTGGACTCCAGTCCACATCTATGAAGCGACACATATACATGCTAATGAAATATATTTATGTAAACTGTTAGTTTAAATTGTATCTGTCATCATTTAGGAAGAATAATATTATTCTTTCATCAATTTTTGTCCCCTGAATGAAAAATTGTCTGAAAGTACATATATGTACATGTACATTGTACATGTGTAATTTTGTAACTCATGTGCATAAAATTAGTGCTTTAAACTTTGTTTAAGGAATGGACATATTCATCTACATGTACATTGCAGTGGCGGATCCAGGGGGGGGGGGGCCGAAACGGCCGCGGCCCCCCCTATTGGCAGCGCAAACAAAAGAGGAAAAAATAGAAAGGAGAAGAGGAGAAAAAAAGGAGAAGAGGAGAAAAAAAGGAGAAGAGAAAAGAAAGGAGAAGAGAAAAGAAAAGAGAAGAGAAAAGAAAGAAGAGAGAGAGAGAGAAAGAAAAAAAAAGAAGAAGATCCTCCCCCCCCCCCCCCCCCCCCCACCTCACTCCCACTCCGGGGTCGGAGGGACCGATTTTGTGTTCCCAAAATTTCCGATGAAGGGTTACTTTTCACGCAACAAAGTCCGGCCCGTAATACACACAAATCCAGCCCGCACTGACTCTACACACCGAAGATAAAGGGGTGCTTTCAAACTAAGAGAGGGAACATAAATGCGCATACCCTAGATAATACTGAGTGGGTGGGGGGGGGGGTGGGAAGGGGAAGAGAAAAGTCGGGTGAGAAAGGGGGAAAGACAAGGAAATGGCGCTAAGTGACAGTAACGACGAATAAGGGAAAAACTGTAATCGGGAGATTTGGGGTCATTCCAGAAGGCTTGGGAAACGTTATTGAATAGAGGGGGCCGGGCCGGCCGCATATAATCTCGAGCCACGGATTCAAAGTTAAACGTTACAAACAGCCCCTGCTTTTTGAAAAAAATTGAAAAGGGCACAATGTTTTGGATGTCTTTCAAATAGAAGCTATATACTTCACAGTCAAATTTTAAATTAACGGTAGAGCCGCTTCACAATTCTTATTTTGCCCTTCATTTGGATTCAGCTCATACCAACTCGCTTGTGCTTATATTTGAACTCATAGTGATAATGGACAGCGGCGGCGATCCTGGGCCCGATAGAGAGACACGTCCCCCCGGAAATTTAGATATATAGCTAGAAAGAAATATACATGTAACGGAAAGAACGTACATATTGGACTAAAGGATTTTCTAGAATGCATAATTTCAGCATTCTACATTGCAAAATCTCGCTTGGTCGCTCCGCTCCGGCCCTCGCCCGATAACACAAAACTAAGATATATGACGCTCCCGGTCGCGATTATTTCATGGTTGGTGTATACATAGATTTTTTTTCCCCTTTCATTTCTACTGACCTAATTGTATGCTATCACAATCATGATTGTTTCATTTTCCCTTTAAAGCATGCGTAGCTAGGGGCGGTAGGGGCAGTAAGAGGACATACATGTAGGACGAAAAAAGAAGCAGACAAAGAAACATTTTTGACAAGTCTAAAACGGGACAACAAATCATTTTCTAATTTAATGAATAAATTTAATGAATAATTTAAAGAAACGTTAAGCTTCTGCGCTTTGCGCTGGAGGGGAAAACTGAATTCAGAGAAGGATTAAGAGTCGGGAATGGAACAACGAATCATCTTCTTTCTCTCATAATTTAATGAAGCGTCAGAAGCTTACGCGCTACGCGCGGAAGGAGGAAAACTGAATTCAGACAAGGATTTAGAGTCGAGAATGAAACAACGAATCATCTTCTTTCTCTAATAATTCAATGAAACGTCAAAGCTTCCGCGCTTTGCGCCGCGGGAGAGGGGGGAACTCAATTCAGACAAGGATTAAGAGTCGAGAACGGTACTCTTTCTCTAATGATTCAATGAAACGTCAAAGCTTCCGGGTATGGAAACTGAATTCAGACAATGATTAAGAATCGAGAACGGTACAACGAATCGTCTTCTTTCTCTAATAATTTAATGAAACGTTAAGCTTCTGCGCTTTGCGCTGGAGGGGGTAATCTGAATTCAGAGAAGGATTGAGGGTCGAGAATGGAACAACGAATCATCTTCTTTCTCTAATAATTTCATTACACTATAAAAGGTCAAAGCTTCCGCGCTTCGCGCGGGAGGGGGAAAACTGAATTCAGACAAGGAATAAGAGTCGAGAATGGTACAACAAATCATCTTCTTTCTCTAATAATTCAATGAAACGTCAAAGCTTCCGCGCTTTGCGCGGAGGGGGGAAACTGAATTCAGACAATGATTAAGAACCAAGAACGGAACAACGAATCGTCTTCTTTCTCTAATAATTAAATGAAACGTCAAAGCTTCTGCGCTTTGTGCAAGAGAGAGAGGGGGGAACTCAATTCAGACAAGGATTAAGAGTCGAGAACGGTACTCTTTCTCTAATGATTTAATGAAACGTCAAAGCTTCCGCGCTTCACGCGGGAGGGGGTATGGAAACTGAATTCAGACAATGATTAAGAATCGAGAACGGTACAACGAATTGTCTTCTTTCTCTAATAATTTAATGAAACGTTAAGCTTTTGCGCTTCACGCGGGAGAGGGGTGAACTCAATTCAGACAAGGATTAAGAGTCGAGAACGGTACTCTTCTTTAATGATTTAATGAAACGTCAAAGCTTGATTCAGACAATGATTAAGAATCAAGAACGGTACAACGAATTGTCTTCTTTCTCTAATAATTTATTGAAACGTCAAAGCTACCGCGCTTCGCGCGGGAGAGGGAAGGGGGGGGGGGGACTCAATTCATACAAGGATTAAGAGTCGAGAACGGTACTCTTTCTCTAATGATTTAATGAAACGTCAAAGCTTCCGCGCTTCGCGCCGGAGGGGGTATGGAAACTGAATTCAGACAATGATTAACAACCGAGAACGGTACAACGAATCGTCTTCTTTCTCTAATAATTTAATGAAACGTCAAAGCTTCCGCGCTTCGCACGGGAGGGGGTATGGAAACTGAATTCAGACAATGATTAACAACCGAGAAGGGTTCAACGAATCCTCTTCTTTCTCTAATAATTCCATGAACATTAAAGCTTCTGCGCTTCGCGCGTAATGGGGGGGGGGGGGAGGGGACAGCGAGCTGCCCTAATATGAATTTGTTATATCTTTTCTCGTGTATTTTGATGATAAATAACACTTTCACAAAATACATATTATCCTCAAATTTTTGCTCGCTCGCTTCGCTCACTAGCCGAATTGTGAAACCAGAAAATTACTTTTTCGGGCAAGAGGCTTCAGCCCCCCCCCCCCCCCCTCCCCTGATGAAAATGTCCAAAAAAAAATACCGGTATGGTGCTTCTAATATGACCTTGTCAGTATTGGCATGTTGAGTTGAAAAACTGTCTGCGCAATTTTCAAATTTCCGGCCCCCCCTATTGGAAAGTCCTGGATCCGCACCTGCATTGTCATCATTTATGAAGTTAAGTACATTTAAAATGCATGTAGTATCCAGCAAAATATAGTAGTTAACTAGTCAACATTGAGCTTTTTAAGATCAAAAGTGAAACTTATATAGATTGTAGACCTACAGTGTTACTTGTTCATGTACTGCACCTTAAAGGCTTAAAATGGTGTGAAAGTACTTCTACACATACATTGTTGACACAGGAAGTTCCAGTCATTGTTTAATGTTGAGAGCCTTATCAAACCATGTTATTTTTCACACCCAGAGGGCCTACTTCGGTGACTACATGTTAGTACAAAGGGAGAGCAGGATGCAGTCCTTATCTCAATTATACATGTACATGTATAGTGCAACCAGGGAGCTGTATTACAATTCCCTGGTGCAATGTTGCTTGTGAAATGATATACATGTACATATATGTACACCTGTATTGTATAAATTTCACTGACCTTTATAAAATGTAAATGTTAGCCATTTGCAACAATGTAATGTAGGGATAACTTAGTTTCATCAAACATTTTCATTTGATTTCATGCTATTCCCTGGCAGTCTGATCTTATACAGTACAGTGTACTGGACATGTAGAACCAGAGAAGGCATTTACAACTACGAAAGCAAGTCAGTTAAACTGATGACTGATATTGTGCATATTGATTTCATGCCAAATATCCAAATACATTTACATCGATATGAAGTTATGAACACTTAGTAGTTTGTATGTGCTTGCGCAGATCAAATCCTTCCAAAGAGAACATGTATAGGGCTATAGGCCTACAAACAGGGCTGAATTGTGCTAAATAATTTTTTTTTTTTTTTTTTTAGCAGATGTTTCTGCATTTATATTTTATTGATAAATCAAATATAAAACATTCAAATACCAATAATAGTAATTGATTTACTAAATTCCATAAATTCTTTTAAATTTGATTGAAATGTGGTAAACAAAACAAATCATTTACCGGTACACATTGCAATTTCTCCTTGTTTTTAGCCTCTAGTATAATTATGTACCAGTATAAAAATTTAAATAAAATAAACAAAATTTGTTTTGAAATTACTCAATAACATTCTTGTGTACAGAAAATCTATCAAATAACATGGAACCCCTCCTCATATTTTTTGAAAAATCCAGACAAGTAATTAAGAATATATTTTTACGTACATGTAGCCTAAAACTTTATTTGTTAACTATATGTACATGGACATGTACATACAGAAAATACATTCAATTTACAGAAATACAGACAATTACATTTTTTTGATTGAACAACAACAAAGTAAACATCTGTACACAAAAGGCTGCATCCACTAGCACCTCCCTCAGTTCTTCAGAGTCAGGTGACAATATTACTACTTACTATGAATCAGGTGATGTAGTACTCAAGTACAATACACTATACCGGTAAACACCTTTTAATGGTTCCACTAGCAAGTGCATTGACCTGTGGAAACCCTTTTCGTGCTATGGAATTAAATATCATGCACAATCAGTACTTTCTTTTGTATTTTTTGTGATTCGAAATTCCACAAATTCTTTTTAAATGCATCATTTTACTGAAAGAAATTCACTTCAAACTTCCTACTATACTGAACAGTATGTACTAGGATGGACTTTACACAGATTTTGAAAAAGTACTTTATTTTAAAGTAGCCACAGGTGTACCGGTACATGTGTAGATGCAGTAAATTTTGTTTTGATTAAACACTGTATCATGGGGAATGAAATTAAATTTTGATGAAGAAGTTCAATCTCCATGTCTGTAGCTCTAGTGGAAAGGACATGATTGATTCATCATAAAATGCTTGTAAGTCTTAATTCAATAATTTACACATACCCGTACAATGGATTGTAATGTGAATCTCAGAGAGTTGTATCTATAGGCACTACATGTACAGTGTACATGTAGGAACCTACAATGTACATGTATAACCTGACATTTACTACCTTAACAAGTGAATTGAATTTGATCCAGAGGGCTTGTGACATTCATTCAAATCTGTTGATCTCCATGTATGTGTACATGTACCTACTCTCAATTACTAAGATATTTGGTTTCCTCATTAACTAAAAATTAAATCTCATGTAATGTAAATATGAAGGGTTGGATGATCTTGAACATGAGTTAATAAGTTATTAATTCACAAAATTGTAGCTATTTACAGCTGCATTGATTTTATGTGCCAAGTCCTGCAAACTATACATGTACTGTACAGTACAGTACAGTATGTACTTGCATGCCCAGAGAATCATTTTCATGACAGTGTAATGTGGTACCCGAGTACACTCCCAGGCTTACAAGCGAATACTCAAATATTCGGACGCCATGTTTTTTTAATAATTTTTTTGATTTTTTGTTGTTGTTTATTTTTGTTTGTTTTTGTTTATTTTTTGGATTTTTGGATTTTTTGGATTTTTTTTGTTGTTGCCACCACCATACCACTGGTGCAGTATCCCAGTATCGCCGAAAACCCATGCAATTTTACTTCGAGTTGCAGTTGAAGGCGCCGATTTAATAATAATAATAACAGTAAACATTGCTGTTTTAAAAACCAAAGATGGCAGAATAATTCATTGTCCTCAGAGTCCAAACAGAAATTCAGACATTTGGTCCCAGTTTCTGAGTGGTGAGTTTGACAGTGCTTGAGTTGGGAAACATTTTTACCTACTGTACCATGCCAGCGGCCGCCGCTCTCCCTGGCACGGGTAAGCGTCGGCCTGGACAGTTTTTTTAAATTTTTTTATTTTATTTATTACAAATTCATACAATTCACTGAAATGCCAAATATATTCAAACTTGGTTTGATGCTTTGCTTGATGCGAGTGCCTGAAGATACATGTACACGTATTAATGTACTTTACCTACAGAAGTATCTGTTTATAAATTATGACAAAACAGCTACCGCTAACCCTGAAGAGATGTTAGTGCTGTAATTTCAGCTCAGTTTGATCTTTGGCTTGCTTGATGCATACAGTATACATGTATACATGTACCTGAACTCTGAAGTAAAGCTACTCCTGCTATACAGTGTATGTACATGTACATTGATGAACACAGTGTACATGTGCATGTACCGTATTTGCCGGCGTAAAGGCCGCAGTATTT
This sequence comes from Strongylocentrotus purpuratus, assembly GCF_000002235.5. Classification (NCBI taxonomy): domain Eukaryota; kingdom Metazoa; phylum Echinodermata; class Echinoidea; order Camarodonta; family Strongylocentrotidae; genus Strongylocentrotus; species Strongylocentrotus purpuratus. The sequence continues at coordinate 484,092 of NW_022145595.1, forward strand.
TCAGAAGAAAAAGTATCAAAAAGTCTGGGTGCGGCCTTATCGCAACAACAACAAAATTCAGCGGTCAAAACAGCACGTCCATTTAAACATCTGGGACTTAACCAGTACAGGACATTTCTAGAATAATTCCACACAATTTTATGTTGCATTGTTGACATGAAGACGAAAATAAACTGCATAACTTATTTTTCTAATAAAGATCTGCTGATAGATCTAGATCTAAGTCCGTACCATTGCATCGCCAAAAAAGTAAAAGAAGGGACCGGTCCGTTATGGAACGTAACTGCGCATTTAGCCGAAGTCGCAATTTTGTATTACACTGCACATCGTGGTAGGGTACATCGTAGGATACCAAATCTGCCTGCGATACAGTACTAGCTTAAAAATCATTGAAGATCTGCATCATCTGCTATTAAAATTACGATCATTTATGACGTAAACTTCTTGTAAATATATAAGATTATTAATGAATGTGGTATCAGTTTATAAGAAAAATAGTGTTCTATGAGAAAATTACGATTTTTTTGTTTGGTCCGTTTATTTTTTTTCTCTCTACGAAATGTCAAAGTTGGGGGTGCGGCCTTATCGCCGGCAATTAGGGTACAATATATTATACATAAAGATACACTGTACGTATACAATGTACATTGTACAGTGTATGTGTACGGTATAATAATCCTTCAAACAGTGCAATTAACATGACATGATGATGGACTTGCTGTTTTATAGTTTAAAGAAATACATTTATTTAAATGTTTATTCATTCATTATCTTATAGCTGAAACATTTATTCGGGATGAAAACATCAGTTGTGTGAGTCCTGTTCCATGTTCATCCTGGTTCTTGGTTTCACAACACATCTTTCTGTATGGATTCACTCAGTATTGGACAAGGAGATGGAAAGCGATATTGGGCAATTTTATTTTCTAATTTCTAAGATAGATTTTTTTTTAATTTGTTCGTTTTTTTAAGTCTTTGTAGATTCACCAATTCAGTTTTGATATGACAATTGCAAAAGTCAATGTTGCTTTCAAGAAAGGTTTTTGTTTCTGTATGCTATTTCCTCCAAGTTTGGATGTGACCTACTGTACATGTAGATCAAAATATCAAGTGGTACTCAAGAAGACAAAACTTGGTCACCTGAATCCATCGCTCCAAGGTTCTTCTCTTCATTTCAGTAATGAATAAAACATTACCCATAATTCAGTGGAATAAAGATCCTTTGTGATGCCCCTCATCATGTGACCTGGAGCTTTGTATTCAAGAGAAGGTTGAGGTCTGGTTAAGAACTAAAGAAGATGAAGAATAATTTCTCTGCCTTTTTTGTTTTTTTTGTATGTGTCGGTTGGGAAGAACATAACACATGTAGAAATGTCTCTCAACAAGGATTACTCTTCAAATGCCCTCATATTAAAAATATGTTGAGAATTACCAAGTGCAAAGTGTGTACCAAAGATTAATGTGTGGTCCCATATACACATTTCTGTGTGCAGTGCTTGTGATTTTCAGCAAGATCAAGTCATTTTCTCTTCATTTTGATAATTCTGAAACCTCCAATAAGCAGGAATTCTTAGGAACTTCATAATCAACCTTTCCCAATTGCTTTCAAACAGATTCTCTGACAATGTAATCGCATTATGACCCATACTCAATTTTACCTTTAAAGACGACAGGAAGTGAAAAGTATTGTTTGTTATTCGGCTGCTTCAAGAAAAATGCAGCAATTTGCCAAATTAGAGGTCTTCTTTCATTCCTACAGGCAGAAATTAAAATTTCATGAGTCCACTAATGGAAAGTAAAGATGGATGCTGTACATGTAGTTTAGAGAATCATTTTTTATTGACTGTTTAGAGAAATGTGGGCAACGTGATGAATGAAGATGATATACAAGCACACTTACTGTAGTGAACATGGAATGAAGACAGGAACAAAGTAGAGCAATAATTGAAGAAAGCATGACTTTAAGTCATTTATTTGTACATGTACATTACCTGTTTATACATGTACATATATTTGAAGAAGAAAAACAATGAAATTACTATAAAGATCAAGTCTGTAGCCCCTAATTGTAACAAATGCTGGCAGTAAAGAACAGAACATTTGGCAAGAAGAAATGATTGTTGCAGAAGACAAACTTATTATTGAAAATCGAGGCCTTTTAGCATAAATTTGGCAAATGAACAACTTAATGTACACATTGGATCTTAAAGCCCACATGCATCTATGATGACCACCCCTTTCATGAATATATTGTACATCGTAAGAGATCTTTGAGGACAATGGATTAATGTTTCTCTATTAATTATTAGAGTTTACAATTATTCATTCAAAGTTGCAAGCACTGTTTACGTCTTCTAAAGCAGAGTAAGAAATATGAATAAGTTGACAAATTACTGTCAAGTGTAGTTGGAGGCAGGCAGATGGTTTGAAATTGTACATGTTAATTTAACAAAGAACCATGCTACACCTGTATGTACATCTGTCATACAGTGTACTGGGCAGTAGGATATGTCTGTATTGATGGATTGGGATACTTGCATACATGATACTTGTGGCCAAGGGCGAAGGCATCTGTCTGCATAATTGGCCACTGGACAAGATCAATGTTGGAATATATTAACTTTGACCAAATGATACCATGTTCAAGTTGACCTGCGGCATGACAAGGGGCCCTGGTTAAAGTCGTCCTTTATCCTTTTTTGAGTGAAGGCTTGTTCAGATATATGGCACGGTAAACTGCTGAGAAAAAGGTGCCACCTCGTTTAAAAAAAAAAAGAATGTGTAAATGAATGGCAACTGTACGAATTCACTGAGCTCGATAATAGACGATACAGAAGTGTGATGCGAGAACGTTGCTCTTTTGCCGCATGTCTGAACAAGGCCTAAGATTCACATTTAGATTATATTCAATATGGTAAACACTGCTACTTAGCCTAAAAAAAACAAGTACATGTGGGCTCACACATGCACAGAGAGGCCTACAAATGTACAGTATCAAGCCTCCACAATAAAAAGGGTCCTAGAGAAACTACTGTATAGTGTATACCCTTGAAATTCAGGAAGACTGCCTCCTATCAATAATTCTTCATTTGTTTAAAAACTTTGAAAGAAATCAAGAATAACTTTCTCTGATTCAAAAAAAGGAATTTTTATGTTACTGGACGCAAAGACGGCAAAGTCTATTCCTCCATCTATTTCTAAGAAATGTAATAATTTGATAATTCTCAATACAGAACAAAGGGCGAACCCTGCATGCACTAGAGGTTCTTCATACAGTTTATATGTAGGAAGAAACTAAGACAATGAATGCTAATTCTTGACTGAACTGGTGCAACGATTGTAGATATCTTACAGTGAATTAGGCTAAACTGTAATACTGTAGGCCTACATGTTGGACATGTAAGCTGTAAAAGTGTATGTGCTTTGCATATTTTTTGTAAATAGTGATGGCCTACACTGTACATGAATCTGCACATGCGGTAGGATTGCAAGCATGTTGCATAAGCCTTCAATTTGGACACACTATTTGCATTGCAAGATCCCATGCGTTTGATTAGACGAATCAGTGTCTGAAGGTCACACACTGCACTTAGTAAGAAGATATTGAAACAGAACATTGATCTGGTTCAGGAAAACACCCAATGTGTGACATACGGTTATGAGTCACAGTCCTGCTATTGCATTGTTTGTTATTGTACAGGGCTTTCAATAGGTCTGTTTTCATCAGCTCGAGATATTTCCCGATATTTCTGATGTGGGAAAGGATCTTGAAGTTACAAATCACGTCTTCATCAACTCGAGACTTCATCAACACGAGACTTGACCTCGAAACTTGAAATTCGAGCTCAAGAAATTAGTTCGCGATATTTATCGTGCAAGTCTTCGGGCTGGTGAGGACGCACCAGACAAATAGCGGGACATTTGGCAAACTAGCCCAAGATATCTTGGAATGATTGTCCCGACCAAATATCCCGCTAAATGCAACTTTGGGCTGATGAAAACGCAAATTAACTGGATAATTTGTGATCGGGATAGTTCAAATAGCGGGATATTTGGCAATCTGGAGCTGATGAGGACTGACCTTATGTGTCACTGAAGAATGCTGGGCACACACTATCAAGGCCAAACATGGAAGGGTCTCTCCAGGCATGGTTCCAAGATAAACTGGGCCCCCATATCAAACACAAAGCTTAGCTAGTAGGGGCAGTTACACTGTCATCCAAACACGCCAAAAAATGCCAAACCGGAGCCTGGCCGCGATGTTACCAAGGGCAACTACGCTTTACCGGCAGACATGCCAAGCCCCAAACATTCCAAAACGAAGTGTGATCTTTTGGCGTGTTTTGGCGTGTTTGGCAAGTATAACCGCTCGCAGTTGTAACATCGCGATGTTAGGCACGTGACTTCCGGCACTTCCGGATTGTTACCCGCGCTCTTTTAAACCACGTTCTTCCCGTGTGATATTTATAGCATTTCCATCGTCGCGCGTGTTATCCGTTCATTCAGCTCCGTTTGTTCCAATTCCGTTAACTCATCCTTTATTCAATCTTCGTTATTCCCGTCTGGCCATATCTGTCTAGTAGTAGTATTTGAGTGTTTTGTTAGATTAATTAATATGGAAGTGAACAATTCCCATTGGACTGATGATGAGATGAAGTTCTTGATTTCGATGTGGAGGCAGGGAGAGCTCCTCCACCAGACTTCCAAGCGTCCCTGCAAACGTGGGGAAAAGGGCTTCAGAGAAATGAGTGAAAGCATGAAATTAACAATTAACAACGATGATTTTCTTAACCTTCCCATATCGTTTTTACTACTAGATTTCGATTGAATTTGGGAAAACTGAATCACCAGCCGTAGTCCATACTTCGTAACTTATCCACTCTTGCCTCAAATACTACACGCGAGATAAACAAAACATATCGCATGCACGCGCATGGGATGTATCGCTATTTAGCTAGCTATAGCGCTAGCTGGAAATTGCGCGCGCTAAAAATCTTATAGCAGGCCGGGGTCAAAGGTCGGGAAGACTGCACATGCGCATTACCAACCGAAACACGCCAAAACATCGCTGAACAGCTCCGTCGGTTATGTTTAAGCACAAGTGTAACCGGGTGCACGAAACATCGCGACTTTTCAAAATGAGGTATTTGACAGTATAAATGCGCCTAGTGATTGTAAAATTGATTGCATTGATCACCATGTGCCATTGTCAAAATCAATTGTACTAACATTGCTAAGCTATGTGTTACAGGGCCCTGTTCTTCTAATTTGTTTGTTTGGTACAGCAGAACCTAAAAGAAAAGGTTGAGTTCTAGTCAAGCGATTGCATTGTGAAAGAAACATTGTGGAATCGATCAGAAAAGATTGATCATCTAGCGTATTTATGTGTATTGAAAGGTTCTGGAATCATTGAAATGCTAAGAAATTTGGCCCAGTCTTGGTAAAGTTACAAGCACTGTACACAGAAAGATGTATATGGGACTAAACAAACACGTGGCGAAAAAATCCATCCCAATTTTTATGATGTTTGTTGTTACGTGCCATATTTAGAATATTAAGGCATTTGACTTTTGAAGAGCCATGCTTTTTAGGGAACATGTTTAATCTGATATTCTTTCAGACTTGCATAATACAATGATAATGCTGACAAATTATTTTTCACCTCTTCCCAGAACTCAACCTTCTCTTTAAGATAAAAAGTTTTATACAAAAGACAAATTTGATATCATCTGGTAAGAGCCAGAAGGGCATTTATTCTGTGTTAATGTATATATGAGTTAGTCCTCTTCTGGCTTCAAGCAGACGATATGATGTCTGAAGACTGGTGATTGTGGAATCAGAGCTAAGCTTTAGCTTTAATGTACCCCAGGTATGTTCATCAGTATTCTATTGGGATTTGGTTGGAATTCTGCCAACAAAACATAAGTCCCCCTCTTCCCCAATTTCCCTTTCCCATCATTTTAAAAAACAACTGACTAATGACACTTTTTTTCATTTTGTTGATTCTGCAGGTGGGTTTGCCCTGGTCTTCCTGGTCAAAGGTCGCAATGGAATGCATTACGCTCTCAAGAGGATGTTTGTCAACAACGAGCAGGATTTGGTTGTCTGCAAGAGAGAGATCAAGATTATGGTAAGGATTAAAAAGGAAGAGTAGGCTGGTCTTTTTTAGCTCAAGTTTTCAACAAAATGATTATGGTGAAGACACATTAGGCCTGCCCTCATCAGCCTGAGTAGGCCAGATACATTTAGCTCGCTATTTCTGAACCGGGAAATTAGCCAGACCATGAAATAGAGGGCTATTTGGCAGGTGAAGACGCAAATAGCGGTTATTTGCTCGGGAAATCTACCCAAGATATCTTGGGCTAGTTTGCGAAATAGCCTGCTTTGTGGTCCGTTTTCACCAGCTCGATGACTCAGGAAGATTTCTCGATCCCGGCATGTGCCTTATTGTGTTAGCTAGAAGGGTTGTTCTCGCACTACGCATTTGCGAACACTGAGCAAATTTTCAAGCTTGAGTTTCAAGCTGATGAGTACACGATTTGTAAACTTAGGGGTAATTTCCCAGATCACAAAATAGCGGGCTATTTGGCCAACTCAGGCTGATGAGGGCAGGCCTATTTAGACTATCATGCTCTTGTATCTTGAGCTGATTCCTTGAGCAAGCAGGGATCACTTCAGTCAAGTTTATAAAGATGGGGAACTGGAACTCGTACTTTTTTCTTAGAAATGCTGATTGGTCTAATGACAATGTTAAAGCCCCTCTAAAGTGTTGGGAGCCCCAAATTTGCCAAAAATTTTATGGCAAAATTTTACTTGAATTTTTGTATCATAATTTGAAAGAATATGTCATTTTAGACACACTTCTGCAAAGATCCCCCCCCCCAAAAAAAAAAAGTATTTGAAGACAAATATTGATACAATTTAAGTGAAATTTTGCCATCAGATTTTTGGGCCCCAACACTTTAGAGGGGATTTAAAGGCCCACTTTACTAGTTTGGCAAAGTGTGGTTAATACAACGTTAATTACGGTAAGAAAAAGAGGATCATGGGTTAACAATGGTCACCGATTAGGCATTGTTTGCTATTTAGAGGGCGCAAGTAGCTATAAGTAGTGCAGTGGGACTCTGTGGAGATGAACCTATTCACTGCGAAGGGAAGGTTTGTGGGGAAAACCCAAAATGTGCTGCTTGCACTATTATTAAAGCAGCCTGAAATTTCTCTGAAAAAGAAAGGGAGGTTTTCACTTTCTACATGACGGTTGGGTTATTACACTGTAGGGTCTAGAAGACTCACACCCCCCTCCCCCTCCCCTCATGCCCCTTCTCTCTCCTAATAATAGAAATAAAGAGATGGAGTCAATTCTATATTCTACAGAATCGATAGCACATATTTGATAATGATTGATAAATCTATCCAAAATTGTTAAACAAAATCTTTACAGAAGAAGAGAATTATATTGTGAAAGATTAGATATTTGCTTATAACTTTTCAATATAATTGCTTCTAATTTTGACAGGTATCATTTTAAGACACACAACAACTGGAAGGTAAAGATATGTGTAATGTCATTATGGGACTGCCTCTAACACTGTTAAATATATGTACACAATGATAAGTAATTTGGGATTGAAAGAAAAAAGGCTGCCTTCAGGAAGAAAATAAAATAGCTTTGGTGAATCTTGAAAAGTGAGCCTTCTAGTTATGTGTTCCTATCTCAAATATCTATTATTTGTCTATTTCCCGTTTTATATTGTATTGCACAGAAGCTCTACAAACAATGTATACCATGAGGCCTTTTTTGTTCTCTTCCTTTTTTCACTTTTAAAAACATTTATTTATGTATTTATTTATTTATTTTGTTTACTTGTTTCTCCCCATATCAAATGGACAGAATTGGACTAAACTATTTTATTTTTTCAATTCACTCACTGCAGCAAAATTGCTCTCAACTCTTTTGGGATTGGTCTATTTTTCATGATACTGAGTTTAAATCTTCTGTTATTCAGCTGAACTCCTCCTTGGTGAAAGAACATTACGACAGGGCTTACATATAGGCATCATGGGACTATTCCTTTCATCACATCACTCTCCCTACTTTCTCTTTTTGTCTCGCCCATTCAGACTTCCAAACATTTATGTTCGTAGCAATTAAACAAAAAGGTATACCACAGGATAAATGATTATTTTTTAAATATTGTTTAATGACACATCAAATAGCAAAAGGAACTTGAAGCATTGTTTCAAATTAACTTGATGAAAAATCATAGTCCACTTTCAATGATTTCCATGTATTATAAAAACGAAAAACCATTAATCTCAAAGGCTCGCCCGCGATTCTACAACATTTGTAGGCGAACTATCATCTAAGCTGACGTGAATATCAATTAATGTGTGTATGTCCCCTTTGCCATATAATAACTCTTTCTTTAAGAGTTCTTACAGATTTTGTGAACCAGTATGGGAACAGGCTAACTATATACAGGCGTACATGTATTTTGCAAATAGGCTAGTAAGTGCTTCCAGGCGATAAGAACATTGTACAGCTTGAGTACAGTGCGTCTTGGGAAATGTCTTTTCATGAAACCTGAACTGTTTTTCTTCCCTCCCCCCCCCCCCTCTCTCTCTCTCTCCCCCCCCCCCCCCCCCCCCCCCCCCCCCTCTCTCTCTCTCTCTCCGTCTAGTCTACGCTGTCAGGGCACAAGAACATCGTACCCTACGTAGAATCCAGCATCACGCGCAGCAACAGTGGAGTCTACGAGGTCCTCATCCTGATGGAGTATTGTAGAGGTAAGTCCAGCGTTTGTTATCATAGTCGGTTGTGGGAGATAAAAAGTCCCCGTAAGTTAGAGAAATTTAGGTACTGTACAGTCAAACCTGTCTACAGCGACTGCCCAAGGAACACAATAAGTGGTCTTTGTAGACAGGTTCCTTTAGTACATGTTTCAATGAGAAACCATTTTCAAGGGAAACAAAAAATGTGCTTGTTGTAGACAGGTGGTCACTATATAAAAGCAGGTTTGACTGTAATTGTGTGGTCAAAATTAACACTTTGCCTACTGTACCGTATGGCCCCTGTATAACGTCTATGGGAAGAAGAGACCTCGTTAGTCAATGGGTTAAAATGAAAAGCTTATGTCTTTGGGTCGTGTGACCATTGTGGTGATACTACATTGTAGCTGGTGCATGCATTTGACTATGTTATGGAAGGTTTAATCCCTTTGGTTAGAAATATTCTAAATTGATTGTTGCCATCCATGGATTATAATCAAATGTGAACGTGGCGTTGAGACGTCATCAGGCTTCATGATGATCCTTTGAGGATACAGGGTGTCAGTTCGTACATGATATACATACATGTAACCTAATGTGTAGGATTAAAGAGGAGTGTGAACACCTCTTGATACGTCATTGCAGGGATCGGATAGCTTAAGGAGATCATGATTGCAATCTTTCTAGTGTTCTGTTACTAAGTCATTGGACACCAGACACGATTCATCCGAGCAAAGAACAATACATTTACCTAAGTGTGAACAATATTGCACCCAGAGTGGACTTTAATCCCACTTAAGATGTTCATTATGTTCATATTAAAGTGTCTGTTAAAGGTACTACACTGTATGTCCCATTTGCAGGCCCCAAAAATGAAAAGGCTGAATTCCAAGGTCATTTGAAAGACATTACTAATTTAGAACTTACCTCAAAACAGAAGGGCCTAAAAATGGCTTTTAGTGGGAAAATAATAACCAGTAGTTGTCAAATCGACTTAGGTGATTGCAATCACATAAGTAATAGTCTGATTTTCAGACCTTTTCACCGAATGGTCGTACTCATACGTTTTGTGCTGTACAAAGAATCAATCCGTTCAATTTTAGCTATTACAAGAAGTGGGTTATAGACGTACATGTAGATCCATTAAAATGCTGATGTACCTGTTACATCTCATTTTATGTTTGTTATTACCAAAGAAAAAAAAGATGTCAGTCAGTCACTCAAATGACTCAATATAGTGTCTGTAGTCTAGAAGGCAAACAGATTTCCTTGCATAATTTGAATACTAGGACAGTGCTAATGTTTAAATTTCACAGATAGGACATACAAGACATATTCATAATTTAAGCAAAGTTCTACAGAATTTGATGTTGACTGCAAAAGGGACATCGTATCTTTAAGTAGCACTGTTAGGAGTTTTGTTTTTTCATCACAGCTCTGTAGAGTATATTTATATTGTAGCTGCCCCATATAATTATATTGATCTTATCATAATTATTATTATTATAAAAGTAAACTCTCTCTCTCTTCATTGCTAATGATATAGAATATCCTGATCTTGGTTACTACAAGTTGGAAAGAAGGCTTGCAAATGTATTTCAGTTGATTAAAACTCTATGTATGGGAGAATTACATTTGGTTTGTTCAATTACAAATGTTGTATACCGGTAGCAATTTGATAGTCATGTCATATACATCTTAGAGATGAAGGTAACAGTGATCACAACCTATTGTACTTCAATAGCTTTCAGTGCAATGGATCATGCATAGGCTTCTGCATAAGTACATCAAAGGAAAGTTTGTTGCCCTTTAGGTAGTCTTGACTCCAAACTTTAATCCCTTGGAAAGAGACGGCCTATTTTCACCTTCCAAAGATTCCATGCATTTCATAGTGAAGCACACTCTAGTGCCATTATTATTTTGAAAGTCTTTTGATATCAGCAATGACCTTTTATTTTTTCACCTACATGTACTTCCCCTCTTGTGCATGTACCATCCTATGTGTTATTCCACCACCAGAAATCCATGACGCAGAAGTGATTAGGTGGGGCATGGTGTTACGTTTTTGTCTGCATTGATTTTCATCAGTTTATTCAGCTTGCATCTTCACTGTAGATTAGTCTCTGCAGACAGACCCTGTATTGATTTTTATAAATCTAACTAATTTGAAGTAGGCTCACATGCACATGTAAATTAAGCCTCACTTCTGGGGGAGTATGATTATCTTTCTATCATCTATCATGTCTTGAAATAGTTTGATCCTTAAATATATACTATTCCTTCTAGATTCTCCCACTGTAGAACATAAGAGAGTTTAGTCTTAATCCCCAGACATACATCTTCATTTTTAAATGAGATTTTGGGGGCTTTGGCAGTTTAGGCTAGACCATTAATGGCTTTCATTTTCTTGCCATTTTGAGGATCCAGGTATTCTTCCACGCCATGGTTGTTATGCGATCAACGCCACAGACCTGGGGACCTGTGGTTTGATTGATCAGTGATGACTGACGGGAATGAGCGAACTCGGATCAGGAGAAACATTGAACAATTCACAGAAATAGAAAGGGGCAAGGGTCTAGAGAGGGTTCCAAGAATGGACCGAGGGGGTGGGGTGAAGGGAGATGTGTACATGTAGATGAATAGGACAGTGTCACAGGGAGAGGGTGGAGGTGTGGAGGGGGGGGGGGGTGGGGTGAAGGGAGATGTGTCCATGCAGATGAATAGGACAGTGTCACAGGGAGAGGGTGGAGGTGTGGAGGGGGGTGGGGTGAAGGGAGATGTGTACATGCAGATGAATAGGACAGTGTCACAGGGAGAGGGCCGAGATGTGGAGGGGTGGGGAGGTGGGGTGCAGGGAGATGTGTCCATGTAGATGAATAGGACAGTGTCACAGGGAGAGGGTGGAGGTGTGGAGGGGGGGAGGGTGGGGTGAAGGGAGATGTGTACATGTAGATGAATAGGACAGTGTCACAGGGAGGAGCCGAGGGGGGGGGGGGGGCGGGGAGGTGAAGGGAGATGTGTCCATGCAGATGAATAGGACAGTGTCACAGGGAGAGGGCCGAGATGTGGAGGGGGGGGGGGGGGGGTGGGGTGCAGGGAGATGTGTACATGCAGATGAATAGGACAGTGTCACAGGGAGAGGGCCGAGGTGTGGAGGGGGGGGGGGTTGAAGGGAGATGTGTCCATGTAGATGAATAGGACAGTGTCACAGGGAGAGGGCCGAGGGGGGGGGGGGGCGGGGAGGTGAAGGGAGATGTGTCCATGCAGATGAATAGGACAGTGTCACAGGGAGAGAGCAGAGTTGTGTGGGGGTGGGGTGCAGGGAGATGTGTCCATGTAGATGAATATGGACAGTGTCACAGGGAGAGGGCCGAGATGTGGAGGGGTGGGGAGGTGGGGTGAAGGGAGATGTGTCCATGTAGATGAATATGGTCAGTGTCACAGGGAGAGGGTGGAGGTGTGGAGAGGGGGGGGGGTGAAGGGAGATGTGTCCATGTAGATGAATATGGACAGTGTCACAGGGAGAGGGCCGAGATGTGGAGGGGTGGGGAGGTGGGGTGAAGGGAGATGTGTCCATGTAGATGAATATGGACAGTGTCACAGGGAGAGGGTGGAGGTGTGGAGGGGGGGGGGGGTGGGGTGAAGGGAGATGTGTCCATGCAGATGAATAGGACAGTGTCACAGGGAGAGGGTGGAGGTGTGGAGGGGGGGGGGTGGGGTGAAGGGAGATGTGTACATGTAGATGAATAGGACAGTGTCACAGGGAGAGGGCTGAGATGTGGAAGGGGGGGGGGGGTGAAGGGAGATGTGTCCATGTAGATGAATATGGACAGTGTCACAGGGAGAGGGTGGAGGTGTGGAGGGGGGGGGGTGGGGTGAAGGGAGATGTGTCCATGTAGATGAATATGGACAGTGTCACAGGGAGAGGGTGGAGGTGTGGAGGGGGGGGGGGGTGGGGTGAAGGGAGATGTGTCCATGCAGATGAATAGGACAGTGTCACAGGGAGAGGGTGGAGGTGTGGAGGGGGGGTGGGGTGAAGGGAGATGTGTACATGTAGATGAATATGGACAGTGTCACAGGGAGAGGGCCGAGATGTGGAGGGGTGGGGAGGTGGGGTGAAGGGAGATGTGTCCATGTAGATGAATATGGACAGTGTCACAGGGAGAGGGTGGAGGTGTGGAGGGGGGGGGTGGGGTGAAGGGAGATGTGTCCATGTAGATGAATATGGACAGTGTCACAGGGAGAGGGCCGAGATGTGGAGGGGTGGGGAGGTGGGGTGAAGGGAGATGTGTCCATGTAGATGAATAGGACAGTGTCACAGGGAGAGGGCTGAGATGTGGAAGGGGGGGGGGGGGTGAAGGGAGATGTGTCCATGTAGATGAATATGGACAGTGTCACAGGGAGAGGGCCGAGGTGTGGAGGGGGGGGGGGTGAAGGGAGATGTGTCCATGTAGATGAATATGGACAGTGTCACAGGGAGAGGGCCGAGGTGGGGGAGGGGGGGGGGGTGAAGGGAGATGTCACAGTGTCACAGGGAGAGAGCAGAGTTGTGTGGGGGTGGGGTGCAGGGAGATGTGTCCATGTAGATGAATATGGACAGTGTCACAGGGAGAGAGCAGAGTTGTGTGGGGTGGGGTGCAGGGAGATGTGTCCATGTAGATGAATATGGACAGTGTCACAGGGAGAGAGCAGAGTTGTGTGGGGGTGGGGTGCAGGGAGATGTGTACATGTAGATGAATAGGACAGTGTCACAGGGAGAGGGCTGAGATGTGGGGGGGGGGGGGGTGGGGTGAAGGGAGATGTGTACATGCAGATGAATAGGACAGTGTCACAGGGAGAGGGCCGAGGTGTGGAGGGGGAGGGGGTGGGGTGCAGGGAGATGTGTCCATGTAGATGAATATGGACAGTGTCACAGGGAGAGGGTGGAGGTGTGGAGGGGGGGGTGGGGTGAAGGGAGATGTGTACATGTAGATGAATAGGACAGTGTCACAGGGAGAGAGTGGAGGTGTGGAGGGGGAGGGGGGCGTAGCAGGGATGAGGGTGTTGACATTTTGACAAAGTGATCATATTCATGTTGCGTGTAGTCTCCCCATCTCTACAATATACATGTACATGTATGTAACTCTCTCTCTCTCTCTCTCTCTTTTCTCTCTCTCTCTCTTTTCTCTCTCTGCCTATCTCACTCTTCTCTCTCTGCCTATCTCACTCTTCTCTCTCTGCCTTTCTCACTCTTCTCTCTCTGCCTATCTCACTCTGCTCTCTACCCTGCAATCAATAGTTCAGAGAAATGGCATTGATGCAGTATGAAATTGAGACATAGGATAGGAAATTGAAATTGATTTACAGGATGTCCTCCTAAATCATGGAGCTAGAAAAATAACAGAGGAGCTTCAAGATAATCTTTCAATTTGCCGCTTGATTTCATCATATCCGAAGAAAAGGTTTTGCATCTTAATTGTTATCTGCCCCACGGTAACTGTAAAAAAACAAATTCGAGAATGTCTAAAGATTGCAAAATTTTATTTTTTGTTGGATGTGTTCTAGAAATGTTGGTTAAGTACCAGCAAATTCTGCTGTCCGAAATTCCATGAATTCACCACAGAGTGATTGTCACAAGACCACGTTTCATAGAACTTGTAATGCGAGAGCCAGGGAGCATCTTTAACTTTCAAAGGTTATGGTGCACTTTGAGCCTGAGCCTGAGAGCATTCAATCCACTTTACAGCACATTACACCTCATCACTTCGCATGCTCAGAATGCCTGTCCTCCTCATCAGCTTGAGTTTACCAAATAACCCGCTATTTTAACTATCCCGATTACAAAAAGTCTTCATCAGCTCGCAGTTGCAATTATCGGGATATTTGGTCGAGGTAATCAATCATCCCAAGATATCTTGGGCTAGTTTGCAAAATATCCCGCTATTTGTCCGGTGCGTCTTCACCATCACTAATAGCTAATTAGCTGTTGAAGACGCAATTTGTAACTTCTGGCTTATTTCCTGAAACAGAAATAGAGTGGTGAAGTCTGACGTCATCAAAAATCTATTTTTGGAATTTCTCCATTTTTTCTTCATTTTCCGAAAGAGCATCAAAAATAATTTCTGAATGTCGTAAACCAATTGAATATGTTAAGTATTGGCTGAGATATGACTATCTGAATAAATAGATTTCCTATAGGAACTCAGTGTTCTATTGCTCTGGTTCATAACATTATGAGCCAGAGCAATATAACATTGAGTTCCTATTTGGCAATCTCGAGCTGATGAAGACATACCTTTAGAGGTCAACAACACCAAACAGGATACAACCTTACAATTTTGCAAGGGAATGTCTGTCATGCCTGTAAACTTCATATAAATATTGTTTGCCTTGTCAGCTCTTTCCTACTCATAGCTATGATTTTGTGGAATAACATACTGCCACAAGGTTTCAAATCCATGGCTCAAGTATGTACAGGTATACTGTACTGGCCAGATGGTCTTTGAAACCAACAACAAATCAATATCAGATTTCAGAGGGTCAAGAATTTTACTTAGTCCATTATAGCCATATTATTTGAAAGGTCACCTTCCGGCAAACATCAAATTACGTTGTTAGCTGTAAAGAGTGTCTACAGTTCATAATTATAGAGAGGCATCACTGACAGAGAGCGGAAAATCCAGTCAAATAACAACAACAAAATAATGACATTTGTGGCTATTTTAACTGTAAAATATACATGTAGTGTTAATCAAGATTACATCTGCAATATGAATCATTTGAATTGTGCTTTAAAGAATTAGCCTCTGTTATGAATTCAAAATTGATTTATTAAGTTTTTTTGTCAGTATTTCAAATTTCTTGACACTCAAGAGTACCGGTAAGGATGTAATTTCATCTCTCTCTATTTTTATGTTTGATACAAACTCTAACAGCATGATATCCGATATGTCAGTACATGACGTTTAGTGCTGTATTTTACACATATTTTGCCTTGTACATGTAGGCATGTGTCATCAACCAAAGTTGAACATTTGATATTGGAGTCTGTGGTATTTAAGCACTTGGATCAACATGAGATACTATGGGTGCGTTCAAGTGACACTTTTTCACCCTAGAAACATGTTTTTCAAAGACAATAGTTTAAAACACGGTTGTGTTCGAGCGATTTCAAGCGATTTTTTGTCGGTCATAAAAATAAACATGTTTAAAAACGCAAACATGAAACGCTGAAAAAGATGCGTTTGAATCGCTTGAACGAACAGAGTTTGGCGAAGTTGACCTATACTTCCTGGGTCAAACTGCGCAATGTGATGAGCAGTGGCTGGGCTTGAAATGAGCAAGAATCAGCATTGTTGAAAAATCGCTTGAACACTCTCCCGCAGTAACCATGTTTTTAATGGCGTTTTGATTTGTGATTCTAGTTTTTAAATATTGTTTGAACGCACCCTACATGTCTGTGTCCTGAAATGACTAACGGGTAAAGAGCAATCTTGTAATGAACAACTTTCTCACGCAGCTCAGTGCTTCATGATAATGTGTAGCTCTTCATGTTTTGGATTATGACACAGACCTAGACTGCAGCAGGCACTTAAAGGAATAGTTGAGTGTTGGTCAATACTCACATTAGCGAACGAAACTATGATCTAAACATAAAAAAACATACAATAAATGTCTAAGAATGCATCATTGAAGATATAAATCCGAAATATTACATTAGAGTGAATTTATATGCAAAAAACCTGTTCGACTGCAAATGATTTTATTTATCAAAAATTTTACTTTCGAGGCGTGTTCAGTGTAATTGTATAGCGCCACCTCTCGGTCAAGCGGCAGCACACCGTGAATTTTCGCCAAGACGACGATCGGATATGGGCGTGCAAGTAATATCCGAACCATGTCTATAGCGCGCTGACTGATTTATATTGTACACATTATGGTATGCGAGGCCTGCACATAATTGCATGGTCTGTGGTACTGGTAGCGCTATTGTTTTTGAGCGCGATATGCGAATACTGTATGTGTATGTAGTGCGAGTACGCTCGACCTAGTAGTAGTGTATGTGTATGTATTGTACGTCGTATGACCCAGTTGATTACTTCTACAGTGTAAAGAAAGTGGCTTACTCTATCTATCAACCAATATGTGAGACAACGCAAGGGCAATTTTGTATTTCGTTTGTAGGAACAAAGCTGTGGAATGATCTCCCAGATGAAATTAGATTAAAAACATTGAGGTTATCTGTCCACCTACCTTCTATGTAAATGACGTGGGCCTTCGTTTTTCCTTTTATATTACTTGTCTTCCTTTTATAATATGTGAAGAGTTTCATTCCAAAAGGAGCCAAATCCACTTTGGGTACTTCTGAGTAAATTGCCTTTTTTATTTCTCCACTTTCCCTTTAGCCATGTATACCTTCATGTTGTTATATATGTTAAAGGTGTCACCCTGCATGGACCTGATTATCTGCCAATAATGATAAGAAAAAATCTTCCCTTCGGCTTTTCTGATGTTTACTAAATTTTTTGATTTTTTATTTTCGTGGATTTAGCTCCTTTTGGAATGAAACATGTTATTGTACCTAAAAAATAAAAAATAAATCATATTTTCTCAATAAAGTCACTGAAATTTTATTCAAATTTAGCAGCAAACCTTTCCTTTTAAATAATAATAGTGAAATCACACATAAATATAACCTTTCGAAAAGAAAGTAAACAACATTATTACAGTTTCATTCCAAAAGGAGCTAAATCCATTCAATTCCAAAAGAAGCTAAATCCATGTTTCATTCAAAAAGGAATTACTAAATCCACATTTTTTTTTGGCACATATCGCACGACAACCAAATGCCCTAAGATGTTGATACCCACTTTGATAGAAAAATAAGGTTTTACAAAATGGAAAAATACTAGAAGAGAAAAGGTAAGAAAGAGTAAAGACGGATTGAGGACGGTAAACCCCAAACAAGAGACTCAAAAGATCTACCCCAGAATCCTCTCACCGGCACCAGAGTTGCCTAGGCCAATGATGGCCGAGAAGATTGCGCAATGTACCGCGCCGGTCTGGCAGGAAGGTGCCAATTGCGGTGAGGGGTTTTCATGGGCCAGTAGATCTGAGATTATATTATCCAAAAAAAAGAGATGAATATGAATTGACAAATAGTACCAAAAATAGAAGAAAAAAAAGAAATAAAGTGAAAGGCGTAAATATTCTAAAAAAGAATGAAACGCCGATAATACCAAACAACAACAACAACACAAAATCTAAAAATTTGATAGAAATCAGAAATAACTGGTGGATTTTTTGTCTTATCATATGTTATAGGTCCAGAGCGACACCTTTAACATATATAACAACATGAAGGTACATGGCTAAAGGGAAAGTGGAGAAATAAAAAGAAATAAATTTAAAAAAATATTAAAAATTGTTGTATCAGTATACTATAATGAATAACAGTAGTGAATTAATTTAACATCTTACTTGATTCATACTTGTCCATAATGCAGTGTTTTTCAGTATTCTTATTTTGGTACTGCATGCAATTGTAAAGTTTAAAAAAAAAAGTGATTGTAACTTCTTGTAAATAAGTTGTGTTCTACAGTGCCTGTGTATTGCATGACCTACGTCAGTACGTGATAACTTGTAAATGTGTAAAGACATAAGATTTTAATATAATTATAGTAATGCTAAAATGAAGATACATAACATATTTTTATGGTGTACATTGAAAGCTTTATTCGGCCATAACTAACAGTTAAATTTACACAACATTATTGAGATGAATACAAATTATAATTGCTGTACTGAAGGCAATATTTAAACGTGATGTTGATTTCAACCATTGCATACAAACAGATCATGTGTATTAAAAAAGGCACATTTTTATTTAGCATCTATCGCTATGACAACTTTAACCGTCGTCATTAAGAAGGAGCAATATACTTTATTTGTATACCACCATGTCTTGTTACTTATTAGTTACTGCTTATTTATATACATCTTATCTTGTGTCTTTCATAAAAACTTGACATACTCTATAGCCAATGTGTAGATAAGTTTACCAAAGAAAAGTATCTATAACAGTAATGTTTCTACGCGCTTGACAAATATACTATTACCCCGGTCATTTGATTCAGTGCTTGCCCGCACACAATGTTTTGACTAGTACGTGATCATACAAATTTTGCCGAGAAACTGCCTACTAATTGATATATTTGGTAAATTATTATATCTATTTGGACTTGATAGATATAACGCATGTTTGAAGGTTTGCATGGTGGTATGAATAATCACGGTAGAGGTTTACGGTACACCATGTGTAAAGTCCTAGAAGGACTAAGGAAAGTGGATAGAAAATGGA
This sequence comes from Strongylocentrotus purpuratus, assembly GCF_000002235.5. NCBI lineage: Eukaryota > Metazoa > Echinodermata > Echinoidea > Camarodonta > Strongylocentrotidae > Strongylocentrotus > Strongylocentrotus purpuratus. The sequence continues at coordinate 503,200 of NW_022145595.1, forward strand.
AGTGAAAATAGAAAGGCGAGAAAGTGGAGATTGGAAGGAAGAGTATCTTTCAGAAGTGAGTATAGTCCTGAAAAGGACTGTAAACCAGAAAGTTGTAGATAGGATGAGAGGTTTGAGTAGAAGACTGGATTGAGTTGAAGAGTTGAGTAGAGTTGCAGAGCAGGAGCAGGAGAGTAGACTCGACGTTTCGGACAGGTTGACTGTCCGTCTTCACTCCTGAAGACGGACAGTCAACCTGTCCGAAACGTCGAGTCTACTCTCCTGCTCCTGCTCTGCAACTCTACTCAACTCTTCAACTCAATCCAGTCTTCTACTCAAACCTCTCATCCTATCTACAACTTTCTGGTTTACAGTCCTTTTCAGGACTATACTCACTTCTGAAAGATACTCTTCCTTCCAATCTCCACTTTCTCGCCTTTCTATTTTTCACTTCCATTTTCTATCCACTTTCCTTAGTCCTTCTAGGACTTTACACATGGTGTACCGTAAACCTCTACCGTGATAACGCATGTGTCGCGCACTTGTGCGTAGTCCCATATACATCTTTCTGTGTACAGTGCTTGTAACTTTACCAAGACTGGGCCAATTTTTTTATCATTTCGAATTTTCGATGATTCTAGAACCTTGCAGTACACACCAAGACTTATATGCTAGATGATCAACCTTTTCTGATCGATTCCACAACAATCCTTTCACAATGCAGTCGCATGACCATAACTGGTTTTATCTTTTAAGTTTCACATCTTACTTTATATATAAATGCTTTAAAAATTGTCTGAGTGATTCTTTTCCTTAATGTGTACGAGTATACATGTATACATACTCCATATCGATCTCAAATCCTGAATCATATCAGTTTCAGCACAAAATTAAGTATAGTTAGGTACATATATGTCTTTCATCTTCCCTAATGCTCGACTATGAATATCACCTCAAGTGATTAACATCCAACATAAGGTTTTTCAAAAAAATAGCACAGACATTTCAAAACTGGTCATGTCCTATACGCACACAAAAGACAATTCTGCGTTGTGTGTACTGAGTTTCATATGAATCGATCAAACTACTTCCAATAGTTTGCTCACATACTTATTTTACACACTGCACATGCATTGAGTTTTATACTGTTATTATAATGCCTCATCAAAGATACCAAAACTATAAAATTGCTAAAACTTGGAAAGAATATGCTCCACAAGATTATTAAAACAAAATTGTATTCTTTGTGCAAAGCTTGGTTACCATGGAGGTACCTTAACAGACAGACACAACAAATGTGTCTTGCACACCCTCGGGTCAATCGGTATACCAAGTTTTATTACAATTTGCAAAAAAATTGGAAAAAATTTGACCCAGTTTTTTACAATAGACCAACAGAAAGACTCGCCTGCCCAACTGTATCCTTATTCCTTTATACACCCTTTCAAACTACAAAGTAGTTACAGGCAGCATATCTCTTGATGGTATAACCTTGAACCGCAATACTTTGGCGTTGAGCTGATTCACGTTCATTGATTCAAATGATGCATGAAACCAACTGTTTTGCTGTCTTGTGATCATTTCTCTTTTTCGCTTGCATTATTTTAGTCACATTGATTGCATTAAACAAAAAATGAAGACTATTTACAATAAGATATTCTACAAATCTTTCTTCTGTCCATGTTGATTTTCAACAGGTTCCGAAGTATAGTCTTTTTCATGATCGACTGTCACCTCAGTTACATGCACAGTCACTAAAACCAAACACATTGTTGACTCATGGTTTGACCTCTTGGCTGTAAATTTTATAATTACTACCGTAACTTCTTCAAGGAATATAGGTTGCCAAATAGATACAAATTGAAATATCCACCATTTCCACATGAGCAAGCACTGATTTTATCACAAATTATGAATTGTATAAATCACATAGAGCTTTTATACACTGATGTCACAATTTGTCTTTTATATTCCTACATTTCTTCCATTTGTAAACTTGCCAACCTCTTATTGTAATACAATATACAAGTGCCAAGCATGGTGGCTAATCTAGCAACAATAACAATTTATTTCTGGTACATGTATATCATGTGTTATGTGATTTTTTTTCTCCAGATAACCACATCCCCATGATCCCCAGGGACACTCTAGTATCAAGTTTGGTGGTATTTTGTCAAGGGTCTCTGACATATCAAGAATACATGCTCGTAATGCTAAGCCATGCAATCTTTCACCTCCGGACCACAAAATCATTAGCAACCAAATGAGTCCAAAATGTTAAGTTCCAACCAATCCTCAAGATAGCCTAAAAACATGCCACATGGACAAATTAAATCGAGGCGATTAAGAGTCTTGCATGCAATCATGCAACAATGAACCTCATTTGACCTTTGACCTACTTATGTGACCTTCAACTCCAGAATATCATGGAGGCCAATAAAGGGCATCTACCAATCAAGTATGGTTACAAACAGATGCAGGGTTGGAAAGTTAGCAACCCTAATTGATTTTTGCAGGTAAGATTTCAAATTAGACTTCATTCAAATTTGTGTACAGTCACGGAGGATGGACGGAAGGACGCCATTTGGATCCCTTAGTCTCTGCTCGAAAAAAAGCAGTTCTCAAGTCAGACAATCCCAATGTTCACTACAGAGGATTACATGGATTTCTCTAATCGGCCTAGGCTCCTGGCTAGGATCACATCAACTTGTGGTGGAGGAAATGGTGCAAGCCGGGGCCTTGTGTGTCTAGGGTCATCAGGGAGCAGAACAGCCTTCGAGAACAGTGGTCCTTGGTCCTGTTCTCTGCGTTCCAGTATCCAACGATGAGTCCTTGTACATACATGTAGGGGTAGGTCTTGGGGACCTTCTCCTTCCGGGCCACGTAGTTGTTGGCACGCTTTGACCATACTGCAACATATCTGTATCATAAAATAAAAGAACATGCAAAATGTAACAAGTTGCATTATATGCACACTCATTCTTGTTAATTGGAAATGATTCACATCTCTTAAAGATAAACTTGAGTTCTGGTAAAAAAAGAAAATGAATTCTCACAGAATCTAACGAAACTTACACTGAATGTTCAAGATTACAAATAAATGTCATGTGCCAAACAATTTTGGAAGAAAATGTATACTGGCTGAGTAATGAGCATAGAAAGATAAGGAAATCAGGGTAGTACTAGCCCCGACAGGCCGACACCATGTGTGTTGTCCCATATACATCTTTCTGTGTAAGTGATTGTTACTTTACCAAAACTCTGCCAAATTTATGATGATTTTGATGACTCCAGAACCTTGCATTACACACCAAGTATATTATTACACTGAATCCAAGTCCACATTTAGGGTCCAAAATCAGCAGCATGATTGACAAACCATCAGCTTACAGTCCGTCATCTACATAATTTAGATGTGCGTCGTGTACAGGGACAACTTCTTTAGATGACGTCATATTTTGGCGATTTAAAAGGGGCGTTCCCAGGAAGGACAATTAGATATTTAATAATTTCCCCAAAATTGATAAATTTCATGGGAAAGAACTGCCAATTCGGATTGCCCTGTCCAACTACACAGGGAAAACAAAAAATCATGTTTTTTTTTTTTACTCCACCCACTTTGGATTGCCTTGTCCATCTAAAAAAAAATGTACAAATAAAAATAGGAAAAACAAGAAAGAAAAGAAAACCTTTTTTTCTTTCTTTCTAATTTCCACTCACTTTGTATTGCCTTGTTCATCAATCTGGTCGGGCCTGTCCTTGTGTGCCATGTAGTCGATGACCGCAAGCAAATTCCTTGCCCGGTTTGCTGGGTAGCTGGATGGATAAGACAAACAATTGGTATTACCACTACCATGATGAATGAATAGTAAATGCTTTAGACAAATCTCAGACTCATTGGCCCGTAGTCACAAAGGAGGTTTGTAGGAGGTTTGTACAAACCATGGTTTGACGATGGTTTACATCTATGGAATGCTGCTCGCATACCGTAAATTGTAAATTAACATTGTTAACAAGTATGGAGTTTACATTCCTTCTCCATCAGTTTACAAATGGCATTCCATAGATGTAAACCTTGGCCAAACCATGGTTTGTACAAACCTCCTTTGTGAATACGAGCCATTCACTTCAGTTCTGGATTTGTGTTGTAAATTATTGACTCTTAATTAAAGGTAGTTACATTTCCCTGCTACAACCACTCCAACTTGACTTAACATCAGGTACCGACACAAGTACGATACAAAGTCTGCTGTTTCAAGACTCTGCATGCATCCAAAAGTGATTTCAGTATTTATATAGATGTCATTCATAATTTCTCATTAACTTTGCTATTTGCTTCAAAATATGATATTGTAACTGTAACCGTACTGTAATGATACGTTTCAACTTTTCCACAATCTTACTTCAAACATACAAAATGATACTAAAAATACTTACTCAAAGGAATACCGCTTGGAAGCATACATCAGTATATGGTTGTGGAAACACTCGAGCATGCTGGTGTGCCTAAGGAATTATGAAAACAAAATAAAAACTGATATAAATGATAGGGCATTTCATTATTTTCATACCACAAAATCAATATTGAAAATCCCATGTCATACACATGAGCAAATAAGATGCATTATCTTGACCTGCTGATATGTCCCAATTTTATAGGTCATAACCGAAAAAGAGCTCAATCTTGCAAACATGTACGTAATGAACGCATTCTCATTAAATTCCTCTCAATTTACAGAGCCTTTCGTACATGTATACAGAATCCTACCTGAAGCGAGCAAATCAGCAGAGTAGGCCAAGTTCTCCATGAATTTGCGGTCAAAGGTGACTTGTACTATTCACCTGCTAATTCCCCTACTGCTGCTTGGAATTTCTTCGCTGGGGATGGATTGTGTTGTCTGTTCTTCATATCTGTAAAAAGTGAAGAAACGAAAGTCATTCACAAAGTAAAAAACATTCAGATTTTAAATCACCAAAAGAAATTATTTTGAAGATGGCATTCTCTAATAATTATCACAGCTAGCCAGATTTGGAATTTGCATGACTAATAACTGATGCATTGGTTCTCTGTCATGTATGTGAAGTTGAGACACTCTTTGGTAGAGATAAATATAGATGAGACAGTCACATCTCAAGCAAGCTATAGTATAACCTTGTCGACTTTTAAAAAGAGCAGGATGTTTACCCGGTTGACTAGCCCTGCACGTCATCATTACAAAGAAAACTGCAGTTGTAACGAGGGACATTAAAGGTAGGGTCTATTACAAAGTTTTGGGAAATTTTGAAAATTGGGTGGATAGTGATTCTTTACAATTTTGATATATTTGGATGCCCCTGTGGAAGTATTATAAGCACTAGAAAATTTAGCTCCTAAAACACTTCTGCTTTCGAAAAAAATTGAATATAAAAATTTACGGTGCTCCCGGTAAATTTTGATAAATTTAAAATAGCGCCTACAGTCGTACAACGGTAGCTGCTACCATAAAAATCCCGGAATATGTAGTTGTGATATATAATTTCAAAAAGGTAATAGCCAATCGGTCAATTGTAGCTTGTTGTATAGCTGAATTAATATATTGACCTTGAGAGAGAGTTATAGTATACCCCATAAAGAGATTATTATTTACAATTTCATCACTTTAGACTCGATTTCAACGCGACAACGTTCACTGAATATTGTAGGATCGCATATGCTTCCAATATTTTCATTTGAACCAAATTCATCCGGAGGTCTAGTGGAGCCAGACGTAGTCTCAGTCAGTCAGTGGAACAACCGACGATATAGAGACTGAAGCTTTCGGTCTACTGTAGACCTAGGCTAGACTATCAATATCATATGATTCATGAAATCTGAATTAAAAATCCAAGGCAAGAGATAACAAAACGTAATTTCTTAAATTTGCCGATTCCATGCATCTAGTCTCTAGACTAGTCTAGATCAAATTAAAACGGTAGGCCTACCCAATGCAGTGGGGCGTATATCATTTCAACTTACCTCTCAGTGAGCTGGCATGTCTATTGCATCCTCTAGACTCGGCAACGAGAAGGCCGCCTGCAGCTCGCGAAGTTTCTCCGCCGTACCCTGGCCTTGTTCACAGCCACTCCCGCGCCTCCTCTGGGCCGGATGGTCGAGCTGCCATTGCTTGTTTCTCTCCTTCCTCTTACCGTCTTACTTAGTCTTATTCCGATTTAGCGTAGCCTTAGCCTTGTCCTTAGGCTTAGCACTAGCTGAGTCCGAGTCGGCCATCGTCCGTGACCTCGAGCTCCTTTTCCAATCTCGATCTCGTTATCGTATTTCAATCAAAGCTTGTCTGTAGCTGTCTAGCGTTCGATCGGCGCCGGTGATAATCTGATATGAGCTGTGTGTGTTATACTTTACGTGAAAGCAGCGCCCCTATACAAATTTAAGTTCGTCGCGAACTCGTATTATGCTCGTGGTAAGCTTAATAAGATCGTTTTTTAGGCTTTAAGCTCGTAACACGCTCCCAGGACGCTTGTAACGATCTTACAAAATCTTGGCGAGCTCGTGCACGAGTTCGCCACGAGCTCATGGCGAACTCGCGGGTAAACTGGGGAGCTCGTGGCGAGCTCGTGGATAAAAGAGGGAGCTCGTGGCGAGCTTGTTGGTAAAAGGGGGAGCTCGTGGCGAGCTCGTGGGTAAAAGGGTGAGCTCGTGGCGAGCTCGGGCGTAAACTGGGGAGCTCGTGGGCGAGCTCGGGGTAAACTGGGGAGCTCGTGGCGAGCTCGTGGGTAAAAGGGGGAGTTCGTGGCGAGCTCGGGCGTAAACTGGGGAGCTCGTGGCGAGCTCGGGGGTAAACTCGGGAGCTCGTGGGGAGCTCGTGGGTAAAAGGGGGAGCTCGTGGCGAGCTCGTGGGTAAAAGGGGGAGTTCGTGGCGAGCTCGGGGTTAAACTGGGGAGCTCGTGGCGAGCTCGGGGGTAAACTCGGGAGCTCGTGGGGAGCTCGTGGGTAAAAGGGGGAGTTCGTGGCGAGCTCGGGGTTGCACTGAGGAGCTCGTGGCGAGCTCCCCAGAGCTCCCCAGAGCTCGCCACGATCTCGCTGGTAAACAGGTGATCCAGCTCCCAGGAAAACAGTTAGGTATACAGTGTGAGTCCCAAAAAAATTTACACCTAGAAAATTGCTAATTATTTTAAAAATTATCTGTGAACAGTAAATTATTATACATTCTATGAAAGAGTGTTTTATCTTGAATCATTTAGTATCATTTTTGTGTGGTATGTTTGGATGAACAGGAGGCATTGTATGCGAGAGTGCAAAAATCGACTTGCGCCAAAGTTGCTAATGTGATGTTTGAATAAAACAATTGCGATATGGGTATTATTTCAGTCATTACAGATCAACATAACATCCCAAACAAAATTAATCATGCCACACATATCAAAAATTGAATATAAAATATCAACGAACATTGTTAGTGTGTTTGCTTGTGACTTTGCTTCTGCAAAAAACATATGCAATGCATTTCATTTGATACATTCAATTCATTCTCTCACTCCGCTGATCCCAACATAATACATACTGTAGGCATCACTTTGGCGCAAGTCAATTTTTGCACTTTCACAAACAATGCCTCCTGTTCATCCAAGCGTGAACACATACCACACAAAAGTGATACCAAACGATTTGGAATAAAACACTCTTTCATAAGATGTATAATAATTTACTGTTCATAGATGATTTTTAGAATAATTAGCATTTTTCTAGTTGTAAACTTTTTTTTGACTCACACGGTATACATGTATATGTATTTTAAAGTTCCCTTCAGGATGCCAATTTCTTTTATTTATTCTATTAATATATGTACATGTATTTTTAAAATGTCTTGGGCCAAGGAAAATGAGTTCCTACTTCCTAGTTTCTTGTCTCCACCAGCATCCTTTTTATGTAATTTTTTTTTAAATAAAAAATATTGATCTGAAGATATCTCTCACCTGAAATAATTAAGGTAAACAAATGCATACTTTATTATTTTGATACATTTTTGAGCCTCTTTGTCAGAACATAAATTGTATATGCAATTACATTGAAAGTTCAGAAAATTTGTGTTGAAATTGAAACAATAGCTTTTTCATGCTGAAGTAACCTGTCAAATTACTTGTAAATTTAATTAAATTCTTTTGAAACTTTGAAACATTTATTTGCAGCATACTAGATTGGGAAGGGGGGGGGGTTGCCATTTATTCTGACTGTATCATATATTTAACACCTTGAAATGTCACTATCAGGTATTACATAAGAGCACACACCCAGACCTTGATTCGAGGTCAACTCCCTGTTTCTAACTTGCTCTCTCCTTATGTACATAGGATTCCCCAGTGCTAAGACACAAATCTCTAATCCTCTCTTCTCCCCACTCTCACTTTCTTGTTTACTCTCTCTTGTGGAATTACCACTGGCAGCATTCCTGATAAGAATGAATTGATGTGTTAGTTATAGGCCACTTTGGGCAAGTCTTTCTCCATCTTGCTTTTGTAGAGAGCAGACATGGGTTTTGAATGGTATTGCAGCTCCTTTGTTTTAGGTAAGAGAAAAACTAATTCCTCACACCTTATAACTAAATGTTCTACTTGTGTATTTATAGGCCAACAGTTAGGCCTACCTCTCTTATACATTTATGAAAGAGAAGTGTAGAGTAATAATTAATGAGATAAAGTATTTATTCTCTTTCTAGTGAGATATCTTTTCATATATTGGGAAGTTTGTTTCTCTATCTATATAGCACATAGTATATTCACTTCATTAAAGTAACATTAGATATAATCTATGTGATAAGGTTATATTCATGTAAATATTCCTGTATCTTGACTGACAAACCCTATCATTTAGGCAACATGAGAGCACATTAATGCATTTTGTCTGAATACTGAAAACTAGTTTGCTAGCGGATATAAAGAAGGGATTGTTCTAGAGATCCTATAGTATATGTACATGTATCATTACTTGGTACCCTGGGTTGGTGAATACACTGACAAGAAGGGGGATGCTATATAGTTATTGTATGAATACCGCTTTATTAGTTTGGATCTTTGTAATATTATGAGTGATTAGAATGATGGAATAATTACCAAAATGGATAATAATATTTCTTCAAAGGCAGAGTATTATACAGTGTAATTACTCACATATTTAATTTCATTATACAGTGTAATTATATAATTTGGAAATCATTTATTCATTTATATCGTTGTGTGAAGTTGTGAACCCTGCATACAGGTAACATGTATTTTACAGGGTTTGTATTGACTCTAATAAAAAGATACTTGTTTTAAGTTATATTTTATGTTATATCTTTTCTTTCTGTACTTTGATATATTAGTGTTTTCATTGATTGATATCCCAGAAGTAATGAGCTTTTAACTTTCCCTTATTCTAAAGAGGATCACTGTATTCTTCACCAGCTTGCCAACTGAATTGTCCCTGCACAGCCAGCCTGCAGATGTTAACAGGATATTGGAAGGTTGATAAGTTAGATAAATATATATGCATGCCAATAGCTCAACAGGATCATCAAGTTCACCTCTATATGTAGACACAAATTAGTTCTCAATAGGGACTTTTAGATTTGCACGAAGACAATGTGGATTGCTACGGTCGACGTCCTTTTTATGCACTGCCTTCAATGGACGTCACAGGTTTCAGTCCACGCAAATCTAAAAGTCCTTAATGCCAACATGCTGTTGAGCACGCCATTAAGCTCGCAGCCATTTTTTTTCCACAAGATTGTCGACGAACTCGTTGACGAGCTTGTCGACGAACTCGTACGAACTCGTTGACGAACTCGTTGACGAACTCGTACGAACTCGTTGACGAGCTTGTCGACGAACTCGTACGAACTCGTACGAACTCGCCAACGAGCACGCCAACGAGCTCGCCAACGAGCTTATCGGCCAGTGACGAGCTGCATATTTGGAGCACGCCAACGAGCTCGCCAACGAGCTCGTCAACGAGCTCGCGTGCATGCTCGTAGCTAATTTGCATATTTGGAACGAAACGAGTTCGTCTGCGAGTTCGTCCGCGAGTTCGTCGACGAACTCGTGGGCGAGCACGCTGACGAGCTCGCGTGTTAGCGTACTGAAATTTGTATAGGGGCGTATTGGAATTGATCAGCTGTACTGTATTACTAGCGCGCGCTCGGATACCCGCCTGCTAGCTACCTGTAGTACTGTACGTACCAACGAACTCAAACACTCGTTGTAAATACGCTGGTTGTTAAATGACATAGAGGGAGCTAAACACGTAAATTCAAAAAATAAACCGTCGAAAGTCAAAAGTGATGTCCGGACGTCAAACACTTTTATATAATGTTTTGAAAGCAAATTGCACAACAATTAGAGCATTTGATTTGGAATTATTATCATCTCCCATGTTTTTTTCGATGATCTTTCATATGGTACTGAAATAAACCAAATTTGTTTTGGAGGGGCACTTTGGAAATTACCAATACTCAACTATACCTTTAACCAAAGGCTCCACATTAACTTTGGGGGAAGTGGGCCGGAATAAAATTTTTAGACTGTATGCATGAGCCCTACATGTATGTTAACATTTGAGATTTTGGGAGCCCATGTATGTATCACAGTGCCTTCTAGTGTCAAGCACTTATTAAAGATAAAGTTGAGTTCTGGTCATTTGATTGCATTGTGAAAAAAACGGTGTGGAATCTATCAGAAAAGGTTGATCATCTAGTATAGTATTTGTGTGTATTGCAAGGTTCTGGAATCATCAAAATGATAAGAAATTTGGTCAAATCTTGGCAAAGTTAAAAGCACTGTATACAGAATGATGTATATGGGACTACACGAGCACATGGCGAAAAAAACCTACCCCCCGATTTTTACGATGTTTCATGTCATATTTAGAATATAAAGGCATTTGAAGAGCCATGCTTTTCAGGGAACATGTTTAATCTGATGTTCTTCCACCCTTGCATATAATAACAATGATAACGCTCACAAATTATTTTTTACCTCTTCCCAGAACTCAACCTTCTCTTTGACCTGTTCACAACTGAATTATCTTATAACACATCTAGGCATAGAGGTATTCAACTGGACCATAGGCCTACATGTACATTGTACATGTAGCTTGTAGGCCTAAGTAGCATGCAATGTACTGTAGTCATGACTTTTCATGAAGTGCCTCATGATTTTGCTAGTACACATTATCTTTCAGAAATATTTGGAAGGAGATAATAGATATCATAATTCATACATACAGTACATGTAGTTTTAATTTTGTATCATTACCAACTGGAGATTATCTTAAGCAAATTAAGATGAACTTACATTGTAGTACTACCAATGGTGTTCTCATGCAGTTTTAATTTAATGCTATCAGTGTATACTCTGGAGTCTGAACTATGTGTTTGTATCTACAGTGTACAGATGTTACATGTAAATACATGTATGCATTCTAATCTACATGTATGTAAATGTGGGTAGCGGCATAGTTTACAGGCACAAACTATTCTTGGTCGTAGTATGTAAAAATATCAGAGCTTAGAGACTATGCCACTATGCCAAATGCATAGTCTACTGCACCACATACATGTAGGCTGTGTACTGTAGCTGTATGGTACTGTGTACTGTAGCTAGGCTCTGCTCAAGAGTTTACGAAATTGTCTCTAAGGGCGCGTTCATGCTTGATTTTGACGGCTAGAATCGGGCATCTGTTACGCGTTTAGTTTAAAACACGCTTGCGTTCATGCTCACTTTTGTAGAATCACCCGAAAAACGGCGATCACGATCGCCGATCGTAAACTCACAAAAAGATGCGTTTACAATTTGTAAACGCGTTTAAATGGGGTCAACGCACTGACCTCTAGTGGGTCTACGTAGCATGCGCACACAGGTTTGCGAATCCAGCTGAAGGCCACCCAAGGAGAATTGCCTGGAGAAGTGAGCATGAACAGTGCACCGTGGAACTGCGATTACGATGAGCGTTTACGATGAGCGTTACAAATCGCTCATTCTGCCTTCAAAATCAAGCATGAACGCGCCCTAAGTGTTAAATTAAAGACTGTCCCTGCAGAGTAGTGCTGGCTCATCTTGAGTGCCTCCAAACCACCTTGGCAAGTTCATCTACTCTGTGTACTTGAAAGATAAGCCACAGCCCACTGTAGGTACATGTATGTCTACATCAGCTCGTGATTGCGAAATATCTCGCTATTTGAACTATTCCTAATTGCAAATTATCCAGTTAATTTGCGTCTTCATCGGCCAGAGGTTGCAATAAGCGGGATATTTGGTCGAGATAATCATCCCAAGATATCTTGGGCCAGTTTGTAAAATATCCCATTATTTGTCAAAATATCCTGCTAGTTGTCCGGTGCATCTTAACCAGCCCGAAGACTCGCATTATGCGTGAACACTGAGCAAAATCTCTTGAGAAATTTAAATTCTTGAGCTCGAGTTTCGAGGTCAAGTCTCGAGCAGATGAAGACAAGATTTGTAACTTCTGGATTATTTCCCAAATCAGATTAAGCGGGTTATTTTGCAATCTCAGCTGATGAGGACAGGCCTAATGTGGAGGCAAATTATCTCTGCTGGCCTTCCCAGGGAAATGTTAATACATGCAAGAGGCTGGACTGTGCCACAGAGGTGTTTGGGAGGGGCTGGTTCTGTTTCAATCATCTAACAAATTGAACCATTAAATCAATAATCCTTCACTCAGTAGATCGCATTTTATAACGATGGAGAGATTAATGAAGATTGAGAGCAATGAAGCTGATTATAAGTTTGCAGCAAAATCATTCAAAGAATGCATATCTATTCCATTTCATTTCAAATTCACATCTTAAAAGTATCTACCGGTATTTGCTTGATCTTAAAGAAGAAAAATACAGATACACATTTGATAAGGAAGGACATTGAAGCAACATATCTAGGTATAGTCACGATCTCACGATATACATTACAATCTTCCTTCTAATCTAAGAAGTGAAAGTGTTTGCCATTTTTGTACTAAAAAACTGTAATTTGAGAGAAAAATCATGGAATTACACCATCCATTGTGAACAGAAGAAGGAGGTTATTTGTGAAATAGTATTGTATTCTAATTGATGTAAAGGTCATTGATAATTTGATAGGCTACACATGGATGCAATACTCCATTTGCATTATTTGACACCCTCCCCTTTGCGACTAGCAAAGCTGTGCAATGTTTTGTATGATAAAATGCCCAGCTATACACATTAATGAATCTCTTCCCAGAAATTTATGAAAGTATATAATGTTGTGTAATCTGAGATTCCGAGTAATCATCAAGGTCATTAGCACAAATGAACATTGTATCAAGACTGTAATTAAAGAGAAGGTTGAGTTCTGGGGAGAGGTGAAAAATGATTTGTGAGCGTTTTCATTGTTATTATGCAAAAGTGGAAGGACATCAGAGACAAAATGTTACCCGAAAAGCATGTCTCTTCAAAAGCCTTAATATTCTAAATATGACATGTAAATGTGGGCCTCTTTTTTATGCCTCGTTTTTATATCTACCGGTACACATCACTCCCAAGCTAGTTTCTTGGTACAGTGTTCCAAATGCAATATTCTTATCCTGTATGTTCATTGTGCTGCTGTGGCATTACGGTTGTCAGCTATTGACTACCGGTATTGTAATACAATTATTTGTAACAGGTGAATGAAATCATTTGTATAAAACATGGCACTTATTAAAGATTCATGACCTCATACGAAAATGGCCTATCAGAGTGATTCTTTGTACAGTATACATGTACATATTCAAATACAGTATACATGTATGTTTCCTCTTGTTTGAAAGGGCTACATGTATAACTTCTGGGAATAGTCATGGCTAAATTGAGAAGTTTGATAATGGAATCAGCGATCACATTACAAACCACTCTAATTGTCTTTTCTTTTCCTTCCCAAGGGAGTACATGTAAGTTTCCTTGCAGCAATGAAATGTGATGCATTTTCATTCCTGTTTACGTTTGCAGTATATTTTAGAACATACATGTAGTTTTTAAGAAGATACAGGGAGACTAGAATAGATGCATAAATTGGAAGATGACTCTGTATTGCTTGCATGATATGAACATTCATTGAAATTTGAAGCATCTTCAGTCTTCAAAGTTCAGATTCTGTAACTTCTGGAACATATAGGTAGTTGTCGGGAAGATTCAGAAGTTAGGTAATTCTTGTACATTGTTCACACTCCAAAAGAAATATATATGAGATTTAAATGTAATCCATGTCAGCTTCACTTTTCTATATCTTTACAACCCAGGGACCATTCATGGATTTTACTCTGTTCACCACATCTTTTATGCAAGGGACTTGAATTATCACGTTGACAATGATTTTTTCCTTTTCTTTTTCTGATGGTCACAGATGGCCATGTTGTCCAGCAGATGAACGAGAGGCTTTCGGTAGGGTTCACGGAGCAAGAAGTCCTGAGAATATTCTGCAACGTCTGCGAGGCAGTCTCAAGGCTTCATCATTGCCAGACACCCATCATCCATAGAGACCTCAAGGTAGGAAAACACCCCTCGTACTAAGAATGGTTTGGTCCATAAACATGGAGGTTTGATACCAAGGAGGATTTACCATTCTGGCATAAAGGGGGTTTAGGTTTATTTGTTAAAGCAGAAGACTTCATCATTGCCAGACACCCATCATCAATAGAGACCTCACGGTGGGAAAACACCCCTCATACTAAGAATGGTTTGGTCCGTAAACATAGAAGTTTGATACCAAGGAGGATTTACCATTCTTGCATAAAGGGGGTTTAGATTCATTTGTTAAAGCAGAAGGCTTCATCATTGCCAGACACCCATCATCAATAGAGACCTCACGGTAGGAAAACACCCCTCATACTAAGAATGGTTTGGTCCGTAAACATACAAGTTTGATACCAAGGAGGATTTACCATTCTGGCATAAAGGGATTTTAGGAAAACACCCCTAAAATTAAGAATGGTGTAGCCAAGAGCTGTAACATCTCAATTATTTAAATCCCTGTTTCACTTTTGTCAGAAACTAGGTGGTTAACAGAAAAAGACACACATCTGAATGTAGGGCTTCAACAAAATTTTTAGCATTTGGAACTACACCAAATTATTCTGACCTGTGAGGTAAGGTAGGCCACCTGACCATCAAAATGTTACGTTTTACTATGACGAAATCTTGCAGCAGTATCCTCTCAATTGTTTTAGTTTTTAAATTTAAACAAATTGACCGTCCATGTAAAAAAGGCTATCATTCCTATCGTAATCTATTACAGTGTCACGATTGTAATTTCCACTCATGATCTGAAGACTGACTTGTTTTCATTGATGTTCGTCTGTGAATACTTCTTCCTCCCACCTCAAACTGCCTATAGATGTCTCCTGTGTGTGTTAGAAATACTGATCTCGTTCTCCCAGGGTTTCTCTCGTTTCCCCTCTCCCATCATGTATGTTGCCATTTGGGCTATTTTTAACACTCTCAGCTAGGCTCCAAACCCAGTCCTGAAGTGTTATTATTTCCCCAGGTCCATGCTATTACTTTCTTCAATGTTGTACCCTGTCAAATAGATCCATTCAACACACTGTAACGTGGTGATTGAAATGTGGTGAAATGTATGGTGGCCCTGAAGGGACATCGCGAATAGACTAAATCGTGAAAAATATGCGATAAAATTCACGATATCGTCAATTTTATCGCATATTTTTCACGAAGAAATTCACGAAATTGACGATATCGTGAACT
Source organism: Strongylocentrotus purpuratus (assembly GCF_000002235.5). Classification (NCBI taxonomy): domain Eukaryota; kingdom Metazoa; phylum Echinodermata; class Echinoidea; order Camarodonta; family Strongylocentrotidae; genus Strongylocentrotus; species Strongylocentrotus purpuratus. The sequence continues at coordinate 518,907 of NW_022145595.1, forward strand.
TTATCGTGAACTTTTCACGATGAAATTGACGATATCGTGAATTTTATCGTGAAAAGTTCACGATATAAAGTTCACGATATCGTCAATTTTATCGTGTACTCTATCGTGTACTCTCCTGACGGGCGCTTCGTAAACAAAACCAGCCCTAGCTGGGGGAGACAGAGAGAAGGAAAAAGGGAAAGGGAAAGAGAAGATAAAAGGAAAGAAAGAATAATAAGAAGAAAAGAGGGAAACTGGGGGGGGGGGCGAAGGGCTCTTGCCTCCTCCTCACTCCCCCCCCCCCCCCCCCGCCAAAAAATAAATAAGGAGAGAGAGAAGGGAAAGGGAAAGAAAATATAAAAGGAAAGAAAGAAGAGGAAGAAGGAAAGAGGGAAACGGGGGAAGGGCGAAAGGCTCTTACCTCCCCCCCCCCCCCCCCGCCAAAAAAATAAATAAGAGAGAGAGAGAGAGAGAGAGAGAGAGAAGGAAAGGGAAAGAAAGAAGAGGAATAAGAGGGAAACAGAGGAAGGGCGAAGGGCTCTTGCCTCCTCCCCCCCCCCCCCCCCGCCAAAAAATAAATAAGAGAGAGAAGGGAAAGGGAAAGAAAATATAAAAGGAAAGAAAGAAGAGGAATAAGAAGGAAAGAGGGAAACGGGGGAAGGGCGAAGGGCTCTTGCCTCCTCCCTCCCCCGCCAAAAAAATAAATAAGAGATAGAGAGAGAAGGGAAAGGGAAAGGGAAAGAGAAGATAAAAGGAAAGAAAGAAGATGAAGAAGAAGAAGAAAAGAGGGAAACGGGGCGAAGGGCTCTTGCATCCCCCCGCCCAAAAAATAAATAAGAGAGAGAGAGAGAGAAGGGAAAGGGAAAGAGAATAAAAAAGGAAAGGAAGAAGAATAAGAAGAAAAGAGGGGCTCTTGCCTCCTCCCCCCTCCCGCGCCAACAAATAAAAAGGAGAGAGAGAGAGAGAGATAGAGAGAAGGGAAAGGGAAAGGGAAAGAAAATATAAAAGGAAAGAAAGAAGAAGAAGACGGAAAGAGGGAAACGGGGAAGGGCGAAAGGCTCTTACCTCCCCCTCCCCCCTCCCGCCATAATGGGAAAGAGAAGGGAGAGGGAAAGAAAATATAAAAGGAAAGAAGGAAGAGGAAAAAGAATAAGAAAAGAGGGAAACAGGGGCGAAGGGCTCTTGCCTCCTTTCTTTTCTTTCTTTTCCTTTCTTTCCTATTCTCCCTCTTTTTCGTTTTTTCTCTTTCTTTCTTCTCTTTCCCTTTCCTTCTCTCTCTCTCTCTTATTTATTTTTTGGCGGGGGGCGGGGGGACGAGGCAAAAGCCCTTTGCCCCCGTTTCCCTCTTTTCTTCTTCTTCCTCTTCTTTCTTTCCTTTTATCTTCTCTTTCCCTTTCCCTTTCCCTTCTCTCTCTCTCTCTCTGATTTATTTTTTGGCGGGGGGGGGGGCAAGAGTCCTTCGCCCTTCCCCCGTTTTCCTCTTTTCTTCTTCTTCCTCTTCTTTCTTTCCTTTTATCTTCTCTTTCCCTTTCCCTTTCCCTTCTCTCTCTCTCTCTGATTTATTTTTTGGCGGGGAGGGGGGGGGGGGGGAGTGAGGAGGAGGCAAGAGCCCTTCGCCCCCCCCCCCCCCCCCCCCCCCCCCGTTTCCCTCTTTTCTTCTTATTATTCTTTCTTTCCTTTTATCTTCTCTTTCCCTTTCCCTTTTTTCCTTCTCTCTGTCTCCCCCAGCTAGGGCTGGTTTTGTTTACGAAGCGCCCGTCAGGAGAGTACACGATAGAGTACACGATAAAATTGACGATATCGTGAACTTTATATCGTGAACTTTTCACGATAAAATTCACGATATCGTCAATTTCATCGTGAAAAGTTCACGATAAAGTTCATGATATCGTCAATTTCGTGAATTTCTTCGTGAAAAATATGCGATAAAATTGACGATATCGTGAATTTTATCGCATATTTTTCACGATTTAGTCTATTCGCGATGTCCCTTCAGGGCCACCATAGAAATGGGGTCATTAAGGTTTCAAGAGGCAGCGCTTGTCAACACCATACATGTACCAATGTGAATTACACATTGTTTAATGCCTTCTAATCATACAACCCATTTTATGAACATGAAGGGAAGGGCTTTTAGTACAACATTCAATTATCTATTATAACTGACATGAAAGTCTGAATTGCTATATTAGACAAGTAGGGCTCATGTATTGCACATGGATGTTCAACTTTACTTGAGTGCCCTTTGTTTATTGAGCACAATACACTGTACATGCAAAATGAATTGCTTTCCTAATGGGTTTATTAAAGGTACTATTTACAGTATTTTGTTTTTTGTTGTTCTTGGTTTTGAAATGTCCAAGAGCAGCGCTCAAAATACACGGGGGCGGTGGGCGATTCGCCTCCGTGAGCTCCATAATCGCCCCTGTCAGGTTGCTCACGGGGGCGATTGTAAAATTAAAAATCGCCCCCGTGGAATTATAGAATAAAGATTATGTTTTCTGATATAACTTTAACACAATATTGACTATCAATTTTCAAACCTTAAACCAATGAAATGGAACTTAGATGGCGCTTTCTCTCCCATCTATATGAGTATTACCGATACAAACAACGGAAGCTCGAATTGCAGCAAGTGCGGCCGTCAGCAGTGGCTATACTGCGCCGGTATTACCGGTGTGCACGCTGACTCCCAATATCTGCTGGAGCTGGAGACGATCGCGCAAGGACTGAAACGGGAGAAGTTTTTCGTTGTGAAAAGTGCGAATCCTCTGAAATCTGGTGGTTCTAAAAGACCAGCAAATAATGTAATTTGACCAGTAAAGCAATATTGAGAAGAAAATGAAGACCAAAGATGTTGCAGGGGCGGATCTATGCGGTTTAGGGGGTTTAATCCCCCCCCCCCCCCTCCCACCTTGGGCTGCCAAGTGAAAATGTGATGTGCATAGAAAAATGCTATCATGTGTCCAGAGACCTACACAGTATTAGTAGATTTCATTAGATGCCAGGAAAACATCACTAACAGGGGTTCGAAATAGCACCAAAAATCGCCTCGCCGCTTTGCAGCTCATGGACGATGCTCCGCATGTTAGTAGATGCCAAGATACATCACTTACGGGGGTTCAAAATAGCAAGAACAAAATCGCCTCGTCGCTATGCGGCTCGTGGACGATGCTCCACATTGTATTTGGGTTACCCACCCTTAGCAAAGAGCTAGATCCGCCCCTGTGTTTTGGAAGGATATGGTGAAGACTAAAAGTAAAAAAGAATGTAAATAAGGTTGCTCCGAATAATGAGGATCAATTATAATGAGCGGAAGGGGAGAAATGGAAAGAATGTCATCACAGGATAAAAGTCAATAACAGCTATGTAACAAGTAAATTTCTAAGAGGGAAAATACAGACTTAAATAGATGATAATGATAAAATACCAAGAAACTTAGGAGTTTCATGGGTACCAATTCAATGGAAATTTGCATTAAAATAAGAGCCCCTGTCAGCACTAAAAGAGCCCCCGTGAGAAGGCTCAAGGCCAAGAATCATGTTATTCAGGAGAATGGTATATTGAAGGTTTTAAGGAAAAATAATATTAAGTAGGTATATGTTTGTTACCATTCAGTATTTGCTAAGATTTCTCTCTCTCTCTCTCTCTCTCTCCCTCTCTCCCTCTCTCCCTACCCTGGTTCTCTGTCTCCCTCTTTCTTTCTCTCTCCCTCTCTCTTGATATCACTTTTTTGTATTTGCTGCTTATTGTAACAATTTGTGTTAAATATATCTCTTCTTGATTAGTACCCTTAACTTGACTGAAAGGAAATCTTCCCAGGTCTGCTCCTCTTACATGTACAGTTTGGAGACCTCTCAAGTACTTATAATCGCTTATTAGTTGAGCTTTCAGCATCATTCTGGACACTAATTGTTGTTGGTATAGGTATCACAAGTCATAATATTAATCATGATATAATTCAACTTGTGAGATTTACATTGTAAACTCTACAGTGTGGACAAAAATCACTCTTCTTTCCACATGAGCTCTTTTGGGAGTTGCTGTAGTAAATTTTGATGTATTTTTAGGTCTTTTCTGTTAAAGTTCCTTTAAATAATAAATAGTTTTACTGTACCAGAGTTAAGCTTTCCAGATCTAAATTACACAAAACTTTTTTGTGTGTATTGTTTTTGCTGCCCTTAGACAAAGCAGTTTGGTATTTGCAGATAATTAAATTATTGGTTTCATTGAAAGTCAAGTCAAGCTCATCAAACTACATATAAAAGGAAATTACTATTTTTTTTATTGTACAAAATCATGTACTTATAATATACAGTTATGCAGGTGCAGTACACACACACAGGTCTGCAAGTCTCTTGCCTAATGAGCTATTTTAATCTCTCTGTGGGGAAAAGATAAAGAATCTTACTAGCACTACACTGGAAGAAGGAAATAGAACCCTTAAGTTGACTGTTTGCATGTAGCAAACTTGGTTTTATGAGAAAAATTTGCATAATGGACTAGCTCAAGATCGACTACAACTTTGTGGAACACATGGTACATGCAGTTTAGGCCTGTGTGTTGTAGTATAGGAGAATCCATTTCCCTCAAGTATCGGGATAGAAAATGAAAGAAAAATTCCTTATCTCATGATATCTGACTTTCAGAGTGCGATCATAATGGGGCTCCATGTATATGTAGTATATGAGGTGGACTATTCATTTAGAAATGCATTTTGATGTTTCTGGGGAAACAAAAATAAGTATTGATTTGACATTTCCTCTGTTACTCTGTAGGATGTAACAGATTTGATTATCAGTCTACATGTATGTAGTTGATGACTTTAGAAGTGCTCCTATTATACATGTTTCCAGCTTTAAGGCCCTACATGTACGGTATTCCAACAAAAGCTCTTGTATGATAAGGGGTTTGGTTTCAATCCTCCCCTCCCCCCCCCCCCCCCCCCCCACCCCCATTTCTCTCCTTTGATGTAGTTTGACAGATTTTAGTTTCTGAAAGATATTTTATGACAATTAAATAATTTACATAATATATATTCTGCCCTTGTTGAAAACATTTGTCGCTCTTAAGAGTCAACTACGGATTTATGTTGTGTGTCTCCGTGACTAGGCATTGTACTGTAGAAATCTTGCCTTCCCATCTATCAAATGCCTCTGGGTTCCAGTCTCCCATTTTCTCCCTTCCAGTTTGTCAGAGGTTTAGATAGCATTGAATACTGGCATGTTATAGTTGTGATCAATATACATATGAAAGTTATTTGCTATATAGGTCAGTATAATTCTACTCCCATTTCTCACATCTATTCATCTGTCTGTCTACTTTAGTTTTTGTCTGTGTTTCAGTCCTGTTGCTCGTAGTATATTCCTGTTCCTCTTGTTTATAGCCATTATTTAGTAGTCAGTAGATTTGTATTATACTTATTTCTGTTTATATTTTATCAGTTGTTTAGTAAGTTTAGTTTGTAAGCATTTAAATGTATGCATTATTCTTATCTGACGAGTTTGTTCATTTAGGACATACTCATAAGCTACTCATGAGGGACCTTAAATCCACAGGCCTTGCTTTCAACCAAGGTCACCTCATATTTGTAATGTGTTTTATGAAAGAAAGATAAGTAAAACTTGAACTTGAACTACTGTTGATGTAAATTCCACCCAAGTTAAAAAACATCCTGCTCCACCGTCCTGGCACCCATATCCTGTATGACTTTCTGCAGTGTTACTATCTATGACCTTCTTTCTATCCTATCCTTTCTAAATTCCAAAAGTACCAACCCCCTCTACCCCACACCCCATATTTCTCCCCTCCAATTCATCAGCTTTTTAATAAAAATTGTTTCTTTTGCAATAATTTGCACCGTAGTGGCAACTTTATGTTGTGTGACTTTTGAGAGTGTTACCATCTATATCCTTCATTCTATCCTATACACTCTAAAGTCCTTGGGTGGCAGCCCTCTACCCCCAATTTCTCCCCTTCAATTCATCAGTCTTTTCACTAAATTTTGTGTCTTTTTCATTCATTTGACCCAGGTTGAAAACATCTTGCTGCACCGGAGTGGCAACTACATGCTGTGTGACTTTGGCAGTGCTACCGGACGTGTTCTAGACCCTAAGGTACACAGCATAAACGACATCAAGGATGAGATTGAGAAGTAAGTTTGAATTCAACAAATTCATCAATATGGCTCCAATTAAGGAGGGGTGCGACATTTTTATTCTATTTCTGTTTAATTGTATGTAAACAGCCAGATGGTTTTTGGTTAACAAACATCATTACTAGCACGTGGGACTGATAGAAGATAAAGTAGTTGCTAAAAAAAGTGTCTTTAAACCCCCTGTAAATCATGAAAATGTGTAGATATGTACAAATAATTTAATAATAATACTAACTGTTCAATCTGGCTACAAACAATGAGATGGTCAGGTCCTTGGGACCCTTTCCTGTTATTCCCTATAGAGCAAGTGCTGCCTAACTTCAATAGAACCGGTTTCTCCGACTTAACCAGCTTTTGTTGTGGTAAAAATACAGGAATGGTTACAGCACATTGTCCTGTTGCAATCTTTGACCGTGTCTAGACATAACCACATGTTATACAGTTCAGGAAGTTCTTCAGATATATTGTAGGATTAATGACAGGGGTTATTAGACTCTATATCATTGTTCCAGACTGAGGACTTTATTGCAATCAAACCCAGAGTACAAACTTCCCCATAAATTGCTCCATCTCTGCTATTAAACATGCAAGGATCGCACTCATTGCAGTCTACCAGTCAACATATATGTTTTATACATAGCTTCTTCACATTGTTGGTTTCTCTATAATGATGTGTGAAAGTTTGTGAGGAACTTGCCCAAAATAGCATCAACCAGTGCCTGCAGCCTTCACTTTCAATCAATTGAAATTCAAGACCTCATAACTCATGATACTGGAAAATGAAAAGCATCCTGATTTTAAACCATACTTTTGTGAAGTGGTCCGTTATTTATTAATTTCACATACAGACCGACTATATTTTCAGCATTTAAAGGAATAGGGTAACTTTGCCTCAGATTCTAAACAAAATCCTGGATTTAGCTCATGCTGCAATCATAATTATAAACCTTTAGGTCAGTCATGAATCCCATGACTTTTACATGCCGATTGCCTGTCTGATTATCAAGATATTTATGATTGGAATTTGAAATGTCAAAAAACGTTTTTCCAACGGTTTTTTATAACTCTATAGTCTATTAGGAAAAATGAGGTATAGTAAAACAGGTCACTCAAAGAATTTTTACTTTTTTGAGGCACATCATGATCATTTTGAAACACAATTTTTTTAGGGCTTCAATGTTACACCATATCACAGACACTGGTAACACGTACATGTAGGGCCATGCATCTCAGATTTGTAAAACTGGAAACATGGTTAAACAATGCCTTTAATATTAACTCTGTGGCCATTATCATCACAGCATTTCTAGATCTTTTCACATGAGTATTTGTACCCTTGTGTATTGCATTTTCGTCATATTAATTTTTCAAGCCCAACTCCTTAGAAAATAATATCTTTTGCTTAAAATTATAAAAGATTATGCGATATGTGTGGAGGAGATATGTGGAGAAAATGTTTGAGGGACCCCCCCCCCAAAAAAAACAACAACAACAACAACAACAACAACAACAAACAAACAAAGCATGTAGGTGTGTTTGTTACCTTGACTGGTGTGAAAACTTGGAAGCGAGAATGACAGAGGATCAGTTCCAAAATCTGAGATTTGATCTGGACAATAGGCCTGTTTTCATCAGCTCGAGATTGCCAAATAGCCTGCAATTTCTGATTTGGGAAATAATCCTGAAGTTACAAATCGTGTCTTCATCAACTCAAGACTTCATCAACACGAGACTTGACCTCGAAACTTGAAACTCGGGCTCGGGAAATTAGTTTGAGATATTTATAGTGCAAGTCTTCGGGCTGGTGAGGACGCACCAGGCAAATAGTGGGACATTTTGCAAACTAGCTCAAGATATCTTGGGATGATTATCTTGACCAAATATCTTGCTAATTGCAACTTTGGGCTGATGAAGACGCAAATTAACTGGATAATTTGCGATTGGGATAGTTAATATAGCGGGATATTTGGCAATCTCGAGCTGATGACGACAGGCCTAATGCTTCTTTAGAATGGAAGAATGAGGTGGAGAAGGAAATCCTTAGCTTGTTTGGCCCATTTTCAACTTGTGTTGACTCCTATTACCAAGGTTGCGCTATTGAGTTTTGTATCTGAACAGGGCTTATGATTTCCCATTCAACAATGTACCTGTAAATGTCTTACACTTCAGATCTAGAGCTACCAGTATTTTTCTAGTGTTGTTTTGCAAAAAAGGCCAGAAATACCATATGCTTCTTGCAAAAACTATCTGAATGCCATGCTAATATAACCGTACATGGTTGTGTGTAAAAGTGTGTTCGTGCTTAATCATATAAACTTAAAAAGGCACAGGAGGTTTTGCTGCAATGTCTAGGGGGGATTCTACCCCTATATTCAGTCTATGTGCATTCATAACATCATAGCATCAGATAATCCGCCAGGTTTGGACATTTAAATGTATTCCACTCTACTGGTTAAAATATAGATTTTTAACATCTTTGTTTGTTTTCTTTTATCATTTGTTTTAACACAGGTACACCACAGTGTCCTATCGCTCTCCAGAAATGATTGATTTGTATTCAGAGAAAACTATCACAACCAAAGCAGATATATGGGTAAGTAAGCAGTAAACCTAGTTTAAAAGTTGATTACAAGAAGTTTTATGTAAAAGATCAAGTCTTTAAATAAGTGTCAGGTAGCTTGTTTGATTTGCAAATATACAATTTAATGTAGCAAAAGGAATTGTATAGCTATAAAAAAACGTATAGTTCCATGATAACTACATGTAAATGTAACTATTTCTTTTCTCATATAACAAATGTTGTATAACAAAAGATTGTATAGTGAATTGTAAGTTAGAGAGCCAGGGTCTACTTCTAAAATGCATGTTGTTGTCTCAGATGAAAACTATATGAGCGAGCACAGCTTATTGTGAATGTATGCTTTATGAAGTGATTAAAATGTGATGTTCAAAGTAAAATTGGTTCTTATTCACATATATATAATTATAAAAATATCATTTCCATCGCTTTGATTTCATTTTCTGTCTTGCAGGCATTAGGGTGTATGCTGTACAAGCTGTGTTTCTTTACTCTTCCTTTTGGAGAGAGTAGTCTAGCAATACAGAGTGGAAACTTCACGATACCGGACAATACTAAGTACTCCCGAGAGATGCATGCCCTTATAAGTGAGCATCTTACCTATTTTCAGTTAAAATTCTGGATTATTTTGAAAATTAGTTCTTTCTTTTCAAGCAGTATGAAAATGAATGGCTTCCCTTACATATATTATATGCACTGAAAGGGACACATCCATGAACAGAGACTTTGATAGGCCAGTACACTTTCTTCATTAGATAATACCATTCTACCACATCGCTGAACTGTTTCAGCAACAAAGCCGTCTACAACATAGGTCTGAAGAAAATTGCAGCACTGCGAGTGACAGCTTACCAAAATAGGTGTTTTTTTCTACTCATTGTAACAAATTATCCAAATTATTCACCAATCAGATGAACCTCTTCGGTGATTTAACCGTAAAGGATTGTTTATCCTACTTTTCAAAAGAATTGATGCATCAGAGTCTTGAATAGTACTTACAAACATTGTTTTGTTTTGGTTTCAGGATACATGTTGGAGGTGGATGCAGAGAAGAGACCGGATATATTCCAGGTTTCCCATGTAGCGTTCAAGGCAGCTAGCTCGGAAACCCCTATCCAGAATCTACATGTAAGACCTCTCAAATTGTCAACAATCAATATCTCAGTAAGGGCTCGTTCAAATATGGTGGGGTACGAGGTCACCCCCCAAAAAGCTAATTTTTATTGCTTCAATGAATCATATGGCAACTGTACGCAACAAAAGTCTTATGTCTCGCCTAGCCCTGTGTAATAAAATAGAGATCAGTATGTGAAGTGTATTACTCTTAATTCATTATCTATAAAAAAAAACACACTGAGCTTTACCCCTTCATATCTAAAATAGGGTTTTAAAAATATTTTTAAAATCAGCTGAGATATTTTAGTCTTTTGATCATTGATTATTCATGATTTGAAACTCCTATCACATTGATTTTTGTTCATGGTAAAATTGAAGGATGTGAAAAAGATTTTGAGTAGATTTATGACATTTTAACTATTAAAAATGTGGTTTTGAAATGGTAGTTTGGTTTTCACTTTTTGGCAAATATATGCCATTAAAAGTTAAATGTATCAGTAATTGATTCAGAATGCAACTACGCTATTTAGCATCATGCCTTTCCCCAAAACAACCACTTTTTGTACCAAAGATAATTGATAATTTGTTTTGAAAACTTAATGTAAGAATCAGTTTTCTAAGACATTATTTGAAAGATACTATTTAATCAAACTTACTCCGAAGATTCATATTTGTTTCACACACGCATTGAGAGGATAGTAATAATAATGAAACATGTACATAAGATTTGTAGGGCGCCAAATCCACTTGACAATCAAATGATCAAGGCGTGGTGTTATGTTTTCTTCTAAGTACCGGTAATGACTTACTATTGTCTTGTTATTTTTAGAAATCACCCGTTCCTGATGGCAACAAGCTGCCCCTCCCCCTGACGGAGAGTGAGCAAAGACAGCAACATTCCAGAAGCAAAACCAACAACCAAAATAGGTATGAAAGAGTCAAAGGTTGATTTTTATGCCAACTGTATCTGTATTTTTGTGCATGATCAATATGTTTTTAAACTCAAAACCCACCTTGCAGATGAATAAATGATCTGATGGAAGTTATCAAGTCCAGTTGTATTTCTGTAAATACAGTAAATCTGATTACTAAAGGAACAGGTCACTGTGTTCCCTTAGTTACAGATTAAATTGTCCAATGTAAGTTTTCGTTTATCTTTGAGGTTTACTCTGATGAGTGCTAGAAAAAAGCTTCAGTTGGTCTCTCTGTTTCATTGCTATTCTCCACTTTTGTAATACCAATCATCTCTTTAATAACTTGAATAAGGTTGAAAGAGTAGTCTCTCCCATAGAGATTGTGCGTGGGAGGGTCCTTTTTGGAGCTCCATGATGTAACCTATGACCGAGCTCGCATACGCACACATGCCTGTGTCACAACTACCTTTCTTAATATGCTATGCTCTGTCACACATGTAATGCATTTTGCATCTCCTTTCCCATGTTTCCTGGGGATGTTTCTCAAAGATCCTAAATCTAACTTAACCCTTACTGTACTGGGGGGGGGGGCCTCCCAGGCCCCCCCCCCCTCAACATTTTCGGAGATCGCGCCGCAACCGCTCAGAATTTTGAATTGTCTTTTTCATGACTTTTTTTCCTTAAGTCTTACGCACATTTTGATACCATTTTCGCCGAAATCGGATATACCTGTAAGGTGTTACATAACAATTAGTATGCGCATGTCATCAAAAAAGTGCCATGATTGCATATATTCATGTACAAGCAGAAATGTGAAGATATGAATTGATATCAAATTGCTTTTATATGCTTCTCAAAGTTACTTGATGTATTTCAGAACAAAAGAATACATTAGAAATAAAACAATAGATATAATAAGAAATAAAAAACAATAAAATACATAAGAAAATAAAAAGTTGAAAATCGCATCAAATTTGCATAAATTATCATTATTAATTACATCAAAAAACTATTTTGAAGAAGTTTCATATGAATAATGAGTTTCAACATTACAAAAGTGGAGTCTGACAATTTTTGTTATGATTCTAGTTCCCTTTATATATTTCCAGATTTGATATTCATGAATGCGTACTCATAATTTATGCAAATTAACCTATGCATTTTCAAATATCATAAAAATAATGAAACCTCATGAATTTGAGATGAAGGAAACATTTATTCAATACATTTTCAAGATTCTTCACAAGTCTACGGCCAAATATGTAGAGTTTTCTGTAAAATGTATAAAATTAGCATTTTGCATAATAATTATGCTATAACGACAAAAATTTGCATATTAGGAAAAAACTAATTATACCATCTTGCTCCTTACGTTAATATCTACAAACATGCAAATTTTCGCGTTCATCGGACATTCGACGGCCGAGATCATAGGGGGGGGGGGGCCTCCCAGGCCCCCCCCCCCCCCCCCCCCCCCAGTCAGAGAGTGCTCGAAATAGCCCAGTACAGTAAGGGTTAACACTAAGTTGGACTTAAAAGTTATGGAGAGCCATTTGTAGCCTTAAAATCAAATATATTCAAAAGCGAAAAATTAAGTATTTTAGACTTTTTATAAATTCCTCATCAAGAACATACAATCTCCTTGATAATAGAAAATATAAATGATTTGAATCAATATTTTATGCTTTTTAGAATAACTTTTAAAAAATATTTTCAAAGATGCTAACAGCTTTCCATGATTGTCAAGTCCAACTTAGAGTTAAGTTGGACTTAAAATCTTTGTGAAACACCCCCTGGTATGTATCAGATGACAGGTCTTTCATCTCCTCCCCCCCCCCCCCCCCCCCACCCACACCCTATCAGGTGACTTCCTTCAGGGGCCATGTGACCAGGTTCACTGATATTTGTAGCTCCCTACCTCAAAAATTCACTTTTATTCGCAAATTTAACTCTGTGGTTGTTATGCTACAAAGTGTGATATTCACTGTTCCTCATGGAATGCCCAGATTTGCCAATATAGCATTGGCTTCTTGACACTCACTGAGCCGAGGATCCTTGTTGAAAAGACAAAAAAAATGAGAAATAACATGTCTCATTGCCTGAGGAATTCATGGTAGCTGCATGAAAATGAGAGCCTGTGTCACACCCTTGCCCCCCCCCCCCCCACACACACACTCATTCAGGCAGGGGTATCTCCCTCCCACCCTTCACCCTCCCTTTCTCACTCATCAACATGTCTTGTCTTTTTCCAGAACCCCTGCTGGCCCGATGGAAGTCAGTACCTCTGTCACACCCAGGCAGAGGCCCAAGGCATCCCAACAGGGTGTGGCTCCTGCTGCAGGGGGAATCTCACTCCCTACCCCATCCTCCATCACCAGGCAACGCTCATCAAAGCAAGGACAACCTCCCACCACAGGTCCAACAGTAGCAGCCGCAGCGCAAAGTAAGTCAGAGAGACGATGTCTTCCGCTGAGAGCCAGAGAAGCACTATTTTTATTATCCTCCTGTCTCTGAGCAGATAGTAGCTAAGAATTTGAATAATTGTAAGCAGAGTTTCATTTTGAACAGACACTAATAAATGTTTAAGTATCTTTTTAAGTCTACTTAAATTTGTATTTGTTCTAAATTACTTAAGTGGAGGGCGCTTATATGAATAAATTAAACAACTAGTATGAAATACCAGGGCAGAGTTGCCTCAACTTGAACTGTCACTTTCAGTTGCCATCAATGTTGTACAACTGAGCAATAGCATTGTTAACAAGTCCACATCAACCTGTTTATAGTTGCTGCTAGTGTTTATGTAGGATGTGTTTTGTTCGGAATGCATGGATGTCATATCCTGTATTATAAACACGAGGCTACTTATTTCCTAATTTTGTAAATGTTCTTTAATTTGTAGGATTAAGTCCCCCACAAGTTCAAGCACAACAAGCAATTCAACAACAACAACAGCAGCAGCAGCAGCAGCAGCAGCAGCAGCAACAACTGCTACAAGAACAACAACTTGCCCAGCAACAAAATAAGCAAAGACTTCTCGCTCTTGCCCAACAACAACAACAGCAGCAACAGCAGCAGCAGCAACAACAACAACTGGCATACAACAATGCTCAAGCCCAGGCTGCTTATGGACCACAGCAACCGCAACAAGTTGCTTACGCCGGTCAGCAAGGTTTCCAGCAGCCGTACCAGCAGCCACAACCAACCCCGCAACAGCCCGCGTTTGGGCAACATGGTGCTTTCACCAGACCCCAACAACTTACCTATGAGCAACAACAAGCAAGCATTCAGGCGCAGTATGCACAGCAACAGGCTGCATTGCAGCAGCAGCAACAACAGGCAGCACTTCAACAGCAGCAGCAAGCAGCATTACAACAACAGCAACAAGCTGCTTATCAACAGCAGCAACAAGCCTTATTACAGCAACAACAACAGCAGCAGCAGCAGCAACAAGCAGCATATCTTAGCCAACAGGCTGCTTTAGAGCAACAAGCTGTGCTACAACAACAGGTTGGTATTGAGAATCCATTTGTTGTTCAAAGTTTTATTGCGGCATCATAGTTCAGTAGGCTCCAAAAAATGGGTGCATTTTGGTGATAACAACTATGAATGATGGTTGAGGGGAGACATCTTATGGCCTTGGTACATGTAAGATTGTGGACCCATTTATAAAACAAATAATACACAGGTTTTCGTTCGTGACTTTATGGTGATGCAGCGCTTTTCGGGTATTCACAATGGCACAAAATAAACTCGGCTACCGTGAATTTTATTGCACCATAGTGAATACCCTCATGCGCTGCATCGACCGTAACGCACTCACACCTGTGTATTATTTGTATACTAAACTTGCTGATATTCCTATATCATAATTCAAAGTAATAAAACTATCTTGTAACATTTTCTTTTTTTGGTGCAGCAACTAGCATACCAACAACAGCAACAACTCGCTGCACAACAACAGCAGTACCAGGCCTCTTCGCCTCCTCCGTTTTCCCAGCAACCACAGTTCATACCATCCGAGCAACAGGCCTTGTATCAACAGCAACAGGCAGCCTTACAGCAGCAACAACAACAAGCACAGCAGCAGCAGCAGTTCCTACAGGCCCAAGCACAGGCACTGGCCCAGGCCCAGGCTGCAGGAGCAGTAGGGACCTTGGTTGAAGGTAGGCTGGACGATATCAATCAGCCAGTCATGGAGGGCAACTCATGTAATTATCATCCACTTCTCAAATCTGCCTGCCTGCACGATCCCAATCTAACCCTTTGATCTGCACGCAGAAGGGCGTATGTGTAGTGGAAACTCAGATGCAAAAGAGCATTTGTGCTAACCCCAAAGACATTGTCGGGCATGTGGTATCAGTTCAGTTTACAGTTCAGTTTCATCTTTTCCCTATTTGATTATCCCTGTCTCCCCTTGTTACTCTAGATTTTTGTTGAGAATGTAATGTTTTTCTTTTCTCATTACCATAAAACCATTGCATAAATACTCTCGTTGGTCATATTCTCGGTCAGAAGGGTTAGAGTCTGTTTTGTCCAGTCTGATGTTGATCCGTGTCAGTCTCATCAGTATCACTGTGGTACTAATGCCCACTCTTGGTTAGTTACATTTCCTAGCATGGTAACTGTAACCTTTTTGTACAGTGAGTAAGGTATTCATTCATTGTGCATTTTTATTTGGGGATGGGGGAGATTTCATACATCCTAGCTGTGCACAAAATTTTACTTTTTAAGTTACTAGTCCCCTTTAAGCCATAGATCATCAACATCATTCTTAACACCGTTCGTGAAGCATAAATATGTCTTTCGGATGGTGACGTTAAGGTCGGTTCCCAGATGTAAATAATCTTATCTGATTGATACACATCTGTAAAAACTCAATTACACACACACACATAAATCAACCACAACACCAAAACAGACTTTGATTCTTTCCTCTCTGCTGCCCTCTCTAGTTGATGCAGCAGACCATGTGTCACCTGTTCAAGACCTTGCGAGTCCTACTAACCCGTTCAGTCCTCAGTCTGCTATGCTAGCATCCCAGCTACCAGCTCCCCCTGATGATGAAGACTTGGACAGTGAATTTGACCAACTTCGAAAAGTCAGTCCAGGTAAATTTATGACATGCATCATTAACTCAAAGGCCCGAATTCGCAAAGGAGGTTTGTCGACAAACTAAGGTTACCTTGGTTTGAAACGCGTCAAAACGCATCATACGACTCACATAAACCTAGGTTTGTGGACAAACCTCCTTTGTGAATTTGGGCCAAAGAGAAGGAGTCTCTCTATGCATTAGTAGTACATGTATATATATAATTGTATCATTCTGTTTTGTTGATTTTATGTTTCCAACAATAAAAACATCAATTTTTTGACTGAAAATAATCATTGTCCTTATAAGTGATGGTTATGAGAAGTTTTTTGGTGATGATGATTACAATAATGGTAATGATGATGACTTTGATGATGATGATGATTATGATGATGACTTTGATGATGATGATGATTATGATGATGACTTTGATGATGATTGTAATGATTATGATGAACTGCAAGGGGCTCTCCATTTTACATTTTAATTCATCAGTATTTTCTTTTGTTATTTGTGATATCTTTTTCAGAAACAGCAACCAATGTTGCACAGCCTCAGATACAGGGAATCTCGAATCCTCCCCACACTACAGATGTCTTTGGCGCCGTCCCATTTAATCTCAGAGAAGGTAGACCATAAAATATTTTTTTATCGGTTCATTGGAAAACTTTATTAAGGGCACTGATATCTTGAAATGATGCCATTAATATGTTAAGGTGTGTCATAACTGCTAAAAGAGATTTTTTGTTAAAAGTATGTGAATTTAAATGCCCCATTCAAGTAGCCTGTAGTGAATCTTAGTAATTGGAAAGAGGATGTCAGTTTAAGCTTTCCCAAGATTCCCCCTGCATAAGAATTGAGTGTTGAACCATGTGCTCAGACTGAATAGGGCTACATTCATATTTTGGAAACAGAAGCAATTACCTCTAGTAACAAGTTGTTATTCATTGAAGACATGCTATACTTTCTTATGAATCGAGGCATCTTAAGTGAAAACTTTACTTTTTAAATTTCATTTATGACAATTGTACAAGGATGAGGTGGCCCAGAAGGTGCAAAGTATCCCAATACAAAATCAGATTTTAGAAATGAGAAGAGTGGTGTAGTTTATTACATGCATTGTTCTCTCATGACTTTACAGGACGCCCTCAATCTGGAGGTGCAGCTGAGATGGAGCAGATAGCCAGTGGAACTGGAAGTCAGCAGACCCTGGTTCAAGGTCACGTCATGGAGTCATCCCCACCCCTTGTAGGAGGAGAAGGAGAGGCGAGGAAAGGGGGTCACATGGATGTGTTTGGTGCTACGCCTTTTGGTCTTAGCGGGGGCGGTCAAGCTGCGCAGCCCTCGCAGACGACGCAACAGCAGCAGCAAAGGCACATGAGCCCCCAGGAAGCGGACCTACTAGGAGCTATGGCTACGGAACCCCAGCCAGAGTCAGCATCCACCCCTCGCATCAGGGTGGGATTTGAAGATGACTTTGTGAGGGAGGGGAAGCAGGAAGGGAGGTCTGAGAGACTGACCAGTACGGGATCTTCGTCGGGTGGTTTCAATTTGGAAAGGTCAATACGAGAGCTGGATGAATTTGGAGCAAAGCCGTTTGGAAGTGTCAGGCAGCATCGAGGAAGCGAGTCAAGTAGCGATCACGAGGGGGAGCGGTTGTCGAGTAGCTTGCGTGATTTCAGCTATGATACCTTTGATAGTGATTCTATTGATATTAGGAAGGATGAAGAACATGCTCATAGAGGGTTGCTTGATCAAGAGGAGTCGTCAGAAGATGAATCCGATGATGATTCTGATCACCATGACTTTGATGAAGTTGGCGCTCAACCCTTGATAGGCGATGATGGCCATGGTCTATCGGACGCAGAGTTGGCCAGTCTCAATCTGCATGAGGACCTGCCATCTCAGAAAGTTCGAAAATCTGAGCCACCCGTTGCGCAGCTCATCGACATGACTGATGACGACCCCTTTAGCCAAGCTCCTTTCAAAGCCAAGACGGGTAGCCTCAAGCGAGCAACCGAGCCAGTGGGAATGTGCGCCCTCACCCCTCCCATCTCGCCTCCGATGCAGGAGGAGGACCCATTCGGGGAAGCCCCTTTCAATCCTCGCAGTGGATTTGAACGTGAGACCAGCAAGTCATCCGTTGGCTCGACCGGTTCAGATGTCTTCTCAAAGGCACCTTTCTTGGTGTCATCCAAGAAGCGACAGGGCACCGGATCGGAGGTGAGGCGTGCCAAGACGCAGCATGTCTCTGGGGAGCAGACGGCACTCGGGAACCCTACACCGCCCATCTCACCAACAGAGTTAGGAGCTCAGGGAGTGTCATCTAAGATGTCCAAGCAGGAGCCGGACATGTTTGGTGCTGTCCCGTTCCATGCTGTTGCGTCTCATGGCTCTGATCTGGAGATGAGCAGTAAAGAGGATGCCCAACAACCAGGTAAAACATTCTTCATCAAAGTTAAAATATACCTATCACCTCACAAAATAGTTTTTGTTCAGCTAGATTGTGTAAAATCAACAACGAAAAATCTACCGAACATACTAGTAAAGGACAGCGGTTAAGGAATATGAAGAAAATACAAAATGATATGAAACTGCATGAATAATGACTTGGGTTCCATGAGGGCCCTTATTCCATGTGAGCATGTACAGGTACTTCAAGTAGTCTACCCAAAAGGCGCTTTTAAGATAGTTGATTGTCTTTGAGTTATTGTTTGTAATGGTAAATCTAAATGTTGTAATTATGACACACAAAATTTGTTTGACTTGTAGATCTCCGTTATGACAATATTCTTCATTTAATTCAGTTCATTGAATCTAATTCAAGTCATTGAATCTAATTCAAGTCATATTATTCAAATTGAATTCAAATTTGATTCACTTTATATCATGTTATTCAATTTATTCAAATTTAGGCCCTGCCTCTCACAAGCGCCCTCATGTGGTGAGCACAGCTGTAGGTGTGCGTCGTTCCAGCCGAACATCGTCTGGAGGCAGAAGACGTCGCAGTGGCAGTAACAGCTCCCGTTCGTCACGTCGCAGCAGCTCCAGCTCTGCCTCCAACTCTCTCAAGTCAAGCCCAGGCAGCCAGCCCAGGCTACGAGGATCCCAGGACAGCCTAGATGCGTTTGGCTCACGCCCATTCTCCCTCGCAGACGACGGGCAACCCAAGCCGGTTGACACCAAGCTCACTTTCGAGGACACTTTTGGGCGCAAGCTCACGCCACCCCAATCCCACAAACAATTAGTCCTGCCTCTGACTAAAGCAGTTGATGACTTTGGCGCACAGCCTTTCACGAGTCCTGACTCGCCCGCTGCTCCCCCTGCAGGGTTTGACGTGGATGTGGATCCGTTTGGTGCTGCACCCTTCAAACCACCTGCAATCTCAGGGCCAGTGAAGCGGCAAGGGGCGAGGAGAGCAAGAGAATCACCAGGGGATGAGAAATCTCCCGAGAAGATGAGTTTAGCTTCAAGGCAGAGGCGCAGCTTTCAGACAGATCTCTAAACATTGGAAATCTATCAATCCTTTTTTGCCAGTAATTTTTCAGGAACAACATGAAAATAAGCCACGATACATTTAAGCATGTGTAAAGGTATTTTTCAAAGATAAAAGCTGGATGTCTCTAGCTTAGAGAATAAGTTTGCTGTTGATTATTATGTTTTAAGTCTGTTTGTAGTCGCTCTCAAGGTATAGTGGAACCCTAGGAATGCATACTAGGAATTACAGAAGCCAACAGGTCATTAAGATGGGATATCAGTCATATTACTGGTATTGCCATTTGACATTCATTGTTTCACAGCAAAAGGACATAAAGGAAAGGAATACCTGATAACATTGTTTAATGAAGAGAGAGAGAGAGAGAGGGGAGGGAGGGGGGGGGGGGAAGAGAACTGAATTAATTTTGTTTCGAATAGTACTCTCTGTTTGAGCTACTGTATGCACACAAGGCCCAGGCATGTCAGATTAAAGCCTTTGAAATTGAACCCCTTTTGCTAAAATGTATGTGGCGAAACAATTAAATTATTGTGTCTGCCCTCTTTTACACTAGAATCGTTTTTGTTTTTTTCTTCCCTTTTAAAGAAAAATGACATGTTCATTACTCTCCTTAGATTTTAGATATGATTTTAGGAGAGATTCAAATTAGCCCACACTTCTCATTCTACATTTTTTCCTCTCCTCTCTCTCTCTCTCTCTCTCTCTCTCTCTCTCTATCACTCCCTAATCCCCCCCCCCCCCTCTCTCTTTGAAACATTGTTTCAATGCAATGCCATGGGAGGAGTGAGGAATGCTTAATATATTGGTTAAGTAAAATTATGTATTAAAGGCCAAGCCATATTTTAACTGGTGCTCAAATAAAAGTGTTAATGTATTTTTGTCTACTCCACTTCTAGCCAGCTAGCTGTAGTATGAATAGATATGTACATGTATATATATATATTTGTATCAAAGTTTCATATGATAAATGATACCTTAGAATCTAGTTTCATAAGTTATTTTGTTTCTTATATTTGTTTGATTATCATAACTGTTACTGATTTGTCACAATCCAAAAATGCAATTGATATCTACAGTAACATTCTATGTATACATACCATACATATATTTAAATGATTTATGCCCTAAGCACATTAATGAAGGGGAATATAACCCTAACATACCGGTAACTTTCTGTGATGGAGAAAAATTTGATTGGGCAGTGGAATGACTTTCTAGGAGCACAATTGGACCAAGTAAAGTATCAAAAGTGGGATCTTTATAGCAATGTGTGTTTTTGTATTGATTTCTTTTGATATGGATAATATATCTACTAGACGGTGGTATCATCAATGGCAGTGAAGGCCTACTTGCAGGCATCCGGCAAATCATTCAAAAGCTCATGACCTGACATCCACTGTATGGAGATACGATACAGGAGGCATGGTGGCTCAGTGGTAGAGCAGTGGTCTCTTAGTCGGGAGGTCCTGGGTTCAAAACCAGGTCAGTGCCCTTTGGAAAGGCATGATTAATCCTCATTACCAAGTCCCTCTGAGAGGACTTAAAACCTTTGGTCCCCTGGTTGCTTACTTAATACAAGCATACACATGCTTTCTTAGCAGTCAGGTAGAAAACTAACCATCAGACCACTATTGCATTAGGCTGTGAACCAGGGCAGTGTTTCACAAAGATCCTAACTTGAATCTATCTCTAAGTTGGACTTCACAATTATGGAAAGCCGTTTGCATCTATGAAAATATTTTGTAAAAGTTATTTGAAAGACATAAAATGTCGATTCAAATCATTCATACTTTCTATTATCAAGGAGATTTCATGTTATTGATGTGGAATTTATAAAAAGTCTCAAATATTTGAATTTTCACTTGTGAATATATTTTATTTTAAGGCTACAAATGGCTTTCCATAACTGTTAAGTCCAACTTAGAGTTAATTTCGACTTAGGATTTTTGTGAAACACCCCTCAGGTGTAGCAAGCCATCTCTGTCGTGCAGCTACCCATCAATGCAAGTGGTTCAGTCTCATGAATCTGCGGTCATTTCCCCCAAATTTAAGCCTAACTCCTGAAAGTTGTGCTCTTAGAAGGCGTTTCAATTATCCAAACGTCTATGATGTCACAGAAAGTACAATAGGAACAGACACAAGAGATTCATTCAGATAAGCCATGTGAATATTTTTATTACAATCATCTAGTGTATTTGGGCTTCATTTTGTATGCAACAATAATTGTCTGGGTGATATATATATATACAAATTTACATGTAAATGAAAATTGTATTTTTTCCCAATATTATGTGTCGTTATCTTTGTATCGTAAATTTTTAGATTGTTTTTACACATCATCAGCATGTTTTGTACAGTATACAGCAATCAATATTTCATTCCTTCAGTTGAGGGTTAGAATGGCTTATTGAGACATAAAAGAAGATGATTTTTGATGCCAGGAATGATAATGGTCTGTTAATGATTAAAAATGACCTGTTTATCGGCATGTACTGAAATCAACAAGGTACTTGGATAGTGACATAAAAAGTCATGAAATTAATAGCTTTTGTCATGGTAGCTTTTATCAAAATGTTTTGCTTCTTGCTATAAGTCTAGTCTTGAGATTTGAATATTGATTTGTTTTGTCATCAGTTGAAGTAAGGTTGCCACCTTTTCAAAGAAAAACGAAAAATGTGTGTTGCTGCTAATATATTGATTCTTGCCAATATGTTTTTTGAACAAGAATGAGGTTCAATTTTTAGTTGACATGTTCTGATGCTTTATTGTTTTTTCCAGCTGCTAGTAAAAATTGCAGGACCTGCAGTCGTATTGTTCAGCATTTTAATATTTTTTGTTTTTATTCAATATCTTTGTAAGTTTGCTACTTTTGAACATGTACAATACAGCAATTTCTGTTTTACAAGTAATAAAAATAGACATGCCTCTAGTCCAACGACATTCATAGCATCAGTATAGTCGTTACATAATAGGTTTGTGTAATTGTTCTCTATCTCAACTTGCATTCCGTAGCCTGTTAGGAATACTCTATCCTAGGATATTACATTTCAGCCAGACCTGTTTAAATGTAGATGAAACTTGCACAATGTCCAGATATTGTCTAACTTACTTGCTGGATCTTGGCCCTGTTTCATAAAACTCTTTATCAATAACAAATGCTAAATTTCTATGGTAGATTTGCTCTCAGCCAATCGGATGCCACGATTTCAGTAGCTTATAATAGTTATTGTAACTTGTTATTGATATCAAGTTTTATGAAACGGGGACCTGTTCTGCGAGGGCATTGTACTACAGAATACACTAACCTGAATACCAGTGATTTGTCATATTACACAGTGCAATTTTCTACTCTGACTCTCTTTACAATACCACCCCCCCCCCCCCCCCACCCCCAACACTTAAAATATGTCAATTGCTTGTTTTTCTGTTATCATACATCTAGTTAATTGGGAATATTACATGTACCTGTATTGCCCTGGGAAGTGATGATTTATCTCGCTTCAATTCTTCAATCAAATTGGCGTTGGTTTTTAAGTCTTTGTAAAATCCTTATACACCTTTATGGCGTCGATGAAATCTGTAATAAAGTAAAGAAAATACATATGTACGACTCTGTTATGATTTTGTTTCATGTATTGAAATGTTCATATACTCGTGATAAATGATGGTGCATTTGACCTGCAATAAGAATGATAAATTCAGACAGGCCATGGAATCGATCGGCTCATTTTTACATGACATGGTAAACTGCTTTCAAAAACAGTTTTATTGCTTATATGGCAAGTGGGGGCATAAAAGAAAAGTGCATCAAAAGGTCCCTTTGGGTACTTGCATAATTAATAGAGATTTCTATAGCAATTTTTCTTTGTTGTAGCCAGGAATGTGTGCTGATTCATTTATGAAAGTTTCATTTTGTTTCTCAACTGTACATACCAGAAAGCCTGTGAATTTACCATTGCTTGTGCATGATGGTCAAATTATTTTAACCCAACATTGCCAATTTGTGCACTTTAACTGTAACATGATGGCATTATCTTGTACAGGTGTTCGTCGAAAGCTTACGATTTGTACAACATACGTAGGAATATTTATGTTGCGTAATGTGGGGGAATGTCTGATGTATATATTTATTTAGATTTACATTTTAAAAATATGCTAAAATTAACAACAAAACAACATGTATCTCTTTTACAAGTAGAGATTTTATGATGAAATGCTTTCATTCGCAATTTATTCATAATTTTATCGTACAATAATAACTAATAAATATTGAAAAGAACATGGTAATCGAACATTAAATGTAATGTCCACAGAGCAATTTAAAAAGAATTATATATAAGAAACATCCCATTCCCTCTCATAAATATATCTACCGGTACCTAAATGTTTTAATTTTACATTCTATAATCCTACTTCATACTTTAAATACTTCTATGATCATCAGCAGGTGATAGTTTTTCACGAAAGACTAAAGGCTTGTTCAGATATGATACTGTAAACCGCCGCAAAAAAACTGCTGTGGGTAGTTTAACATGCAAATAAATGGCATCCACGTGCAACAAAGGTCATGCGCGTATTCACTGAGCTCTGTGTTCTAAGATACAGAAATGTGAGGTGTATTACACTATACGTCATCGTTTTAAAAAACGCAGCAGTTTTCTCATGTCATATCTGAACAAGGCCTAAAAATTAATGAAATGATACATCACATACATAATTATATTGCAATTAAGGGTTTTTAATGTACTAGTCATCCTTGTGATGTACATGTATTGCATGACAGTGCAAATGCTCCATCAGTGTTGTAGTTTTGAAACCCTTAGATCCAATGTGGATCGTTCCCATTGCTTTATAAATTATATTTACTAGATGAAGCTTGCATGGAGTGCAACTCCCTTATTTCTTGCATGCTTTGTCACAGATTTAAAGCTAATCTGCAGGAGTGTTTCTCAAAGACTAAGATCAACTTTAAGTTGGACTCGACTATGGAAGGCCATTCATGCCACTGGTTGCTCTTACAATTGGTCTCTCAATTATGATCTTTAGATAATATTTTTTTCAATAATGAACTATCAAAAAGATTTGTGACCACGAATTATGATCACAATGCCAGTAACTTGCGAGAGCAAATAGTGGCATGAACAGCCTGCCGTAGTTATTAAGTCCAACTTAAAGTCGATCTTAGTCTTTATGAAACAACCCAGTACTCTAATGAAAAATAAGCTACTCTAATCTAAGATGAATTTGAATTTTTTTAATATCAAGCATTAGATGGGAATATTTAGGTTAGTAAAATGTCAACAAAGTTACGAGAAAATGGGATCAAGCTGGTCATTGTACCTATTCGGCAAAAGCTCAATTTCCTTGTGAAAATTCATTCACTCATTATACACTAAATTGTCTTTAAGTTTCAGTGAAAATTCTTTTTGCTTCTATGAACATTTAGTTTCTCACATGCATGAACTTGAGATTACCTGTACCATTAATAAAATAGTTATTGCTTTAGGCAAAAATTCTTTGTATAAAATCTTTAACATTTCACTTTGTCAATACAAGCTTCATAAATGATGCTATAAGCCTTTTCTTTTTAATGGAATTTCGTATTTATCAAAGTTTGGTATTCCACACATAAGTATCCACTGGACTTTGGACCTGTACTACATATATCTAATTATCAGTATTTATGAGCAAAGTAAGTAAGCCTGTTGTACTCGTATCTTTGTATGAAAAATGACTTTTCTTTGATAGTAGGATTCTTCAAACTTTTTACCGATATATTGGTCAGGGTGTGCATTTGCTTACAGTAATTTTATGTATGCTTGTTATTTTATCGATATAATTGATGCATACATGTACACTGCACTACATGTACGTAGGTTTGAGGTACAGAAACTAATTTTTCATTTGCTGATTCGGCATATTTAATGAAACTTAATGATGACCTACAGCATGTAGTAGATGTACTTCATTGTCAACTATTTTATTTTGCATGCAATAATTCAATGTACCCCTAATTGCTTTGTGTTTTATTTTAGTCCTTGTATGATGAACAATGTGCTTTATTTATGTTGTAGGCCTGTATATCAACAATGCAAGGACTCTTTTAGAGAAACATGTGAAACATGTCAATTTTCGCATTAAATTATTGTTTAATTGTTTGCTATGAATTAATAAAAGCATGTGAATGGCAATTAGCATGGTATATGAACATTATTTTTGGTAATTGAATTATGTTTCTTGCATGACTGCATGTTTTTAAATCAAAGACATAATTTGTTCAATACTTCTACTACTATCACAACAAATAACAGTTCTGTTTCCTTCATTGTTGGGCTTGCAGCAGGTAGGGAATATTTCTATCGGTATATAAAAAAAAATGAATCGTGTAACATAATGAATGGTATAAAGACATGTTATACCTTGTAACAAATTTGTTGACCCGAATTCGCAAAGGAGGTTTGTTGATAAACCTAGGTTTATGTGCGCCATATGACGTGTTTAGATGGGTTTCAGACCAAGGTTCAGACAATCCTTAGTCTGAAACGCGTCAAAAGATGCACATAAACCTAGGTTTGTCTACAAATCTCCTTTGTGAATTTGGGCCACTAACTCTAAAAACATTGGGTAATTTTGGTGCTCAAAACCTATTCTAGATAAATCTGACATCCCTCATCTGTAGTATACATGTCTAATATGAGTATTGAATCAGTGACATGTGGTGGGGGGGGGGGTTAACAAAATAAAAAAGTTTACAAGCAGAAATATATTATCAATATAACACTAAAAAATATTCATGAAGTGTAAAAGATGCACACTCCAAACATCAAATTCTTGAGCCATGTAATATATTTATGTTATCATGTCCACAGCTTTAAATTAGTACTTCATCCTTGAATTTAATTTATTACATGTACATGTACACATACATGTACACTCTATGTACTGTTAGGTAATACTAGTCCCATGAAACATGCATCAACCAATGAAATATTATAATACATATGTAATGAGTCCCAAGAGGATAAAGAAAAATGAGGGGGAAATAAGTTTTCCTTTACAGACTTCACAATTGTCATTACAAATTTGAAGATTAAAGCTAAACTATGTACATGTATCATTTAAATAGTAAATAATTATTAATAAACTCTTTCATGAAGTATATAATTAGTTTCTTGCACCAACCAACTTGCATATGACTATATAACTAAACAATTTTCATTAACAAATTTGAAACTCAAAGCTATACTATGTATCATTCCAATACTACTGTTTTCTTGCACTATCCAACCTTCATATGACTATACAACAAAGATTAATGTTTACTCCTTTTCTTGAGCGCAAACCATTCACCATTTGCTCTATTGATGATAAAATATCAAGTAGTTCGATATTTTGAAAGCGAAACATACTTTTAGAAACAGGAATCAAACATTAGACTGCCTCAAATGAAAGGATAAATATATCTTTAGTAGAGAACAAATTATGGTATGAGAATCAATTTAACCTTGTGTTATAACTGATATTTTAGCCATCTTCCTGACCTGCCTAAACAAAGGTTTGGATTACGTAATCTATGCAAAGTGTATAAAATGTCTCTACTGTCATGGCGCACGTTCTAATTAACCATACATCAAGGTATAGACAATTTAATACAGTTGCGCTCCGGGTTTAAAAAAAAAAAAAAGCTCTACAAGACTCTTGGCCTACTTTCTACATCTCCTTTTTTTACTATGAGACTGCAGTACCTATACCATCTAGCTGAGCACCAAATTGGCAGCTGCTAAATAATATTTGTGAGCTGTGATCCATCTGTCTTGTTGGCATAGTACTGCAGCAATCCATGCGCTTGTCCCTCACTGTTTCAAACAAGCATGCTGTCATCTACATTGAACGTTGAGCTAGCAGATATAGTTAAGTACTCCTTTCTTCCTAGATGTGCTCATATCAACCATGATTAAAGTCCTCCCTCCATCGCTACCATCATCACAAAATCACCGCTATCGTTCTCGATGATTGTCACTATTTCAGACCGTGGAGTAGAGCTTTGCTCTGGCGATGCTTCGCTTGAGGGTGACGTCATCCTCCCCTTTGCCCATGATCTGCGTCTTCCTGGCGCATTTCCACATAGCGGCTAGTATCCTGCTAAGACCTAGCTCCTTGGGTTTGTCCAGACCACGCTGGACGCGGTGCTTCATCACAGAAACAAACTCCTTGTTACTCAGTTTACCATCATCTGCAAAGACAGTTAGGAAACATCCGCCATTAGAATAATAGATGATAGAGAACGAAATTGCTGATTGCCTAATTGGCAATAAAATTAAAAAACTGAGTGAGAACACTGGATGGATTTGCTCTGCCCTCTGTGATATTCAGGTTGACGTCTTCATTTCCAATTTTAATAGAGGGAGACAGATATGTGCAGACATTATTTACAGCTAATCTTGAATTCGGGTATTGACATTGCATTTCAAGAAGTACTGGTTTAAATTAAATAATAAAATATTTATCATGCAGTAGATCAGTTGACTGGCGAGCATAATGTACGGTAAACAAACTAAACTGACTAACAATGATAAACAGACATATATAACAAAAGCTGGATAAGGAGAGACAGAAAAATGTTTATAAAAACAAAACAGAGAAAAGGGAGATAAAGAGGGGCAGAGATAGACGCAGACAGAGATAGAGGAAAGAGAGGGAGAGAGACGCAGACAGAGATAGACAGAGTGAGTCATTGAGACAGAGACAGACAAATAAACAGAAATAGATGGAGAGAGTGGGAAAGAGACAGAGAGAGAGAGAGAGAGAGACGCAGACAGAGATAGACAGAGTGAGTCATTGAGACAGAGACAGAGAGAGAGAGAGACAAATAAACAGAAATAGATGGAGAGAGTGGGAAAGAGAGAGAGACACACACACACACACAGACAGAGTGAGTCATTGAGACAGAGACAGAGAGAGAGAGAGAGACAAATAAACAGAAATAGATGGAGAGAGTGGGAAAGAGACAGAGAGAGAGAGAGACGCAGACAGAGATAGACAGAGTGAGTCATTGAGACAGAGACAGAGACAGAGAGAGAGAGAGAGAAAGGTAGAAAGTAGAGGGAATAAAAGTGACTGCATCTCAGTATCAAAATATGGAATCTTACCATTTTCATCAAACAATGTGAAGCAGATTCCAATCACTCTATCCGACAGGTCTACATTGGCTACCATCTTAGCAACATGCTTGAACGTTTCTGAGGAATCAAAGAGTGAAAAGATACAGATGAATTCTGGTCATGTGATTGCATTAAAAAAAAAAAAATTCTAAATGCTACAAGGAAAAGATTGGTTATATATTTGTATAACATAAGATTAAAGATAAAGGTGAGTTATGGTAATGCGATTGCATTGTGAAAGAAAAGGTGTGGAATGGATCAGAAACAGTTGATCATGTAGCATGTAAGTATTGGTGTGCACTGCAAGGTTCTCGAGTCATCAAAATCATAACAAATTTTGCCGAGTCTTGGTAAAGTAACAAGCACTGTACACAGAAAGCTACATATGGGACAACACACATGGTGTCGGGGCTAGTACTACCTTGATTTCCTTTTCTTTCTATGCTCATTACTCAGCCAGTATGCATTTTCTTCCAAAATCGTTTGGCACATGTCATTTATTTGTAATCTCGAACATTCAGTGTAAGTTTTGTTTGATTCTGTGAGAATTCATTTTTTTTTTTTTTTTATCAGAACTGGAGTTTATCTTTAACTGTGTGCAGTGACTCATAAAATCAAATTGATAAGAAATCAACTCAATTTTGCTAAAAAAATGCATATAGTGAATCACACTGCACACAAATATGGGATTATTATCTATATGAGGCCTCCAAGTGGAACAATAATTCAGTGTATTCAATATCTTTAGCGCAGTACCCGGATGACTGATCAATATTGTTTTCGTATTGCTCAGTCATCCAGGAACTTCAACTTTCGATATAGATTTCACACCAAAACAAATCCATATTTGCTGAGGTAAGTCAAATTTTGTTGTTTTATGGCTTTGTTTTTGTGTGATACAAGAATATATTGCTCTCGCTATGACAATATTGGACTTGTCTCCGACTCGTTCAATATTTTCATAGCGTGAGCAATATATTCTTGTATCACACTCAAAGCCATCCAATATTATATTAAGTACCCACATGTGATATCCAGTCAAATTAGGAATATGAGGGCTTTCCAAGATTCATTGTTCCTATCACATCCTCCACACGTAAATAAGAAAATTGCTTAAATATAGGAATATATCTATATGAAATTATAACCTGAATCCCACTTCTCCCTAATTATTATGGAAATATTGATTCAGACCAATTCAATTCTGAAATATTGAATCTGAATTGTAAATTTAATTTTACCCGAATTATGAATTTTAATTCAATTACTTAGTCTGAATTATAAATTGAATTTGATCTGAATTGTTAATTTTATTTTAATCTGAATTACAAATTTAATGTGATCGGGATTTGATCTGAATTTTGAATTGAATTGATCTGAATTATAAATTGTACTTAATCTGAATTGTGAATTTAATTTAACCTGAATTGTGAATTCAATTTAATCTGAACTATGTATTGCACGTGATCAGGATTTGAATTGAATTATATTCTGAAATATGAATTGAATTTGTCTGAATCATGAATTGTATTGAATCTGAATTGTGAATTTATTTTAACCCGAATTACGAATTTAATCTAATTACTTAGTCTGAATTACGAATTGAATGTGATCAGGATTTGAATGGATTTGATCTGAATTATGAATTGAATTGGTCTGAATCATTAATTGTATTTAATCTGAATTGTGAATTTAATTTAATTCACATTATGAATCGAATTTTAGTCTGCATGTTGAACTATCGCATTTGTTGTTACCTATATGTTTAAGTCAAACATTCTATTCTGTATCCATCTGTATCTTATTGATGTTTATAATCTGTAATCTTGTACTGACATGCAAATGAAACAAATTTCCAATCATTGGACAACAAATTTGAATATGAATATGAATATGAATATTGATTTGTGTAAACTCACCTGGATCAATGGCTGCACCAGCTACATGATAGAACGACAGGGCTGTGTCCACATCACTGATATTTCTCAAGAAAGCTTGCAGTGCTTCAAATTCTTCAAATGTCACACCCTGTATAGAAACATTGAGAAAGGTACAACATTAACGTTCTAAAAGCCTAACAATATAGACGAAAATGTGATGAAAGTCCCCAAACAAAATGCACCTCTTATCTTTCAATATAAGACGGAATTCATATATGGTAGCAGTCCATCTTAAGACAGATTTTAGTATTCCACATCTCTACTTCACAACATTCTAAACCATGGTGAATTATGGCTGCATATGTGAACAATTCTTTACGAGCAATATTATCTTTTAGAAATCCAACATGGGAGACTTCCGGTATGAAATACTGAATAATTTATTTTAAATCAACAATTTTTTAAAGATTTGGGTCAAACGTGTGACTATTAAAGAATGGGCTACCTGTACGTCCTCTTCATATTTCTTTTTGACCCTTCTCAGCATACGAGACGTCCTTTGCTTGGGCAGGTTGGCGTACACCAGGAGAAGCTTACCCAGGCTCTTCTCGGTGATACGACCATCTTCAGGGTGGTAACGTTCAAACTGAAAGCAACAGAAAAATAGAGGAAATACAACAATTTAAAAAATGGGGAGAAATGGACATAGATAGACAGACAGAGACACACAAAGTGAAAGAGAAAGAGTGAGAGAAAGAGAGAGAAAAAGAGAGAGGGAAAGAGAGAGAGAAAAATGGAGAGAGAAAGAGAGAGAGAAAAAGAGAGAGAAAGAGAGAGAGAGAAAGAGAGAGAGGAAAAGAAAGAGAAAGAGAAAGATAAATAAGCGCCATTTTTTGCTAATTTGTGGTATGCAGCCCACTCAAAAATACACTTTGCACTGTGTCAAACCCTACTTTCATTTCAAGACATTACAACACACATCGTCATGCTCCGCCGCCATTTGTCATACTTTGCCGCCACCGTTGAACATTACTCACAGATCATTCACAGCAGTGGCCGGCCAGAAATCAATTTGTGACTGATTCTTGAAAATTTGTTGGCACACATATTTGGTCATATACCATGCACTTCATGAACACTTCACGCCTACTTCTCTCATTGTTTTCCACATTGGTGCGCCAAAGTGTGTGCCAATGCCTAAACCATTTTGCAAATGTCAAAGTGCCTTTTGTTGCGTTATTGCCATCACTGCATACCTCAAGCTTGAGAAGATCCAGCCTCAGTTTGCGCTGGAACTCATTGAACTCTTCAAAGGTCAGCTTTCGGCTAAAGTCGGCTCCAAAGAAGAATGTCGTGAGGGAGCTGTTGAACGGTTTATCCAACGTGTTGCCGGTCGTCTTCCTGTCTCTATGTCTCTTCCCCGTAGCCGTCTGTGATCTCATCACATTGGTTACCTTCATTTTAATTTAGACAAAAATGTAATTATTGTATGCAATAAAATCAGGGTTTGACATGTTTTAAAGGTAGTGTATGCCTCTTGCAGCCAACATCAAATTCTGTAGAACTTTGCAGGAATCATGAATATGGGACATATGTCCTATCTGCAAAATTTAAATGTTAGCAGTGTCCTAGTATTCAAATTATGCAAGGAAACCTGTTTACTTTCTAGACTATCAGAAACTATTGATTGACTGACTTACTTATTTTTGTTTTCTTTGGTAGTAACAAACATAAAGTGAGCTGTAAAGGGTACATGAGCCAAAATTAAACTGATTGAATCTTTGCGCAGCACAAAACGTATGACTCTTCGGTACAAGGGTCTGAAAATCAGACTATTTAACTAAAAGACATTTTCAAGCCCTTTTGTTTTGAGGGAAGTACTAAATTATTGTTGTCTTTCAAATGACGTTGGAATTTAACCTTTTCATTTTGTTGGCCTGCAAATGGGCCATGGTACCTTTAACATAGGGCTAATGCATTCTGACTCTTTCAAATCAGTTCAATCTAGACCCCCTTCCCCTAAAAAAACGTAAGTGTGGAGCCCTGGGCCCCATTTCACAAAACTTGACATCAGTAACAAATGACAGTTTTCGTTATAAGCTAGTGAAAACCTTGCTTCTGATTGGTTATCAACAGATTTGTCACTGATTTTTGTCATTTGTCATTGAAAAAAGGCTTTGTGAGATGGGTCCCTGATGCAATTATTTTTAACCCTTTATTCACCATGAATTGGCATCCTAGTCTGCCGCGTTGTTTGGAGTACATATTGTTCATGTACACTTTATGTGTGACAAAAATGGACTGTGGCAAACCCAGTTGTTCTATAGATCAACCAAAGTAAGTAAGGGGTTAAATGTGAAATGACCAACTTTTGGTGGGTTAAGAGAACATGGCTATAATTCATTCTGGATTTTTTTATCCTGCAGTAGATTGGTTGCTTGAACCAGTGAAATAATAACGAATGCACAAAAATTTCTGGACATCATCTTCGATAAAAACCACGACTCCCATCTGCACATAGTGTCGGGCCTACTTATTCCTTATCTTTCTATGCTTATTACTGACCCCCTATACATTTTCTACTGAACTCGTTTGGCACAAGTAATTCATTTGTACACTTGAACATTCGGTGTAAGTTTTGTTGGATTCTGTGAGAATTTATTTTCTATCATTGCCAGAACTCAAGCTTATCTTTAAGAGTAAATTATCATAGTGGATCATAGGAATAATGTGGGTGAATTAGAAGAAAAGAATTAAAATTGTAAGTGTTTTACACAATTTTCTCCCCATACAAAAATGGTGCAGAAGGCTCTATCACACTTCGAAAAACTACATACCGGGTAGTAAAAAAGACACTAATAATTTTCCCTTTTCATTCCATTTAGCAGTTTTGTTGGGGATTCTGTCCAATGACAGCTTACTCACATTTTTGTTATCATGAATGACTGAAATTCACTGACTGAATATTTGTAAAATCCCATTCCAAAAATGCATCGCACAGTATATTCCTTATTACATTCCACATACCAAGATATGAGGCCACATGGCAGATGATAGATTGCATATCTTGACAGTCGTAGGGATAGTATAAATATAATGAATGCTTATGAGTTCAATAGATTGCATATCTTGACAGTCGTAGGGATAGTATAAATCAGGCCTTCTCAACTAGTTTATTAGAAGCGCCAAAACAAAAATGAATTGAGGTTGAAGTGCCAACCTGTATGTCTGGTGACTGTGTTACGAGGGAGCGTAGCGACCGAGCCGATACCAGGTGGGGTCCAGGGGGCGAAGCCCCCGGAAGCTAGTGGATTTTTGGGCTTTTTTAAGGCCCAGATGTGGCATTTTTAACACCTTTTCGTTCCATAAAACATCAATCGTAATTTCATATTGATGTGAAATAATTAGTACAATTCCTGGCTAAAATCTACACTGGAAGTTAATTTATATGTAGTTATTTTGGTGAAATAAACACGGAAAATGTCAAAATGAAGTGAAAATCAAACAAACAAAATGGCTTCCTTACATTTTGGGCTCAACTTCGACTGCGACTTTTTGATTTTTCTGAGTTTTTTTATTTTAAAATATAATTTGTTAATGTTGTTCTTTCTTTAATTTTTAATTTTTAATTTTTATTAATTTTTTGGAACAGCCGCGCGCCACTCTGACTGACCGCAAGCGCCACGAGTGGCGCGCGCGCCGCCAGTTGAGAAGGCCTGGTATAAATATAATGAATGCTTATGAGTTCAATAGATTGCATATCTTGACAGTCGTAGGGATAGTATAAATATAATGAATGCTTATGAGTTCAATAGACTGCATATCTTGACAGTCGTAGAGATAGTATAAATATAATGAATGCTTATGAGTTCAATAGAACGATGATAGATTACATATCCTGACAATCGTAGGGATAGTATAAATATAATGAATGCTTATGATTTCAATAGATTGCATATCTTGACAGTTGTAGGGATAGTATAAATACAATGAATGCTTATGATTTCAATAGATTGCATATCTTGACAGTCGTAGGGATAGTATAAATACAATGAATGCTTAGGATTTCAATAGATTGCATATCTTGACACTCGTAGGGATAGTATAAATACAATGAATGCTTATGATTTCAATAGATTGCATATCTTGACAGTCGTAGGGATAGTATAAATATAATAAATGCTTATGAGTTCAATAGAACGTTAATCTGTCAACAAATGAAAATATTTGCAATATTTAACGAATGAAAAACATTCATTGTTTGTTTTATATAACATCTATAGCATATACCAACCAAAAATGCAGAGCGAATATAACCAGTAATGCACGGTCAATGACGTAGTCTTTTTTAATAAGACCTATCACGTATGTGATACCGGTAGTCGTTTTCACTGATACCACACAGACATACAAGCTAAGAGGTAACAATGAGGGTTAATTTGTCCCACCGTCACAGTAGTCAGTACTTATTTGCTTTATTACACTGTGCAAGCAAATTGTTCAAAGAGATGATGATATTCTCCAAACTGAATTACCTTTCACAATTATGCAAAGTCATAACCCTGGGCCTCATTGATGTATGCTCCAGCAAATATATAGCTATGGCCAATATCCTATGGTAACCGAATTACTAACTCCAAAATCGGTTTTATATTTAGTTGAGTTCTCATGCAAAAGAAACTGTGCGGAAGCGATTGGGAAAGGTTGATCATATAGGTTTTGGAATCATTAAAGGTAAAGACCTGTTTTGGAAACGCCCCTCTCTCAAAAAATGAAATGGAAGCTCTTATTACCAATCATATGAAAGAATACCTTTTGACTAATACGTGATGATACAAATTTTGCTGCGAAGCCGCCTACTTATTGATATATTTGGTAAATTAGTATATCTATTTGGACCTGATAGATATAACGCACGTGTCGCGCACGTGTGGTAGTCCCAAGACTGGGCCAAATTTCTTATCATTTTGAAGATTCCAGTACCTTGCAGTACACACCAATACTTATATGCTAGATGATCAATCTTTCTGATCGATTCCACAACGTTTCTTTCACAATGCAATCGCATGACCAGAACTGATCTTTATCTTTAAAATGATAAGATATTGGCCTAGTCTTGGTAAAAGTCACATGCACTGTATAGAGAAATGAGTATATTGGACTACACCAGCATGTGGCATGAAAGTGTGGTCAACAACTTTAAAGCTGTTAATTATTATATTTTGAATATGAGGGCATTTGAAGAGCATTCATTACTCTTCCATACTAATATAAAAATAATGAAAAAATTCTCAAATATTTGCTCACCTTTCCCAGTTGTCAACCTTTCCTAAGTTCAAGGGTTTGGTATAGTGTTTGGTCAGAGTTCAAGGGTTTGGTATAGTGTTTGGTCAGAGTTCAAGGGTTTGGTATAGTGTTTGGTCAGAGTTCAAGGGTTTGGTATAGTGTTTGGTCAGAGTTCAAGGGTTTGGTATAGTGTTTGGTCAGAGTTCAAGGGTTTGGTATAGTGTTTGGTCAGAGTTCAAGGGTTTGGTATAGTGTTTGGTCAGAGTTCAAGGGTTTGGTATAGTGTTTGGTCAGAGTTCAAGGGTTTGGTATAGTGTTTGGTCAGAGGTCAAGGGTTTGGTATAGTGTTTGGTCAGAGTTCAAGGGTTTGGTATAGTGTTTGGTCAGAGTTCAAGGGTTTGGTATAGTGTTTGGTCAGAGTTCAAGGGTTTGGTATAGTGTTTGGTCAGAGTTCAAGGGTTTGGTATAGTGTTTGGTCAGAGTTCAAGGGTTTGGTATAGTGTTTGGTCAGAGTTCAAGGGTTTGGTATAGTGTTTGGTCAGAGTTCAAGGGTTTGGTATAGTGTTTGGTCAGAGTTCAAGGGTTTGGTATAGTGTTTGGTCAGAGTTCAAGGGTTTGGTATAGTGTTTGGTCAGAGTTCAAGGGTTTGGTATAGTGTTTGGTCAGAGTTCAAGGGTTTGGTATAGTGTTTGGTCAGAGTTCAAGGGTTTGGTATAGTGTTTGGTCAGAGGTCAAGGGTTTGGTATAGTGTTTGGTCAGAGTTCAAGGGTTTGGTATAGTGTTTGGTCAGAGTTCAAGGGTTTGGTATAGTGTTTGGTCAGAGTTCAAGGGTTTGGTATAGTGTTTGGTCAGAGTTCAAGGGTTTGGTATAGTGTTTGGTCAGAGTTCAAGGGTTTGGTATAGTGTTTGGTCAGAGTTCAAGGGTTTGGTATAGTGTTTGGTCAGAGTTCAAGGGTTTGGTATAGTGTTTGGTCAGAGTTCAAGGGTTTGGTATAGTGTTTGGTCAGAGTTCAAGGGTTTGGTATAGTGTTTGGTCAGAGTTCAAGGGTTTGGTATAGTGTTTGGTCAGAGTTCAAGGGTTTGGTATAGTGTTTGGTCAGAGTTCAAGGGTTTGGTATAGTGTTTGGTCAGAGTTCAAGGGTTTGGTATAGTGTTTGGTCAGAGTTCAAGGGTTTGGTATAGTGTTTGGTCAGAGTTCAAGGGTTTGGTATAGTGTTTGGTCAGAGTTCAAGGGTTTGGTATAGTGTTTGGTCAGAGGTTGAAGTGCTGCATTTGGTTAAATAAGAATAATAACCACAGAAACTCTTACCTGAGTAAATTCATCGCAAGAAACATGGCCATCTCCGTTCAGATCAAAGAGTCTGAAAGCAATTTCAAAATGACGTTCCGGAGCTGTGATAAGTAAAAGAGTACATATCATTAAATGCTGCTTATAAGTATCTGCTTGCATGGCTTGCAGTTGCACCATGTGAGAGAGGGGGAGGATCGGGAGTCCTGAAAAGGACTCTCAGTGATCTTTCTTTCTTGGGTGTGTGTAGTCCTGAAAAGGACTGTTGGTACTCTTGAAAAAGACTGTTGGTTATCTTTGTTAGTTATATTTCTAGGAAAACTATAGCGCCGGTTGGAGAGGATGGGTAGTAGGAGTGGCTCGATGTTTCGAACAGGTTGACTATCCGTCGTCAGGAGTACATGTACATATCATTGTAGTATATTTGGAGGAAGGGACTTTTGCATGTTCACATATGTTGTAGTAAACCGTGGCACTCTTTTTCCCATAAAGATGTTACTTAGCATAATACACTTCACATATTTGTCTGTTTCTTATAATACATTTATAGTGAGTACACATACAGTAAAGCAATATTCTGAAAAATTTCTATGTCAAAGTATATGATGTATTATTTACCGGGTATGTAAACTTATTTAGATTCTTTGTACGTTTGTAAAATGTGAGCAAAACAAATTTCTAATATTGGACAATAAATTGAAATTGAAATTGAAATTGAAACTAAATTCTTCATTCCCTTTAATATCAAGTTTTGAAATTTTGGAAATATGTGAAAAATTGATTTCTAGGATTCTTGAAAATGTGACATATTAAGGCTTGCTTCTGATAGTATTCAACAAGGCCCCGATTCAACCAGTCCATCTTTTATTCTTGAGTTACGAAAAAAACAAATAACATCAAATTTTCAAGGGGTATGAATAAGTGTTAACTGTAAGAACTTTGATGCGCGCAGCTGCTTGTTTTCATGCTCACTTTGAATTCATATAAACATTAAAGTGCATGGTAAGGCACATCATACCTGAACATGCCATTTAAGCTTGTTTTGGATATCCCAAGACAGCTAGTAATAGTCTATCAAAACAAAATATTATCGGGACCTTTGAATAAAACGAAAAATTATATTTTTTCAAAATCCACATAGAAGCTAGAGGGCTGGGCAGTATTTCACCAAACTGCCATGAGAACAAGTTCAGTGGCATCTCAATTGAACCTGTGCATTGAAATTGTCATGGTTTCAATGGGATGTTAATGATCTTGTAAGCTATTTTTGGACTTGATACCCAGAATTTCATGGAATGAACAAAATAAAAAGACATTATTATGGAACGTATTGATATTTGTGTTAAAATTCATAATAAAGGGAATGTGTGTGTGTTGTGTGTGTGTGTGTGTGTGAGAGAGAGAGAGAGAGAGAGATCTAGGTCTAGCGGTATTGTCAGCTCTCTGTCTTTGCCTACAAACTGATTCTTATGGACCCTGATTTGAAAATATCTGATTAACATTTGTCTGTAAAAACCCAATCGCATACACATATGAATAGATGATAAGAAAGAAACTCACTTGATAAGACTGTAAGTAGAAACATGTAGTCAGCAAAGGAGATAAGACCACACTGTCCAAGTAATCTGAAAATACTGTCTTCTCCAAGACCTTGGAAATCATCCGGTTTGTATTTCTGTAAGTAAAACAAATCGAGAGAAACTTTTTTAAACGTTTAACTAAATATTTGCGAAGGATCTGAATCCTGGATTGACACATTGTTTGGAGTTAGTGCTGTAGCCGAACCGCCGAACCGAACGGAAGTTCGCCGAACATAGCACTTCCGAACCGAACCGAACCGAACCGAACACAAAGGCCTGTTTCGGATGTTCGGCAGAAAAATGTAAAAAATTTTGCAAGCTAATAAACTTGTCATTTTGTACCTAATTTTCATGTCATGATTGCTCATTTTATATTTACTTTTTCCCCATTTTCTGCCTTTGTGATTTATGCCTATCCAGTGGTGGGCGCGACTTCACTGGCGCCATTTAAATCCCAAATCCTGACCACGCTACGTCACGATAAGCCATAAACAAGAATACATGTGGCATGTGCGTGATCAAAACAAGTTCAGCTCAAACCCATTCAAATTAATATTTTAATTGTAACAATATCGGACAAATGTTACAATATAAATAATAAAATAAATATTTATTACAGTATGGTATTTATTTATTCAGGAAAAATAGGGATTTTATATTTTTCCTATTAAAAATAAAAAATTATATAAAACAGTTATTGACGAGCCTGAATTCTCTATTCAAGATGGCAGCTTTCATGACTCTAACATTAGACAACAACCGTCTCGGAAAATCTTTAAAAAATATCATTTATTGACAAATTGAAAACATGATTCTTTTAAAATTGAAAATAAAACACGATTCAAGACGGAAATACGAATGTAAGTAGTATTTTTCTTCACAAATAATTACGTTTAGAGCAGTTTTTTAATGTGAAATTCGTGCTGGTCGGTGGCAGTGTGCAGAAGTCCTCCGTGCTGGTCGGGCCCGGCAGGCCGGCCGCCCCGCCCAGTGCCGACCGCCGTGGCTATAACGCTGCTTGCTATTATATTACCGAACCCCGAACCGAACCAAGTTCGGGTGAAATATTGCCGAACTCTGCCGAACCGAACCGAACACGAACATAGCGTCTGACTTACAGCACTATTTGGAGTTTATACTGTATGTGTGCCAAATGTCTAGTGTTGCAGTCTTCTGTTTGATCCAATTGTTGATCAAAGCTAGCAAAGTGTTGAATAACGTTCTCAGATCCTGGTACGATCAACAAATAAAATCCCCCCCAAATCTAATGAAATTTACATTAAACGGCAATCGATCCCTGGTAATCATTTCAAAAGAAACTGTATGGTGAAAGTTTAATATACATCAGACCAATAACAAGAAATTTATGAGTGTTTGAAATATGAGATTACTGAATCTATGCAAAACCAAATTGTCAATTTAGTGACTGGATTGTGACATATGCACGGACAACTCTCCCGTTTGTCTGTGTACAAAAATATTGTAAATTTTTGTATTTCTGCTAAGGGCCTTCTCCCTTGGGGCACTAATCCAAATATATTGTAGGATTATCAAAGGTTCTCTAGCAAGAAAAAACCCTCCTCCTGAGACATTTATTTTGAAAATTTGACATTTTAATCATTTTGTGTGTTGGAACAAATGAGAAAGTTGCCCGGCACTTCGTCACATTGACACTGCCAATTCAGCCAATGAAGTGTTAAATGAATTGATACAAATATACAATGCATGTAGGGGTGGAAGACGTACAAGATATGCATGGTTCCATACATGCATGTATATGTAATGCAAATATAGTACCATATACACCTGTACACCTTTGCCAGGTTGCAGATTTAAAAACATGCAAAATCGAACAGTTGTAATGAATAGTATAATAATAATACATTTATAGAATGCAGAAACTATCCAACATCAAGTTTATATTCTACTGCGCTACAAGAGCTCCTGATATGCTTAGATTTAAATTAATTGAAAAGATGTGCTTTCAGTTTTTATTTAAAGATATTCACAGATGGTGATTTCCCGACTTCAAATGGTAAGTTATTCCAGAGTTTTGGGGCTGCACAAGCAAATGCTCAATCACCTAGCGTTAGTTTTGTTTTGATAGATGGGATCTGCAGCAACAGAGTATCTCGGGAGCTGCGCAAGTTGCGATTGTGTTGATTAAGTTTGAAATTCAACAGTTCTTCGATATAAGTGGGAGCTTGACCAAGAAGTGCTTTATATACAATCAGCAAGTATGTTTATTAATTGAAGAAAACAAAAATATTCGCTGAATTTTTTCGGTGATAAGTACTGTTTTAGTTAAGGGGCCTGTTTCATAAAACCTTTTATCTATGACAAATGCTTAATTTCTATGATAAATTTGCTCTCAGCCAATCAGATGCCTTGATTTCAGTAGCTTATAACAGTAGCTTGTAACTTGTTATTGATATCAAGTTTTATGAAACAGGGCCAAGTTCTGTCTATGATCAGGATGAACGAACCTTAGGATCAATCTTTTTAAACTGGTCCAGACCGCGACCATCTGGTTGCTTCTCATCCGGTGTGATTGACCTGATGAAATCGGCAGGGGTCATGTAAACCTCATCCTCGTTGTAGACCTTGAGCGTCGCAAAGTATCGGAAGATCTTGTCCGGAGTGGAGTATGCCCTGATGCGGTTCTCGTACTCAATGATCTGTAATAAGAAGAAGAATAGTACCGGTATCAATTCATTAAACGCATTATTTTCCACTTGACACAATCACATAAAGTGAAGAACTCTGGGGGGGGGGGGGCTCAACCTGACAGCTATGGTGAGGCCAACAACCTTTCTTTCTGTCAATGACTTTAATAGATAATCTCAGTAACTTTAGAGGTAAAATCTTTTGAGCTAAATAGGGTCGCTATCAGGCTCCTGGACTATTATCAATGTTACAAGAAGAAAAATAAATACAGCTACAGTCAAACCCGAAACCTGCTTTAGTGACCACTTGTCTACAAAGCCCACAATTTTTATTTCCCTTGAAAATGGTTTCTCATTGAAACATGTACTAAAGGAACCTGTCTACAAAGATCACCTGTCTGCAAAGACCAATTTTTCAGTTTCCCTTGGGTTTGACTGTATATGGAAAGTCTAGTTCAAAAAGTCAGAGTGTATAACATTGACATTCTTGACGGGATTTGCTGTATAAGATGACGGCTTCTTGTATAGCACCCCCTCTGGTGGGGGCTCATGGCAAGAAAGGGGTTGGCAAGTAGAGGAAGCCAGGGGCCCTGTTTCATAAAACTTGTTATCAATAACAAGTTACAATAACTATTAAAGCTACTGAAATCGTGGCATTTGATTGGCAAAGAAGAAATTGCCATAGAACTACCGGTATAGCAGTTGTTATTGTTAACAAGTTTTATGAAACAGGGCCGAGATAAGCCTCCTCTGTTTCTGAACCTGTTTCTCTGTATCTGTCTGTCTGTTTTTCTCTGTCTCTCTCTCTCTCTCTTTCTGTCTGTCTCTCTTTTTCTCTAGCCCTCTTTCAATCCCTCTATTTGCAGCCACTTACCCTCCTATCTCTGAAGCCAGGACCTTTTCGTCTCTTCTTTCCATCCTGTTGTTCTTCTTCTTCTCCTCCTCCTTCTTCATCACTGCCCTTCTCTTCCTCCTTGTCTTGTGCTTGAACTGAGCTACTGCTAGCTCTCAATGTTCTATCAAACAGACAAATAGTGAAACCATTGGCCTCAATACCGCACAAGCAAAATATGCATTATTTCTTTGTAAGTGTATGAAATAATTGCACACAATTGAAAGAAATCAAGACAATGATAAACAGTGTGTAAAAAATATAATTAAAATATCAAAAATTGAAGAAATAAAAGAAAAATGTATAAAACATGCACATAGCAGATGCTAAAAAAACAAAACTAGATGGAACTTTGACTGCGCGCAGTCGAAAATGATGCCTCCGTCATAGAGCAAGTTTACAAACCAAAACAGAAGAAATTTTTCAAATTCAAGTTTCGTTGTAATCCATTAACAGGTTCTCAGAATATCGTGATTACAAGCAATTTCTCATATACATATGACCTCATAACCCTAAAATCTACTCAGTTCATTGGCTCTGCAAGATGTCCTGAGTTAAATAGTGATCAATCTGTCTGTTCTAAAGAGAAAAAATGTATTCACAAGCTATTTTTGCATACATAATGAGCCCATGACATTTGACCTTTGACCTCATGACCCAAGAATCTACTCAGTTCAGTGGCTCTGCAAGATACATACATGATCTAAGTTTGGCAGGAATCCATCAATCTGTTCTAATGATAATGCGATTACAAGCTATTCTTGCATACATAATGAGCCCTGTGACCTTTGACCTTTGACCTCGTGACCCCAAAATCTAATCAGTTCATCGGCTCTGCAAGATACATACATGACTCAAGTTTGGCAGGAATCCATTAATCGGTTCTTCAGATAACGTGATCACGAGAACGGGACGTACGGACGGACGGACAACCCGAAAACATAATGCCTCCGGCTACTTCGTAACGGAGGCATACAAATCTGGGAAGAATCATCCCAACCGTCAAGGGGGGGAGGGAGGGGGGGGGATACCAATAAAGGCAAAGGAACTGATTGTAGTAAGGGAACAATAACTGCCTAAAGTTTTTGTTTCTAGTTAGTCACATGAATGATCTTTTTTCTTATCCTTTTTTTTTGGTAGGGGGGGGGGGGGGACATATTTGAAGAAAAAAACATAATACAAGGGCATTTCAAGACCTGAATCTGTTCCATTCTTGAACAGGGCTTGATGCAAACAGGTCTGATTGGGGGGTGGTGTACATCTCAGCTTTATAGATCTGCGACATGATATGCTAAATATATACATACACCACTGGCAGGGCGAGTCCAAAGCAAGTCCTATATAGCAAGTATTATCCAATTGTATCGTGAACATGAGGTGTATTTAAAATGACATAAACGGATCATTTTATTTGGTGTTTTTTATTCAAGCTTTAATGGTTTCTATCAGCTTGATAACGTCATCAGATATATTGAAATGATTAAAGTGTTCAGTAACAAACAAAACAAAATGCACCCATCACATGCCATAATATAATATAAAGAGGACTTGCATATAGCTTACTTTTCCCAAATAAATCCACCAATCAAAATGCCGGCTGTACCACCGACCACGGCACTCATAAGGCCACGGGGTGAGGTCCCTTGAGTCTGTACTGTAACCATGCGTCTCCATTGCTGCTGGGTTAAGACATGCAAGCTCCTGCGAGCCACAAGGCGCCACATTGTCACGTCTGATGTCCCTCTCTGTGAGGTAGGAATAAAGTTGAGTTCTGGGGGGCGTTTCACAAAACTTGCCATCAGTGACAAATGACAATTTGTGTTATAAGCTACTGAAATCCTTGCTTCTGAACAGAGTTATCACTAAATTTTGTCATTTGTCATTGAAAAAAGGCTTTGTGAAACGAGTCCCTGGTCATGCGATAGCAATGTGAAAGAAACAGTGTGCCTCTACCTAAATTCAGTTAAGATCATGGCTTGAATTATTCTTGAAATAATATGATGAGAACAGAAAGCCTATACCTACATGTCAATTTATCTTTACGACCTTTGACCTACATGTATGACCCAACATTCCAAAATTTGATCACTTGTCTCTGTTATAGGTAGGGTGTCTGATCGCGCACCCAATGTTGTGTGCTAAAATCCTTCCCATATAGATTGCATGCATGCATCCCTATGCAGTCTACGTGCATTGCGCGATCATGCAAAATTGGCCAATGATTTGATGAACAAATTGAAATTCAAACGCCATTACGAACATGAGCTCGCGCACAGTTTTTCCTTCATAATCATTTTGCCTTCGGCGTAGAATAGAAGGGATGAGATTTAGATGCTTCATGCGCAGCGAGAGTTAAAATACGTCTTGCAAGATTTTCAACATGGATTTCGATTTTGACCCATAATCTCCTAAAAA
This sequence comes from Strongylocentrotus purpuratus, assembly GCF_000002235.5. Classification (NCBI taxonomy): domain Eukaryota; kingdom Metazoa; phylum Echinodermata; class Echinoidea; order Camarodonta; family Strongylocentrotidae; genus Strongylocentrotus; species Strongylocentrotus purpuratus. Next base: position 563,404 of record NW_022145595.1, read on the forward strand.
GGGACCATTAAACAGATTATTTCAGTCAAGTTGGTAAGTGGAACCGATTTATTATAGCCTAGATCTAGATCTAGGCCTAATTTACAATATAACATGCACGAGGTAAAATGATATTTGGGGGGATTTTCGGGGCATAAAAATATGGCCATAGGGTCTAATACTAAATGGCCATGGCGTTAGCAAGGGAATACGTATAAACGGTTTCCATCTCTAAAGAGAGAGCCGACCCTACCCCAATAAGAGGCTAATGAACGAAAGAGACGGAAAATTCGGTCTAGACCCTACTCTAACTGTTAGATCTAGCTGTTAGATCTAGTAGTGCTACTACTACTACTACTAGTAGGGAGGCCAATGCCCGGGCGTAAGGCTTCTACGCCTACGATTTGTGCGCTCGTCGCCCACTTCAAAAAATTAGCAGAGGGAAAAAAATGATGTAAAAAAAAAAATTGATGAAAATAAGAAAAGAAAATACAATTATACATTTCACAACATACCTATAATCACGGATCTGTAACAGTCTTTCACCATTTGTTGACGATCTTGCAGATTTTGACGTATTTGAGTCCAATAATTGTCGTAGCAGAACAACTTTACGGACATGCATCACAGACTAAGAAAATCCTAGAGGGCGTAGAGGTTTGCTCACTAAAAACCTTCTCATTGGCTGAAGGTAGACCCTAAAAATATGGGATCCGTTTTGAGTAAAGAACTTTTGATAGAGATCAACATTTCAGATGTTCACAATTGCCACTTCTAACAACTAGAAAATATAAAGAAAAAAGATTATATCTTTTTAAATACAGAATTTTACAAACTGAACATGCGAAGGTAGATAGAGTACGATGATTATGTCAATCTTGCGTTGGTTTGAGCCCTATACTATAGCTACAGCCATCTCAAAATGAGAAGGAAAACTGTGACCGGTGACGTCATTGTTCGCGCCAAAAATAAAGGGTATTGCGACATATGTCTGAGCTCCACTGAGCCTCCGGTCAGATCGTGCGCAAAGCGTAGTCTTATTTATAGACCCTAGTACCTTATTCTCGCAGCACTAGATTCGAGTGTCGTGCAGTAATGTATGAGAAGTGTTAAAAAAGATATTTAAGTACAAAAAAAAGTCTACATGAGCAGTCTATACTCCAATTGAGAATTGAAATGAAAGCCATGATTTGAAGGTGTGTGTTGTATCATACATGGTTAGTGAGTGTGTATGTTACGTATAGCGAAAGGGAGAGAGAGAGAGAGAGAGAGTGAGAGAAATGCGCTATGCATGCTGCTGTGTTCGCTGCAAGATGGATGTTAATTGGACCTCGTAACTTCTCGATCGTTGATATAATAAGGAATACTCATGAGGAAATCAAATTATTGGAATACACATCTAAGGTAAATATCAATGAATTATATACTTTATTTCCTGCCAATTTTGATATCTCTTCTTCATTTTTGAACCATCGCCTTCGGCTCGTAGTAGTAGAAGATGTAATCGTTCGCACATTGATGGCTGGATTTCAGCCTGCATCGGGGCTTGCCTAGCCTGTGTCGGTGTGTACGTGTGCGACCGATTCAAGGCTAGCCGCTGTTGAGTGATTGCACTTTCGCGCGAAGTTTTAAACTTCATCATGAACTTTGTCCGGACAATGACACGCCCATTCCCTCGGGCCTGTCTAATTATCAACGTAATTTCGCGACATGAATTTATCTGTTTCAAGGCTCTTGCGTACGGCCAAGGCGTAGAAGGAAGGGAGTGTTTACAAGCTGGATATCTCCTATTTTATGGAACTTCTGGAGTCGGCAGATGGGTGAGTTTTCTTAGTGAAAGTAAATGCTTTCTTTTAATCTTTGTTTTATTTTAAACAAATTCGTAATTAAAAAGTTAGATTTGGGCATAGACTCTAGGCCTCCCTACTACTAGATCTACTAGGTTTAGGTCTACATAGTACATGGTCTAGATCTAGACGATTGTCATTGTGGACAAAAACAGCTCTAAATTTAATGCGTATCTAGATGCATGATATGTCTGAGGTCCATAACATTCAAGGTTAGACCTGATGCATTGTAAGAGTGGTACGAATAAGATTTTGACTGGACTTTGCCTTGTCAGTAGTAAATCAATGATTAAATCTATTTAGTACAGCACAATTTTCAATATCTGGGACCAAGTTCTGACTTTTTATTTCTGAGGTTATTTTTCGTGATGACATTGACAGTTCGTTCAATAACTTGGTTTTATTCGAATGAAACTTGTATAACACACAAAATACCAAATGAGAAAATTCTGAATATCAGACAATTGACGACAACCATCGTAACATAAAATATACAACTTACGGACAAAATTAGACCACTTCAAATGAGAATGTTTATCGTTTTTTCCAGGATGTACACAGACACTGCAGTGTAGGGCTCATTCATGAAAGATACATAACTCTTCGATGTTAGAGTTGCATGTGCAAGCACTGCATGCTATGCTACGCATACATATAATTATGGCACGATTTGTATACATATGTGTGTGTCCTCTCTGAAAGTACTCTCCTCTGGTGGTCAACACTGCACCAATCACAGAACTCTAAAATACTCTAAAATAGGTGGCACCAATACATATGCGTGGCACCAGAGGACAGAGCTGGGGGAAATTTATCAACCTAGAATTTGTTTTTCTTTAAACAAAAACAATTTACAAAAAAAATAAATGGCTTCAAAGACGAGGAAGCCGGTGGCCCCAGAGGCGATGGAGCGTATTCCAAAGAAGGGAGGGCCGGGAGGGGGGCACAAAAAAGGCTACTTTCTGGAAAAAAAACTAGAATTAGGCATATACAAGGGGAAACCTCAAAGCGAAAATATGCAATGTTTAGATATTGTTATAGGCCCCTACATTATGATTACATTATCAGGGTTGGATTCGGTCCAAAATACTGCTTAAGCAGCATATACTTTTGCAGTTGGGTGTGATGATCGGAATATTCATTTTTGCGAAAATTACATAATTTATAAAGAAGTAATTAATCCTAATCCTCACGGGTCTCATCATGAAAGACTGCATGAATAAACCTTTTTTTTCCTTCAGATTAACGAGCAAACTTTGAGGGAAATTAAGAAAAGACCACATGTTTAACATGGAGAAAGAAAAAGGGGGCACTTATCAGCTAGAAGGGAAAAGGACACTTATTAGAAGAAGAAAAAAGGACCACATGTCAATTAACTAAATTTGACTGCAAGGAACACCAATTACCAGAAGTGTTGGCGTACTGTATAAAATAAAATATTTTGTTTCTGATAGAATATACTTATGCTATATAGTTTTACCACATATCTCCTATTGTAATATTTTGTGGGCAACATCCAAGTGTGTGACTAATAATATTCTTCTGCTGCAAAAGGAAGCTGTACGCATAATTATGTACCAGAGCGGGTTATCTTGACCGTGCTACCCCACTATTTGTTAAACTGAAATGCTTAAAGGTTGATGATATTAACTTCCTCCAAATTTATTTATGTTCCGTTTCAATATCAAGTTGGTACCCCGCCCCCCCCCCTACCACCCAGTGTTATTTAGGGCACGCATATGCGTGTTCCCAGCGACCCCCCCCCCCCTTTCAGCAAAAGTCCGGTGTGTAAAGTCAATACGGGTCGACCTTTTTCTTTTGTTATACGAGTCTTTTTCAGCACCCCCCCCCCCCCCTTTCAGCAAAAGTCCGGTGTGTAAAGTCAATACGGGTAGACCTTTTTCTTTTGTTACGAGCCGGAGAGTTTGGAAACACGCATGATATCCCTCCGTTCACGGAGTGGGGGCGGGGTTGTTACCTACTTCATTATCTAGTGTTCCAACCTAATAACATGGATCACTCATATCCAACAAGACCGTCGTGGAATTATGTGATGGTCAATCCCGGTGTCACACTAATTTAGCCCAAAAATCAATCAGACATAGGGGTCCAGATGTGTGGAATTCTCTACCTAACAATATTCGAAATATAAAATCACAAACTCCTTTAAAAGAGTACTCGAATGTATTATCATTTTACAGATGTAAGATATTACTTACATATATTATCAGTTCTCATTATATCGAACATAAAATTTTACTAGACTAAACAATATTCTTCTGTTTTTCAGGGGTTTTTTTCTTGTTCTTTGTAAATAGTGTAAATAGTTCACTACCATTTATGAATTTTTTTTGTCATATAATTATTTGAAAGGTGTTGTAACGATTCAAGCTCTATTTGTTTATGTTTCATCACCTTTATGTGTTCATTCTTTAAACTGTATAATAGTTGCAACTTGTCTTTGACAAAACATTGTTATCAGTGTTCTTTTTTTATGTGAAGTCAATTCAAAAGGATTGTGAAATTGAAAATGATTTGTTAAATTATAAAAATTATTCTTTTTCATGTGATGTTATCTCAAGTGAATTGTGAAGTTGTGAATATGCATAAATAAATAAATATTGTTGTGATATTTCAAAAAAGGCAATTATCAGAGGTAAAATATAGGCTTTCACCAGAAATTTAAAAATCACTTATAAATTATGAGAATGGAATGGGGCATTTATTATAAAGGAAAAGGGTCCTTTGTCGAAGGTAAGGGGCAGGGGCTCTTTAAAAAAGAAGTAAATATGGGACACTTATCAGAAGGAAAAGGGCACTTGTTAGAAAATGGGGCATGTATCAAAATAAAAGGGGGCACTCATCAGAGATGAAAAGAATCACTTACCATAGGGGAAGGGCAAGTTATTATAAAGGAAAAGGGGCAATTGTCAATGTAATACGGACACATCTCAGATTTGAATACGGGCAAGTTATCAGAGGTAAAGGGGTACCCATCAAAGGTGAATAGAGGCACTTATGAGAATAGAAAAGGGGTATTTGTCGAAAGAAAAGGGACACTTTTTAGATGTTAATAGGGGCGTTTACCATGATCAGAGTTTAAAAGGGGCAGGAGAAGGAGAAGGGGCTCTTATTAGAAAGGAAAGAGGGCACGAGTCACAATAATAAAAGGGACACTTATCAGATGTGAAAGGGGCACTATAAAAAGGGGGAAGGGACACTTCTAACAAAGGAAAAGGAGTATTTGTCAAAGTAGAAGGGTCAGAACCCCTTCCGTGAGTAGAAAGCATTTGCAATTTTAGAATCACATTAGGCGCATTTTCAGGCACTTCCTGGAGTAATATGACGTAAATTGCTTTCCCCTACCCCCTCCAAGTGTAGGGTTCTTTTGCAATTTGAGAACCACATTTGGCGCATTAATGTCCACCAGCACTTCCTGGAAGAAAAAAACGAGGCCTTCTGATTGGTTAGAAGCTAGAGAAAAGTGATCTGTCACGTCGCGAGACGTTGTTTACATAGGCACCGGAAGTGGGGAGGGGAGCAGGGGGGCACTTGCCTCCCCCCCCCCCCCCACAACCAAAAAAGTGTGGGGGGGGGGGGCAAAACGCACTTTTGCCCCCCAAAACGCCCCCCCCCCCCCTACACAAAAAAGAAGAAATGCAGTAAAGGAGTAAAGATGGTTTGTATTTTCAACCCAAAAGAACATAACAATAATAAAAATTGGAATTAAATCACATATAAAATTCCATTCAAAGAAAAGGAAAGTTAACAGGAATTCAATTCCTTAAAGGTAATACAAAGTTTTCGGAAATTTTGAAAAAACGGCTGATAGGGATTCGATATATTTGGATGCCCCTGTTGATGTATTGTAAGCACTAGAAAATGTAGCCCCTAATACACGTCTGTTTTCGAGAAAAATTGAATATAAACATTTACCGGTGCTCCCGGTAAATGTTGATAAAATTCAAAAAGCGCCTACGGCCGTACAATGGTAGCTGCGACCATGAAAATCTCAGAATATGCAGTTGTGATATATAATTTCCAAACGGGAAAAGCTATCGGTCGATTTTAGTCAAGAAACATTGTTTTATAGCTTAAGAAATGTCTTGACCTTGAGAGGGAGCTATACAACATAAAGAGTTTATTATCTACAATTTCATAACTTTCGACTCGATTTCAACCGCGACAACGATCACTGGATATTGTAGTATCGCATATGCTTCCAATATTTTCATTTGCACCAAATTCATGACCCCATATCAAAACTTTGTATTACCTTTAACATTCCGCATGCCACCTTTATTTATCAATGGAGGTTTTTATACTAACGATACGCGCATATCGTGGAAATATGTACCGTGTTTACACAGTGATCCGCATCGAGGGTTGAAGCCGGGTTGAAGCCGGGAGGGGGTTGAAGCCGGGTTGAAGCCTGCAGTTTTATGTGTGTAAACGGGATCCCAGTGAGGATTGAAGCCGGGTTGAAGCCGCCATTTGAATCCACCAGAATTGTATGGAAAGCCGTTGGTGACTTTATTCACGTGCCCCAGACGTAAGGAACGCGGCACACGTCTGCTAAATTGACCAATCACCGCCTGTTATTTAGCAGGCGCGTGCAAGGTGCGATAGCACACGCCTGTTACTTTATTAGCACACGTGTGCCCTTTTGCAGACGGATGCTGTTTACTGCGCATGCGTCTGGAATTGATCGACCAATCAGATACCTTGTTTGATATGGAGTTTAATGTGTGTGTACGGTGAGTGCATGCAGCGCAGGCAAGCAAAAATGTGCCGGGCACGTGGTGATCGATGCACGTGGTACTCTTACCGTTCTTAAAAGTATTGACTTTGATTTCTATGTCAGAACAGAAGTATACATTGTACGAGTACTTCCATTGAGGTTGAACTTTCTGATGCAAAGAATAGTAACTATGTCAAATTATAAACGAGGTACCGAACTGCTATATGAACGTTTATCCTCCACCTAGTATTGGAGTTTGTAAATACTATAAAGCTAGTCTAGGGTTGATAAAGAAAAGGTAAGTCTAATATCATGAATGGTAGTTCCAGATTTAAAATCTATCATTCAGAACCTACTCTAATTGTAAATTAGGTGATATACTATGCAACAGTGCCATTGTGATAATGTGTATGATCCAGTGTAGATACATAGTGTTGGAACAACAGAGTAGATCTCTCCCCCTCTTCCAACTCTCCCTTATCTATCTTGGGTCAGTCTGTGCAGAGGTCAACCTCACTCGTGGTAGGGGAACACACACACACTCTCTCTTTCTCTCCCTTTCTTCCCCAATATTCTCGTTAATGTTGTGTTGTTGAGCAACACTCTCCATTGGGCAAGGACAGGGGGATTAGTGATAGGAGGCATGTTTGCTTAAGAGCTCAGAATACTGTGAAGAGTTTGCATTTGCTTGGCACAAGGGATTGTCTGACCATTATTATTTGGTAGTTTTCAATCGAATACACCTGCTCATAATTATCCCATAGGCCTAATTGTATTTAAGGGTTGATGTTTGGATGTTTATTGGTTTATAATACAACATGTATTGCTGTATATTGCATAAGTGGAAGTTATCACATTGCTTAGAGACAATCAATATTCTTTAGTCTATATTTCTTGTCTTGTATATAGTTTATGATTATTCCTTTATATTTCTATGTTATATGTCATATGGGTAGTCGAAGCATAATAATAGTGCAATAATTATAGGTGAATCACATGCAGATTGCAGTATTGATTGATAAGCTCGTTTTCCTAAAACGATATTTACACCTGAGATTATGTATGAGTTGTGTGCTGGAGGAATACAACATATTTCTATGTTAGTATTATTATTTCTAAATCTGAGAGGATAATAGATTAGCACGTTTAGATGAGATTGCCTAGGCACAATGAAGGTTTTATTTAGAGTTAGGGTATACACCATCAGGGGCGTCGGATCTGCAAAGGGGGGGGGGTGGGGTGCGATACCCCCCCCCCCCCCCCCCCCCCACCTGGCAGGATATTGTCGGACAAATTGCGCTGCCGTCGGGAAAAAAGAGAAAAGGGGGAGGGGGAAAAAGAGAGGGAAAGGGAAAGAAAAGAAAAAAAGAAAGGAAAAGAAAAGAAAGAAAGGAAAAGAAAGGAAAGAAAGGAAAAGAAAGGAAAGAAAGGAAAAGAAAGGAAAGAAAGGAAAAGAAAGAAAGAGAAAAAAGAAAAAGAGGGAGGAGGGGAAAGAAAAGAAAAGAAAGAAAATAAAGAAAAGGAAAAAAAGAAGAAAAAAAGAGTAAAAGGGAAAAAAAAGAAACGGGGGATGAAAGAAAGGAGAAAGAGTGGAGGTAAGAGCCTGAGAGAGGAGGAGTGGGAGTAAAAGAGAGAAGGGCTTGTTGGGTGGAGTCGTCTCGTCGAGGGAGCAAGAAAGACATGGGTAAATATGTTGCTGTGTCGGGTCAGCTATAGCTGTGTCGGTATTCTTGCTCGATCCTCGTGTACTATATCAATGCAGAAGTTTGAAGTCGGTGAGATGTATATTGCCGGTCGGCCGTATGGCAAGCCGTTTTATCATTTAAACATATTTCTTGATATAAAGAATTCATTTTTTGATATCAAGAATAGAATTCTTGATATCTAGAAACATGAATAAATGTTAAAACGGCTTGTCATACGGCCGACAAGTTTTTTTCCCTACGAACTGTGACTTTTTATCCGCTGTGACGACTGCGAGAGTGACGACAACTACTATACTTGTATTTTCTCGAAGTTTCAATTTCCTATTAAATCAGCTAAAGAAATTAGAGGTTTGAAATTTTCGGAGAGACTGAATTCAAACAAGGTTTAAGAGTCAACAACGGTACGACGAATCGTTTTCTTTTCTCTATATTGTGATGAAACGCCAAAAATTCCGCCCTTCGCTGGGAAGGGGAAAACTTCATTTAGACGAGACAAGAACGATACAACGAATCGTCTTCTTTCTCTAATATTTTAAAGAATCGTCAAAGCTTCCGCGCTTATAGCGCTAAAGGGGAAACTGAATTCAGACAATTAGGGCCTATTAAGAGTCGAAAACGGTACAACGAATCGTCTTCTTTCTCATAATTTAATGAAACGTCAAAGCTACCTGAGAAACTGAATTCAGACAAGGATTAAGAGTCGAGCACGGTTCAACGAATCGTCTACTTTCTATAATAATTTAATGAAACGCCAAAGCTTCCGCGCGGAAGAAACTGAATTCAGACAAGGATTAACAGTCGAGAACGGTACAGCAAATCGTCTTCTTTTCATAATAATTTGATGAAACGTCAAAGCTTTCGCGCTTCGCGCGGGAGGGGGGGGGGGGGGAACTTAATTCAGACAAGGATTAACAGTCGAGAACGGTACAATAAATCGTCTTCTTTTCCTTATAATTTAAGAAAAACGTCTAAGCTTCCGCGCTTCGCGCGGGAGGCCTTTCCCGCCACACCCCCGCGCCCTTTAAGTGATTCATTTGCTCACTACCGCCCCTCCCTAAAATAAGATCCTAGCTCCGTGTCTGCATTAAAATATATAGCTATGAATGCTGACTAAGTTGACGAAATAATTCGTATATTTGTGTCGTCGTGGAAAATGACCATTTGCGCACACGCAAGTACTATAGATAGTCCATAGGAAACACAATTTAGTCTTCGGCCCCGGGTTTATAGGGTTAATTTTGTAGATATTGGAAATTTAATTTTGTCGGTAATTGGTGGCTAGTTATATCGTTAATCGTTGGCCTCTACACCCCCCCCCCCCCCCTCTGAAAAAGGTATAGCGACGCCCCTGATCACCATATTAGGTATGAATATGATCTGTATAAGAACGAAACATATATAACATTATCTGTATGTAAGTGTTTATTCGATTTGATAATGAAACTGTTCATATAATAATGTAGATGTTAGTTCAATAGGAACTCTGTAGGACCATGCACTATGGTTCAAGGCATGCCCACATAGAGAATGTTGTTATGTTAGGGGTCGGGGCCAAATGCAATAAATTATTGATAATTTATTGCATTTTCTTTTCTTTTTTTAATTTCTGGGGGCGGCGACGTACCCTAGCCCCGCTGTTTACTCGTACCAAGGAAATACTGTGGGGAGGGTGGACCGAATGGCGCAGCGTGGTCGTAATGATTTTTTTTTTGCGGGGTGGAGGGGCAGGATGATGGGTCGCGTACATTATTGGGGCACGCCTTTTTTCTTTATTTGTTCAGAAATGTACGTTTTCAATAAATGTTTTCTACAAATATTCGGGGCCACGTGGCGATCCCCCCCCCCTTGCGCCTACGCCACAGACGTGGGGTGTTCCTTATCCATTATTTCGCTTTCTTATAATCATTTTGTTTATTGCTAATTTAATTTTCATTTAATTGTTAATGAAAAGCGACCCTCAACCCATGTTATGAATAGCGACCCTTAAACGCGAACCATCATCCCGGGCCAACCCCCCCCCCATCTGTCTGACCACTTAGTGCAAGTACATATTACCGACAATTTTCGTTTAAGTAGTTCATAGATGGCGTAGCCTGTGTGTGTTTCACGGGGGGGGGGGCGGTTGGGTGTAACAGCGTTGCCATCTAGGAGCTGATGTATCATGCCCCTAACCCACAGCAAAGGAAGGAATCGACAGAGAGGGAGTTGTATGGACTTAAAGGGCAAGTCCACTTCAACTATTAATAACAAACCAATCAAACTAAAAGTTTGAAAAATCGGATAACTAATAAGAAAGTTTTTAATTTTTAACCATAAAAAACTTTGAAAATCACAAGACAAATTGGCAACTCACTCATGAGTCTGTTACGTCATTCAGGCGCGGATCCAGGATTTCTTGGGGGGGGGGGGGCCCAAATTTGAAATTATGCGAGCCAAATATTGGTACGTAATGGTGACCAGCAGTGACGTAATAGGGGGTGGGTACAGGGACGGGCGAGCTTCTCCTCCCTCCTCCACGAAGCGCGGAAGCTTTGAAGTTTCAATAAATTATTAGAGAAAGAAGACGATTCGTTGTACCGTTCTCGTCTCTTAATCCTCGTCTAAATTCAGCCCCCCCCCCCTCCTGCGCGAAGCGCGGAAGCTTTTACGTTTCATTAAATCATTATAGAAAGAAGACGATTCGTTGTACCGTTCTCGACTCTTATTTTAATCCTTCAAAAATTTTCTTTGTCTGCTCCTTTTTCTTCCTACGTCCTCTTCCTTTTCTCTCCTCTCTCTATTTTTTTTGTTTTTGGGGCCAGCGTTTAAGGGAGGACCGCCCCCACTGCCCCACCCCGGCCCCGGAAGCTCAGGGGTTTAAGGCAATAAATCACCGTTAGATGAGCATCTAAGGGCCCGCCTTAGGGCCCTAGGTGGAATCCAGGGGGCAGAGCCCCCGAAAGCTTAGGGGGTTTTATAGGCATTTAATCACGGTCAGATGAACATATTTTCATACCTCATTATTTTGTGCCACTGGCAGTTAACCATTCTTTCTTTCTTGCTCCCTTTCTTTCTATTTCTCTTTAATATACTTTTTTGGTTAAGTGTGTGTGGGGGGGGGGGGAGCTCGAGGCTCCCGATCCCCGCCGTTCCTCGCGCCCTGACATGTAGGCACCTCAAGAAGCTTATTTCTTGCCTGGCTGTAAATTTAGGAATTTGTAATTTTCCAACAAACGCATGTAAAAATATAGGTAATTTACTAAAAAGTAAGGACAAATCTCGGAAAAATTATGTCATTTTAGCATTATTTGTAAACCACCGTTATGGAATTAGAAATAAACCACGTTTCCACCAAGCCGCCCCCGCCCCCTATCAGTACACCAGTGCCCCCGGCCCCCCTCCGTTACACCTTGTTGGCGGGAAAAAATCGCAACTGATCTCCCCTACCTTTCTTCTTTCTCTTTTTTTTGTCTTTCCCTTTCTCTCCTCTTTACCTTTCCCTTCCCTTCCTTTTCTCTCTAATAGGTTGTCCGGGGGGGGGGGCTAGGGCCTTTCCGCCCCCATCCCGCTCCGCACGCTGTTGGCGGGATTAGCAGCAACTGATCTCCCCTTCTTTTCACCCTTTTCTTTTCTTCTTCCTCTTTTTGTTCCCTTTTAGCTCTCCTCTTTCCCTTTTCCTTTCTTCTCTCTCTCTCTCTCTCTCTCTCTTTTTTTTTTTTGGGGGGGGGAGGGGGAACAGCCTGGGAGGCAAGGCCCTTTCAACCCCGATCTCTTCCTCCCTCTCTTTTTCTTTTCTTCTTCCTCTTCTTTCTTTCCTTTCTCTCCTCTTTCCCTTCTTTTCATTCTATCTCTCTCTCTCTCTCTCTCTCTCTTTTTGCGGGGGGGGGGGGGCAAGGACCGCTCGGCTCCCCTGGATCCGCGCCTGACGTCATTGCCTCGCTTTCCTCTAATTGTTTTCTTTCTATTGGTAATATACATTTCTCACTTTCCCCCTGAGAATCTCATCTTCTAACACCAGCATCCAAGTCATATTGATAATAATATGTTTTTGTGTGGATGCACTAATAATCTAATTTAGAGTAATTGTTTTCAGTTAAATCATGAAAAATGTGAATTCTGAAAATTTATTTATATAAAAGTCAATAATTATGAATATACAATATTCTGAAAATAGTTTCAATTCTTCAAAGTTTATAAAAGATATTGTGAAATGTCATGCCCGCAATACGATACAAATCATATAACCTGGGCAAAGGCATGGGGAAATCAAGTTTTGGGTATAAAGAGGGGAATTAATGGGATAAAAATATATAAAGCAATTGATAAATAGTGAGGCAATGGCGTCACAAACTGATAACCAAATTGGCAATTTGTGTAGTGATTTCCATTGTTCCATAGTTTTTCATATTTAAAAAAAAAATCATAACTTCCTTATTTTTTTTTGCTCTGCTCCTCTTGTTTTTCTGCATCTATTGAAAGCGAATTATTTTAAAGTGGATTTACCCTTTAGGTTATACCACATTCAAGCTTTTCGTAAATATACAATATTGCACGATATATTTTCCAAATAAGTAAGGAATTTAGATTTTCAAGATTTTTAGCTAAATAAGATACGGTTTTGTGACCGGAAGGCATATGTGAACGGAGCTTTTATTAGAACTTATGGATCTACCATCTCCAGGCACCCAGAAACTATACAATAATTTTAGCCAATGAAAATTTTCAAGATTTTCGTTTGTCCATGACACTGGAATTCTCAAAACCTCAGGATACCAGACGGAGCTGACCGGACTACAAGCCTAGTTACTGCTCGGAGAGGGGGGGGGGCACTTTAAAATTGTGTCTTGTTGGGGGATAGGGAGCTTGGACACTCTCGGGCCTTGAAGGTCTTCGCGTCATGTAGCGTACAACGGGGTAATGCAATCCCAATATGATTTACTGTTTGAGTTCTATAATATTTGAAATAATTGATAGTGTTTATATATTACGTACGCGTAAATATATATTTACATAACTCTACGTGTTTGTTTAACGCTGATTGGAAATAATAACTGATGATGGGGGGGGGGGGTGGATGATAGTATCTTCATTTGTACATTTTGTATCATTTTTTCTACTTTATACTTCTGTTCTTTGTTTTTTTTAAATATTTGAATGTTTAAGATATGTGTAATAATAAAAAAACAATAATAATAATAATAATAATAATACAGTCTTCTTTACCCAGGGTAGCCTCATCAATATTTATGCTGTTCTCCCTGAGGTCCTTGCAATCAAATTATAATAATAAGATGTTGGTTATAAAGGTGGCCTATTTACCCCAGTTTATGGAATGATTTTGACAATGATTTATTCTTAATAGATTTAGATAATAGTATACATTCTCAGATTAAAACAAAAAAATAGTGTTTGTTTTACCTGACTGCATGACTGCTAAAGTGTGTGCTACCAGGCGTCGGAGGGGCGAGGGGCCTCCCCCCCCCCCCCCACAAAAAAAGAGAGAGATTAAGGAAAATAAGGGAAAGAGGAGAGAAAGGAAAGAAAGAAGAAAAAGAAGATAAGAAAAGAGGTAAAAGAAGGGGATCGGGGGAGGGGGAAAAGGCATTGCCTTCCCCTCCAGCCCTCCTTCGCCCCCAAAAAAGGAAGAGAGGAGGAAGGGAAAGGAAAAGAGGAAAGCGATAAGGGACAGAAAAAAAGAGAAAGAAGAAAAAGAAAAGGGTGAAAAGGAGAGAAGATCACTTGCAATTAATCCAGCCAATGACGTGTTGATCGCGGGGCCGAAATGCCCTTGCCTCCCCTCCCCCCTCAGCAAAAAAAAGAGAGAAAAACGAGGTTTATTTCTAATTCGATTTCAGTGATTTACAAAAGTTGTGAAATGACATAACTTTTAGTAAATTATACTGTTTTATGAGTTTGTTGGAAAATGACGAATTCCCAAAGTTACAGTCAGGCGAGAAGTATGCTTATTTAGAGGTCTACATGTCAAGGCTAGCGGCACAGCGGGGCTCGGGGGCATGGGTCCCCTCACTATTTTGAAAAAGTATATTCAAGAGAAGTAGGGAGAAAGTAAGAAAAATAAATTGTTACCTGCCAGTGTCACAAAATAATGAAGTCTCAAAATATGATCAACTGACCGTAATTAAATGAAATTTCAGAGGCTTCACCCTCTTGACCCCACCAAGGGCCCTAAGGTGTGCCCCTGAATGCTTATCTGACCGTTATAAAATGCCTAAAAACCCCTGAGTTTCCGGGGTATCAAAATATGCTCATCTGAACGTAATGAATGCCCCGATAGCCCCTGAGTTTCCTGGGGCTCAGCCCCTGGACCCCACGCCAATTCGTGACCTACCCGTGTCATAATAAGGTATCAAAATATGCTCATCTGAACGTAATAAATGCCCATTGCCCCTGAGCTTCTGGGGGCTCCGCCCCTAAACTCCACACCAATTTATGTTCCGCGAGCCTTGACGTGCAGACCTCAAAATAAACATATATCTCGCCTGACTGTAACTTTCGGAATTCGTCATTTTCCAACAAACTCATAAAACAGTATAATTTACTAACAAATTATGTAATTTTACAACATTTGTAAATCACTGAAATCGAATTAGAAATAAACCATTTAAGGGGGAGGCTGCCCCCTTCGAATTATTACGCCAGTGGTGTCTAGTGGCGTATCTGGTGCTTGGTCTCGTTTGGCGGAGGCGAGATGAGAACGAAACCATATCTTTTCCCCTTTTCTTTTCCTCTTACTCTTTATTTTCTTTCCCTTTCTCTCCTCTTTCCCATTCCCTCCCTCCCTTCTTTATCTCTCTCTCTCTCTCTCTTGCTGAGGGGGGAGGGGGAGACAAGGGCCTTTTGCCCCCGATCCACACCTTTATGACGGGAAAAATCGCAACTGATCTCCCCTACCTTTCTTCTTCCTCTTTTTTTTTTCTTTCCCTTTCTCATCTCTTTCCTTCCCCTTCCCTTCCTTCTCTGTTTTTAAAGTTTGCTGGGCGAAAGGCAAAGGCCTTTCACCCCCTACCTGAACCTCATGTTGTTGGCTGGATTAATTGCATCTGACCCCCTCCCTTTCTTTTCACCTGTTTCTTTTTTTTCTTTCCTTTTTTTTGTTCCCTTTAGCTCTCCTCTTTCCTTTATCCTTCCTACTCTTTTTTTGTCCCCCCCCCCTCTTTTTCCCCTCTTTTCTTTCCTCTTCTTTCTTTCCTTTCTCTCCTCTTTCCCCTTCCCTTCTGTTCCTTCTCTCTCTAGCTCTCTCTCTTTTTTGGCGGGTGAGGGGGGAGACCCCTTCGGCCCTCCCCCTGGATCCGTGCCTGGCCGTGGGTGTGTCCCCCATCCAGTACTGACATGAGCAGTTTTGTAATAGCGAACAGGCCCCGTACGTACTGAGCTGAGCAGCTTTGTAACAGCGGACTTGATTGGTTGCCTTAAAATTCAATTTACGAGCGTTCTGCGCATCCGTCTGGCAAAGTAACAGGCGTGTGCTATCGCACCTTGCACGCGCCTGCTAAATAACAGGCGGTGATTGGTCAATTTAGCAGACGTGTGCCGCGTTCCATACGTCTGGGGCACGTGAATAAAGTCACCAACGGCTTTCCATAGAATTGCAGGTCTCAACCCACGAGGCGGGTTGAAGCCCGGCCCCCCCCCCCCCCCCCCCCCCCCCCCCCCACCCAGAGGTCGGAATGACCGCATGCGTGTTGCCAAAATGTCCGGTAAAGGGGTACTTTTCGTGCGACAAAGTCCAGCCCGAGAATTGTAAAAAAAAGGGGTGTATTTGACTTTTCACCCGGAGATTTCTTTAAAAAGGGGGTGTTTTTCTTTTTTTCTCTCATCTCTTTGGACTCCTGAGAAATTATTCCGAATTTAGGGGGGTACATTGAGCATTTTTCCTGATTTAGGGGGGTCTCCAAGGCAGGAAAAGCCCGCGAAAAGCCCGCGAAAGGGGGGTTCAGAAATGTTGGCACTCCTCAGATAGGGGGTGCTTTCAAAAAGAGGGTACGAGCATTATTATGCGTACCCTAAATAACACTGAGTGGGGGGGGGGGGGGGCCGGGGGTTGAAGCCGGCAATTTTATGTCGTGTAAACGGGATCTGATCCGCCTCGAGGGTTGAAGCCATGTGGGCCGACGTGAGCAGCCAATGAAAATGATAGTACTGACCAGTGGCGTAGACAGGTTCGTACACCTGGGGGGATGACTCAGGGGCGGATCTAGCTTTTTGCTAAGGGGAGGGGTTGACCAAAATAATGACGATGCGCATCGTCCACGAGCCGCGAAGCGGCGAGCCGATTTTTTTTGGGGTGTTTATTTGAACCCCGTAAGTGATGTTTTCCTGGCATCTATTAACACAATGGAGACCATAGAAAGCAGTGCATGATAACGTCTTTTTAAATCAAGTAACAGCTAAATACACAGCTATATCCAGAGTTATCATGTGTTTGGTTAAGTTACCAGATGAGTTGAATATCTTCTCACAATATTTGCACTTGAAAGGGTTTCTCTCCAGCGTGCGTTCTTTTTTCTTTCTTTTTTTCTTTTTTTCCCCTTTTTTCCCCCTTTTTTTTGTTTTGTTCGTTTTTTGGGCCGCCCAAGGGGGGGTTTAAACCCCCTAACCCCCCCCCCCCCCCTCGTAGATCCGCGCCTGTTTAATCTTGTGGTTATCTTGTGGTTTCCAAACCACAAGATTACCACAAAATACTTGTAAGATTTTCTTTTTTTTACCGTCTGAATTGGCTTTCACCGTGTGAATGCGGCTAATAACAATAAACACAATTACAATAATGATGAGGATTATTATTATCATCATCATAATTATTATTATTATTAATATTATAATTGTTATCATTATTATTATTACTATTATTATCATCATTATGACTTATTAAGTAAGCAAATATCATTCCCCAAAACCTGGGGGGATGATTGTACACGCCATCCCCCCCACCTTGTGAGGTGGGGGGGGGGGGGGGGGGGGATGCATCCCCCTCATCCCCCCCCCCCCGTTGTCTACGCCCCACTACTGACAATGACAATGACAATGACAATGACAATTTATTCTCATGTCACCCACATTGGGGTATTGGAGAAGTTAACAATCAGTTTGAATTTGTCAATTTAACACTGTGAAATATACAATACAAATAGAATTAATGTAAATCCATACAAAATAACACTATCGACAATAGTGAGAAAAATTATGATGATAATGATAATAACAATATTGATGATGATGATAATAATAATAATCAAAAACAAAACGATAATATAAGATTTACTGGCACCAGTAAATCTCTCTCTCTCTCTCTCTCTCTCCTATTTATTTGTTGGCGGGGGGGGGGGGGGAGGAGGCAAGAGCCCTTCGCCCCCGTTTCCCTCTTTTCTTCTTATTCTTTTCCTCTTCTTTCTTTCCTTTTAGATTTTCTTTCCCTCTCCCTTCTCTCTCTTATTTATTTTTTTTGGCGGGAGGGGGGGGGGGGGTAGGTAAGAGCCTTTCGCCCTTCCCCCGTTTCCCTCTTTCCTTCTTCTTCTTTCTTTCCTTTTATATTTTCTTTCCCTTTCCCTTTCCCTTCTCTCTCTCTCTCTCCTATTTATTTTGTTGGCGCGGGGGGGGGGGGAGGAGGCAAGAGCCCTTCGCCCCCCCCCCCCCGTTTCCCTCTTTTCTTCTTATTCTTCTTTCTTTACTTTTATCTTCCCTTTCCCTTTCCCTTTTTCCTTCTCTCTGTCTCCCCATCAACATAGTAATAACGAAAGAGACCACTCTGTAATCAAGACCATTCCATTTTATTTAATACATTTTCGATATTCCATTTTATTTAATACATTTTCGATATACTTAAATTGGCAACTATTACCTTCTGTCCCAGATCCTCATTTTAAACGACTGATGCGAAAGACTAGTCGACGCACCCTTTCGAGAAAAGCCCCCCCGCTTTTATCGAAAGGGTGTGTTAAAACGGTACTCCGCTCTCAACGCACCCTTTCGAGAAAAGCCCCCCCCCCCCTCTTTTATCGAATGGGTGCGTTGAGCACACCACACCGCGCCGCGCCGCACCGCACCCTTTCGATGAAACTAATTTGCAATTAGAGTAGGTTCTGAATGATAGATTGAAAATCTGGAAACTACCATTCATGATATTAGACTTACCTTTTCTCTATCAACCCTATAGACTAGCTTTATTGTATTTACATACTCCAATACTATAGATGGAGGATAAACGTTCATATAGCAGTTCTGTACTTCGTTTATAATTTGCACCAGAAAATTCAAACCTCAATGGAACTACATAGAACTACATAATAATACTCTTACAATGTATACTTCTCTTCTGACATAGAAATCAAAGTCAATAAGAGTACCACGTGCGTCGATCACCACGTGCCCGGCACTTTTTTTTGCTTGTCTGCGCTGCATGCACCTACTGTCCAAACACACACATACAAGGTATCTGATTGGTCGATCAATTCCAGACGCATGCGCAGTAAACAGCATCCGTCTGGAAAAGGGAACACGTGTGCTAATAAGCTAGCAGGCATGTGCTATCGCACCTTGCACACGTCTGCTAAATAACAGGCGGTGATTGGTCAATTAGCAGACGTCTGCCTGTTATTTAGCAGACGTGTGCCGCGTTCCATACGTCTGGGGCACGTGAATAAAGTCTCCAACAGCTTTCCAAATGAAGCCGGGTTGAAGCCGCGAGGGGATTGAAGCCGGGTTGAAGCCTGCAATTTTATGTGTGTAAACGGGATCCCAGTGAGGATTGAAGCCGGGTTGAAGCCGCCTCTTGAATCCACCAGAATTGCAGGTCTCAACCCACCTCGCGGCTTCAACCCTGCCATTTTATGCTGTGTAAACGGGATCTGATCCGCCTCGAGGGTTGAAGCCGGTGGGCCGACGTGAGCAGCCAATGAAAATGGTAGTACTGACAATGACAATGACAATGACAATGACAATGACAATGACAATGACAATTTATTCTCATGTCACCCACATTGGGGTATTGGAGAAGGTTACAATCAGTTTGAATTTGTCAATTAAACACTGTGAAATATACAATACAATACAAATAGAATTAATATTAATCCATACAAAATAACACTATCGACAATAGTGAGAAAAATTATGATGATAATGATAATAACAATATTGATGATGATAATAATAATAATCAAAAACAAAACGATAATATTAATTAAAACGATAATTAATGACGAAATTAATGGAAGCAATTGAAAAAGACATTTACTGGCACCAGTAAATTGATATCTGAATTAATGAATTACTGAAAATATTCTTGATATCAATTTAATAAATTGATATAAGACAAAAAAAAGAGAAAAATAAAGTTAATATTGAACTCATAACATGTTTTTTGCACATACATAAATTAATGAAAACGAAGCATTATTTTTCGACAGAATTTTACTAAGTTTGAACGTGTTTGACAATGACAATGACAATGACAATGACAATTTATTCTCATGTCACCCACATTGGGGTATTGGAGAAGGTTACAATCAGTTTGAATTTGTCAATTAAACACTGTGAAATATACAATACAATACAAATAGAATTAATATTAATCCATACAAAATAACACTATCGACAATAGTGAGAAAAATTATGATGATAATGATAATAACAATATTGATGATGATAATAATAATAATAATCAAAAACAAAACGATAATATTAATTAAAACGATAATTAATGACGAAATTAATGGAAGCAATTGAAAAAGAAATTTACTGGCACCAGTAAATTGATATCTGAATTAATGAATTACTGAAAATATTCTTGATATCAATTTAATAAATTGATATAAGACAAAAAAGAGAAACATAAAGTTAATATTGAACTCATAACATGTTTTTGCACATACTTAAATTAATGAAAACGAAGCATTATTTTTCGACAGAATTTTACTAAGTTTAAACGTGTTTGTACATTATTGGAGTTAAAAAGCTGACCCATTTTTAGTGTATTTGGTCTTTCAATAAAATATTTATCGATGAACAATTTTCTTTCTGAACGAAAGGTAGGGCATACAAACAAGTAATGAAACTCATCCCCAAGTGATTGCAAATTGCACAACGTACATAGCCTCATTTGAGTCATTTCCCTTGGAGTATTTGAATATCTACCAGCTACAATCGGCAGGTAATGATTGCCACAGCGAAAACGACTTAATATTGTCCGATCTCTTTTAATGAGATCGATTAAGTATCTTTCTAAACATAAAGAATGTTTGAAGATTCGATAGTTAACACAATGCGAATTATCGTACATACAAGCAGACCAATACTGAGCATGAGAATCTCTCAATCGACGTTCCACAGTTTGTTTGACCCACTCATAGCTAGTATTTTCACAAATTTCCCATAAATTAGACATCCCCATATTGTCCAGAGTCAGCTTGATTTTTTTTAACCAAGGTGCCTGATATATATTCTTCTCAAAGAGTAATTTTAAGATAATATACACCTTACCAGAAAATTTATCCTGTCCACTATGTACAATCCTACACCAGGGGGGTGTTTCACAAAGATTCTAAGTCGAACTTAACTTAAGTTGGACTTGAATATTATGGAGAGCCATTTGTAGCCTTATAATGAAATACATTCAAAAGCAAAATTCAAGTATTTTAGACTTTTCATGAATTCCACATCAAGAACATGAAATCTCCCGAGACAATAGAAAATATGAAGGATTTGAATCAACATTTTATGCCTTTTAAATAATTTTTACAAAATATTTTCAATGATGCTAACGGCTTTCCATAATTGTTAAGTCCAACTTAGAGTTAAGTTCGACTTAAAATCTTTGTGAAAAACCCCCCAGAAGTTTATCATTCTGCGTTTGATATGCGCGCATAGCTTTCCTTTAAGCGCAACCTTAAAAGTATAAATAGGCCGCGCGTATGTATGTATGCGCCTTCGTTCATCAGGGGAGTGTTTCACAAAGATCCTAAGTAGAACTTAACACTAATACCCTTTTCACATCTATTTTTCTTAACCCCGGACTATCCTTAACCCCATACTATCCTTAACCCCATACTATTTTTTTTGCTGTTCACATCTATTTTCTTAACCCCGGACTATGTGCTTAGCCGGGGTTAAGAAATTTCACGCGATTCACACTACGTTCGCCTTAGCCCCGGACTATTCGATAGCTCATGAATATTAATGCTTTTGCTACCGCGCATGCGCCTTTCGACTAAATGAAGGGGAAAAACCCGCGCGCTAAATTCAATATAAATATAAATTCAATTGAACTATAATCAATATCGGTCAACGAACTCTTTGCTTGTGGTAAAAAGACCAACAATATACAGTACGGTACGTAATAATTTTAGCTCGCTCGTGTTGTGTTATCCAGCCTTGCGCAAAGCGTTTTCCCTTTATTATTTTACCGATACAAATCAATTACCCATTTTTCATCCAATTCACTTGATAAATTTACCTACGTAAATATGACTGATAATGATAAATGCAATAAAAAACTAGACATATAATACTTGTTTGGAACAAGTATAGGTGGGCTGGTCAATTAACATTTGAGACAAAATAGAGCAAAAATAAGCGACATACTGCTTACAAATTCTTAAAAGACAATATCATGTAGATTCATAACGTGAACTAAATTCACCTTCTATAGGCATAACACGCAAATTATGAAGTTTTTGACATGAGGCCTTTAATCAAAATGTTCACTATGATGACGTCATCAACATGAAAAATGGTTATTACTGCGCTTGTAGAGAATTGTCTTAGCTACAACATATTGAAATTTTGAAGAAAATTGATCAATATTTACAGAGATACAATCAATTTTACATAAATATGCTGACGTCATAATATGCAAATTCGTATTTTGAGTTCCAAGGCCATTGTGATGATGTCACGATACACTTAATGGCCAAATGAGACATGGAATCATATTTCCGACTCATACTCTATCTTAATATGAAAAAAATTGAGGATCCCGATGCATTCCAAAGAGCTATAACGGATTTTGTATAGGCATGTTTTTGCCCATATATGCTATGTATTAAAAGACCTCGCTCGCACTGACATTTATCTTGAATTTACGCTCATCTTGTTAATAATGGTCATAAAGAGATAAACATGGAATCAAATTCCTTGAAAAAATATGAGAAATATCATAAAAGAAAAAGAAATGGCGATTCTATGTTTTTTAATGGTGTTACGCGCGAAAACGCGCGCGCATGCTCGTACGAGCGATTTTTTATAAAATGCTTGAAATGACCTGAAACGTATGCAAAATAAATTTTAGACGATTTTGAGCATTTAAAAATTTTGCGCGAGTATTGACGCGCGGACGTACGCGCACGCGCGCGTTTTTTGACCTGAAATTGACTGGACTGATATTGACCTTGATCATGATAAATATGAATGAGAAATAACCTTTGGTTATGAAGATATGATCAAGAGTTTATTTTCAGAAAATTTCACAAAATGGCGCCTAGATGACGTCATCAGTCAAGGTCAAGGTTGAAAACCTTACTGTGTTTTCTCCATATGCCTATACATATGTGTGCTAAATTTCAAGTTATTTGATTAAGCTTTTTCTAAGTTATCTTGCTAACAAAAAGTGGGTCGAAATAAGAAAAATAAACTAGATTTGTAATACTTGTTTGGAACAAGTATAGGTGGGCTGATCCAACAAAAAATGAGACAAAATAAAGGGTACATTTGAAATAGCTTTTTGTCTCAGCTACAACATATTTGGAGTTCAGCGTAAATGAAGCTAAAACGACGTAGATATTGCTCGCGAAAGACGGGAATGTAGAATCAAGTTTTGAGAAAAAGTCATGTCCCATAGAGAATACACGCAAAATGTGAAAAAATTAGCTTGCCTCCTTTAATCGCAAAAATACGCCATGATGCCTTTGTCAAAATGAAAAATTGTGACAACTGGATTTGTAGAGAATTGTCTCAGCTAGAACATATCAAAATTTTAAAGAAAATTAATCAATTTTTAGAAAGATACAATCAATTTTCCAAAAAAATGCTGACGTCATAATAGGCAAATTGAAATTTTGAGTTCGGAGGCCATTATGATGACGTCATGAGTTAATTGAGGGTCAAATGAGACATGAAATCATATCTCTGATTCATACTCGCTCAAAATATGAAAAAAAAATTGGGGTCACCTTGCATCCTAAAGAGCTATAATGGATTTTGCATAGGCATGTTTTTGCCCATATATGCTATGTATTACAAGAGCTCGCGCGCATTGAAATTTATGTTAAACGGTCGATTATTCAATTATTTATAGTCATAAAGAGACAAACATGGTATCAATTTGTTTGTAAGAATATGTGGAATATTATGAAAGAAAAAAAATGGCGATTCTATGGTGTCTAATAGTTTTACGCGCGAAAACGCACGCGCATGCGCGTGTGCGCGATTTTTAAAAAAATGCTTAGAATGGCCTAAAACGTATGCAAAATGATTTTGAGACGATTTTGAGCATTTCAAAATTTTGCGCGCGCATTGACGCGCGGACGTACGCGCACGCGCGCATTATTTGACCTGAAATTGACCGGACGGATATTGACCCTGATCATGATAAATATGAATCAGAAATACCTTTTGGTTATGAAGATATGATCAGGAGTTGATTTTCGTAAAATTTTACAAAATGGCGCCTAGATGACGTCATCAGTGAAGGTCAATGTTGAAAACAATATTGTGCTTTGTACATATGCCTATACATATGTGTGCCAAATTTCAAATTATTTGATTGAGCCATTTCCAAGTTATCTTGCCAACAAAAAAGTGGTTAGAAATAAGAAAAATATATAATAAATAATAAATAATAAACTAGACATATAATACTTGTTTGGAACAAGTATAGGTGGGCTGGTCAACTAACATTTGAGATAAAATAGAGCAAAAATAAGCGACATACTGCTTACAAATTCTTAAAAGACAATATCATGTAGATTCATAACGTGAACTAAATTCACCTTCTATAGGCATAACACGCAAATTATGAAGTTTTTGACATGAGGCCTTTAATCAAAATTTTCACTATGATGACGTCATCAAAATGAAAAATGATTATTACTGCGCTTGTAGAGAATTGTCTTAGCTACAACATATCGAAATTTTGAAGAAAATTGATCAATATTTACAGAGATACAATCAATTTTACATAAATATGCTGACGTCATAATATGCAAATTCGTATTTTGAGTTCCAAGGCCATTGTGATGATGTCACGATACACTTAATGGCCAAATGAGACATGGAATCATATTTCCGACTCATACTCTATCTTAATATGAAAAAAAATTGAGGATCCTGGTGCATTCCAAAGAGCTATAATGGATTTTATATAGGCATGTTTTTGCCCATATATGCTATGTATTAAAAGACCTCGCGCGCACTGACATTTATCTTGAATTTACGCTCATCTTGTTAATAATGGTCATAAAGAGATAAACATGGAATCAAATTCCTTGAAAAAATATGAGAAATATCATGAAAGAAAAAAAAATGGCGATTCTATGTTTTGTAATGATGTTACGCGCGAAAACGCGCGCGCATGCTCGTACGCGCGATTTTTTATAAAATGCTTAAAATGACCTTAAACGTATGCAAAATAAATTTGAGACGATTTTGAGCATTTAAAAATTTTGCGCGCGCATTGACGCGCGGACGTACGCACACGTGCACGTTTTTTGACCTGAAATTGACCGGACTGATATTGACCTTGATCATGATAAATATGAATGAGAAATAACTTACCGTTATAAAATTATGGTCATAAGTAAATTTTCAGAAAATTTCACAAAATGGCGCCTAGATGACGTCATCAGTCAAGGTCAAGGTTGAAAACCTTACTTTGTTTTGTCCATATGGCTATACATATGTGTGCTAAATATCAAATCATTTGATTAAGCCATTTTCAACTTATCTTGCTAACAAAAAAGTGGGTCAAAATAAGAAAAATAAACTAGATTTGTAATACTTGTTTGGAACAAGTATAGGTGGGCTGATCCAACAAAAAATTGAGACAAAATAAAGGGTACATTTGAAATAGCTTTTTGTCTCAGCTACAACATATTTGGAGTTCAGCGTAAATGAAGCTAAAACGACGTAGATATTGCTCGCGAAAGACGGGAATGTAGAATCAAGTTTTGAGAAAAAGTCATGTCCCATAGAGAATACACGCAAAATGTGAAAAAATTAGCTTGCCTCCTTTAATCGCAAAAATACGCCATGATGCCTTTGTCAAAATGAAAAATTGTGACAACTGGATTTGTAGAGAATTGTCTCAGCTAAAACATATCAAAATTTTAAAGAAAATTAATCAATTTTTAGAAAGATACAATCAATTTTCCAAAAAAATGCTGACGTCATAATAGGCAAATTAAAATTTTGAGTTCGGAGGCCATTATGATGACGTCATGAGTTAATTGAGGGTCAAATGAGACATGAAATCATATCTCTGATTCATACTCGCTCAAAATATGAAAAAAAAATTGGGGTCACCTTGCATCCTAAAGAGCTATAATGGATTTTGCATAGGCATGTTTTTGCCCATATATGCTATGTATTACAAGAGCTCGCGCGCATTGAAATTTATGTTAAACGGTCGATTATTCAATTATTTATAGTCATAAAGAGACAAACATGGTATCAATTTGTTTGTAAGAATATGTGGAATATTATGAAAGAAAAAAAATGGCGATTCTATGGTGTCTAATAGTTTTACGCGCGAAAACGCGCGCGCATGCGCGTGTGCGCGATTTTTAAAAAAATGCTTAGAATGGCCTAAAACGTATGCAAAATGATTTTGAGACGATTTTGAGCATTTGAAAATTTTGCGCGCGCATTGACGCGCGGACGTACGCGCACGCGCGCGTTATTTGACCTGAAATTGACCGGACGGATATGATCATGATAAATATGAATCAGAAATACCTTTTGGTTATGAAGATATGATCAGGAGTTGATTTTCGTAAAATTTTACAAAATGGCGCCTAGATGACGTCATCAGTGAAGGTCAATGTTGAAAACGTTATTGTGCTTTGTACATATGCCTATACATATGTGTGCCAAATTTCAAGGCATTTGATTGAGCCATTTTCAAGTTATCTTGCTAACAAAAAAGTGGTTAGAAATAAGAAAAATATTTAATAACTAGATTTGTAATACTTGTTTGGAACAAGTATAGGTGGGCTGGTCCAACTAAAACTTAAGACAAAATGAATGGCACATTTGAGATAGCTAATTGTCTCAGCTACAACATACTCGAAGTTCAGCGTAAACGACGCTAAAACGACGGAGATATTGCTCGCAAAAGACGGAAATGTAGAATCCAGTTCTGAGAAAAACTCATGTCCCATAGAGAATACACGCAAAATGTGAAAAATTTACATTCCTCCTTTAATCGCAAAATTACGCCATGATGCTTTTGTCAAAATTAAAAATTGTGAACACTGCATTTGTAGAACATTGTCTCAGCTAAAACATATACAATTTTGGAAGAAAATTGATCAATATTAAGAGAGATACTATCAATTTTCCAAAAATATGATGACAACATAATATGCAAATTGAAATTTTGAGTTCGGAGGCCATTATGATGACGTCATGAGTTAATTGAGGGTAAAATAAGACATGAAATCATATCTCCAATTTATATTTTATCACAATATGAAAAAATAATTAGGGTGACCTTGCATCGTAAAGAGCTACAATGGATTTTGTGTAGGCATGTTTTTGTCCATATATGCTATGTAATACAAGAGCTCGCACGTGCAGAAATTTATGTTAAACGGTCGATCATTCCGTTATTAATAGTCATAAAGAGACAAACATGGTATAATATTGTTTGTAAAAATATGTGGAATATTATGAAAGAAAAAAAATGGCGATTCTATGTTGTGTAATAGTTTTACGCGCGAAAACGCGCGCGCATGCGCGTGTGCGCGATTTTTTATAAAATGCTTAGAATGGCCTAAAACGTATGCAAAATGATTTTGAGACGATTTTGAGCATTTCAAAATTTTGCGCGCGCATTGACGCGCGGAGGTACGCGCATGCGCGCGTAATATGACCTGCCATTGACCGGACGGATATTGACCTTGATCATGATAAATATGAATGAGAAATACCTTTTGGTTATGAAGATATGATCATTAGTTTATTTTCGTAAAATTTTACAAAATGGCGCCTAGATGACGTCATCAGTAATGTTTAATGTTGAAAACGTTATTGTGCTTTGTACATATGCCTATACATATGTGTGCTAAATTTCAAGGCTTTTGATTGAGCCATTTTCAAGTTATCCTGCCAACAAAAAAGTGGTTAGAAATAAGAAAAATAAATAATAAACTAGATTTGTAATACTTGTTTGGAACAAGTATAGGTGGGCTGATCCAACAAAAAATTGAGAGAAAATAAAGGGTTCATTTGAGATAGCTTTTCGTCTCAGCTACAACATACTCGAAGTTCAGCGAAAACGAAACTAAAACAACGTAGATATTGCTCGCGAAAGATGGGAATGTAGAATCAAGTTTTGAGAAAAAATCATGTCCCATAGAAAATACACGCAAAATGTGAAAAAGAGACTGATGCCTTTATCAAAATGATAAATGATTGAAACTGCATTTGTAGAAAATTGTCTCAGCTAGAACATATCAAAATTTGGAAGAAAATCGATCAATATTTACAGAGATACAATCAATTTTCCATAAATATGCTGACTTCATAATATGCAAATTCGTATTTTGAGTTCCAAGGCCAATATGATGATGTCACGATACACTTAATGGCCAAATGAGAAATGAAATCATATCTCCGACTTATAATTTATCAGGATATTAAAAACAAATTGGGGTCACCTTGCATCCTAAAGAGCCACAATGGATTTTGTATAGGCATGTTTTTGCCCATATATGCTATGTATTACAAGAGCTCGCGCGCACAGAAATTTATGTTAAACGGTTGATCATTCCGTTATTAATAGTCATAAAGAAATAAACTTTGTATCAATTCGTTTGTAAAAATAGGTGCAATATTATTAAAGAAAAAAATGGCGATTCTATGTTGTGTAATAGTTTTACGCGCGAAAACGCGCGCGCATGCGCGCGTGCGCGATTTTTTATAAAATGCTTAGAATGGCCTGAAACGTATGCAAAATGATTTTGAGACGATTTTGAGCATTTCAAAATTTTGCGCGCGCATTGACGCGCGGACATACGCGCACGCGCGCGTTATTTGACCTCAAATTGACCGGACGGATATTGACCTTGATCATGATAAATATGAATGAGAAATGCCTTTTGGTTATGAAGATATGATCATGAGTTGATTTTCGTAAAATTTTACAAAATGGCGCCTAGATGACGTCATCAGTGAAGGTCAACGTTGAAAACGTTATTGTGCTTTGTACATATGCCTATACATATGTGTGCCAAATTTCAAGGCATTTGATTGAGCCATTTCCAAGTTATCTTGCCAACAAAAAAGTGGTTAGAAATAAGAAAAATATATAATAATAAATAAATAAATAAATAAATAAAGGCAATTCTAACGAAATTATAAGGTGGTCTGTACGTTATACAGCCCACCTGATAAATAAATAAATAAAGGCAATTCTAACGAAATTATAAGGTGGTCTGTACGTTATACAGCCCACCTGATAATAATAAACTAGATTTGTAATACTTGTTTGGTACAAGTATAGGTGGGCTGGTCCAGCTAACATTTTAGACAAAATGAAGGGCACATTTGAGATAGCTAATTGTCTCAGCTACATCATACTCGAAGTTCAGCGTAAATGAAGCTAAAATGACGTAGATGTTGCCCGCGAAAGACGGGAATGTAGAATCGAGTTTTGAGAAAAAGTCATGTCCCATAGAGAATACACGCAAAATGTGAAAAATTGACATGCCTCCTTTAATCGCAAAAATACGCCATGATACCTTTGTCAAAATGAAGAATAGTACTGACTGCATTTGTAGAAATTTGTCTCAGCTAGAACATATTAAAATTTGGAAGAAAATTGATCAATATTTACAGAGATACAATCAATTTTCCATAAATATGCTGACGTCATAATATGCAAATTGGAATTTTGAGTTCGGAGGCCATTATGATGACGTCATAAGTTAATTGAGGGTCAAATGAGACATGAAACAATATTTCCGAATCATACTCTTTTAAAATATGAAAACAAATTGGGGTCACCTTGCATCCTAAAGAGCTACAATGGATTTTGTATAGGCGTGTTTTTGCCCATATATGCTATGTATTACAAGAGCTCGCGCGCATGGAGATTTATGTTAAACGGTCGATCATTCCGTTATTAATAGTCATAAAGAGACAAACATGGTATCAATATGTTTGTAAATATATGTGGTATATTATGAAAGAAAAAAAAAAGGCAATTCAATGTTGTGCAAAAGTTTTACGCGCGAAAACGCGCGCGCATGCTCGTACGCGCGATTTTTTTATAAAATGCTTAGAATGGCCTAAAACGTATGCAAAATGATTTTCAGACGATTTTGAGCATTTACAAATTTTGCGCGCGCATTGACGCGCGGACGTACGCGCACGCGCGCGTTATTTGACCTTTTATTGACCGGACGGATATTGACCTTGATCATGATAAATATGAACGAGAAATACCTTTTGGTTATGAAGATATGATCATGAGTTGATTTTCGTAAAATTTTACAAAATGGCGCCTAGATGACGTCATCAGTGAAGGTCAATGTTGAAAACGTTATTGTGCTTTGTACATATGTCTATACATATGTGTGCCAAATTTCTAGGCATTTGATTGAGCCATTTCCAAGTTATCTTGTTCACAAAAAAGTGGTTAGAAATAAGAAAAATATATAATAAACTAGATTTGTAATACTTGTTTGGAACAAGTATAGGTGGGCTGATCCAAATAAAATTGAGACAAAATCAAAGGCACATTTAAGATAACTTATTGTCTCAGCTACAACATACTCGAAGTTCAGCGTAAACGAATCTAAAACGACGGAGATATTGCTCGCAAAATACACGCAAAATGTGAAAAATTGACATGCCACCTTTAATCGCAAATATACGCCATGATGCCTTTGTCAAAATGAAAAATCGTGACTATATCATTTGTTGAAAATTGTCACAGCTAGAACATACAAAAATTTGGAAGAAGATTGATCAATATTTACAGAGATACAATCAATTTTCCATAAATATGCTGACGTCATAATATGCAAATTGGAATATTTAGTTCGGAGGCCATTATGATGACGTCATGAGTTAATTGAGTGTCAAATGAGACATGAAACAATATCTCCCATATATGCTATGTATTACAAGAGCTCGCGCGCACAGAAATTTATGTTAAACGGTCGATCATTCCGTTATTAATAGTCATAAAGAGACAAAAATGGTATTAATTTGTTTGTAAAAATATGTGAAATATTATGAAAGAAAAAAATGGCGATTCTATGTTGTGTAATAATTTTACGCGCGAAAATGCGCGCGTTTGCTCAGGTGGGCGATTTTTTATAAAATGCTTAGAATGGCCTAAAACGTATCCAAAATGATTTTGAGACGATTTTGAGCATTTTAAAATTTTGCGCGCGCATTGACGCGCGGACGTGCGTGCACGCGCGCGTTTTTTGACCTGGAATTGACCGGACGGATATTGACCTTGATCATGTTAAATATGAATGAGAAATAACTTTTGGTTATGAAGATATGATCATGAGTTGATTTTCGTAAAATTTTACAAAATGGCGCCTAGATGACGTCATCAGTAAAGGTCAATGTTGAAAACGTTATTGTGCTTTGTACATATGCCTTTACATATGTGTGCCAAATTTCAAGGATTTTAATTTAGCCATTTTCGTGTTATCTTGTTCACAAAAAAGTGGTTAGAAATAAGAAAAATATTTAATAAAGGCAATTCTAACGAAATTATAAGGTGGTCTGTACGATATACAGCCCACCTGATAAATAAAGGCAATTCTAACGAAATTATAAGGTGGTCTGTACGTTATACAGCCCACCTGATAATAAATAAATAAACTAGACTTTAATTCGTCACTTTGACGAATTAGGTGATACGTAGCTATTTTTGTATCATGAAAGTGTGCCGATGATGACCTAATGATAATATTCATTAAATTGATAATGACGATATTTGATTTGATTTGATTTGATTTTATTTCATTTATTGGTTTCTGCATCTTTTTCCTTTTTTTAATCATACATTTTCATGAACATAATATGGTTTGATACAATATTTTATGTGTATATAATTTTAAACAGATAATAAACGAATTTAAGCAAATATATTAAATGCATAATTTGTTGGTTTTAAATGACGATGACTATGATTAAAAGTGGTATAGCGCCCCCTTCAGGTATTCGATAGAGAATTGTTATATGATTAAACTATTAATTTACTAAACAAGCTCAAATTTTCGCCTGATTGCAGAGCCTACTACTCATTGAACTGATATTTCGACGTACTACATACGCAACATAATGAACAAGTCTAGACTGGAATGTAGTATCAATCACCTCCCATAGGCATAACACGCATATTAAGCAAAAATCTAACGACGTCATCAAAATGAATAAATATTGGTAATAATCTTGTGAAGAATTGTCTCAGCTACAACACAACAAAATTTAGAAGAAAATTGATCAATATTTGCAGAGATACACTCATTTTCCGTAAATATGTTGACGTCATAATATGCGAATTCGTATTTTGAGTTCTAAGGTCAATATGATTATGTAAAAATATACTTAATGGCCAAATGAGACATAAAATCATATATCTCCGACTCATACTCTATCTAAATATGAAAAAAGAAATGGCAGTCCTTATTCATCCCGATGTACTTTTTATAGGCATGTTTTTGCCCTTATATGCTATGTAATACATGAGCTAGCACGCACGGATATTTATCTTCAACGGACGCTCATTCCGTTATTAATAGTGATAAAGAGATGAACATGGTATCAAATTGTTCAGAAAAATATGAGGAATATCCTGTCAAAAAAAATTGAGGGGTAATTATTTTTCGTTCGGCCGTGACGAACGAAAACGCGCCAAAATGCGTGTTTTGCGCGATTTTTTATGAAATGCTTATAATGGCCTAAAACGTATGCAAAAAAAATTTAAGACGATTTTGAGCAATTTAAAAATTTAAGCGCGCGTAAACGCGCACATCTAGGCGTACGCGCATTTTTGCGCGCATTCATTGACCTGAAATTGACCGGACGGATATTGATCTTAATCATGATAAATATGAATGAGAAATTACTTTTCGTTATGACGATATGATCATAAGTTGATTTTCACAAAATGGCGCCTGGATGACGTCACGATAACCTTGAGTCTTTGAAAAATCACGCAGTTCTAAGTTAGACTAAGATTTATCATCATGGCAAGTTTCATGATTATGGCTTAATTCATTCTTGAGATATCCTGCGAACAAATTCATGGCAGAATAATAAAAATAATAAAGAAAATCTTGACGAAATCAAAAGGTGATACGTCTACGTACGTATCACCTAATAAATAAAGGCAATTCTAACGAAATTATAAGGTGGTCTGTACGTTATACAGCCCACCTGACTAGATTTGTAATACTTGTTTGGAACAAGTATAGGTGGGCTGATCCAACAAAAAATTGAGACAAAATAAAGGGTACATTTGAAATAGCTTTTTGTCTCAGCTACAACATATTCGGAGTTCAGCGTAAATGAAGCTAAAACGACGTAGATATTGCTCGCGAAAGACGGGAATGTAGAATCAAGTTTTGAAAAAAAGTCATGTCCCATAGAGAATACACGCTAAATGTGAAAAATTGACATGCCTCCTTTAATCACAAAAATACGCCATGATGCCTTTGTCAAAATAAAGAATAATTAGAACTGCATCTGTAGAAAATTGTCTCAGCTAGAACGTATCAAAATTTGGAAGAAAATCGATCAATATTTACAGAGATACAATCAATTTTCTATAAATATGCTGACGTCATAATATGCAAATTGGAATTTTGAGTTCGGAGGCCATTATGATGACGTCATGAGTTAATTGAGGATCAAATGAGACATGAACAAATATCTCCGAATCATACTCTATTAAAATATGAAAAAAATTAGCGTCACCTTGCATTCTAAAGAGCTACAATGTATTTTGTATAGGCATGTTTTTGCCCATATATGCTATGTATTACAAGAGCTCGCGCGCACGGAAATTTTGTTTAACGGTCGATCATTCCGTTTTTAATAGTCATAAAGAAACAACCATGGCATCTATTTGTTTGTAAAAATATGTAGAATATTATGAAGAAAAAAAAATGGCGATTCTATGTTGTGTAATAGTTTTACGCGCGAAAACGCGCGCGCATGTGCGTGTGCGCGATTTTTTATAAAATGCTTAAAATGGCCTCAAACGTATGCAAAATGATTTTGAGACGATTTTGAGCATTTTAAAATTTTGCGCGCGCATTGACGCGCGGACGTACGCGCACGCGCGCGTTCTTTGACCTGAAATTGACCGGACGGATATTGACCTTGATCATGATAAATATGAATGAGAAATAACTTTTGGTTATGAAGATATGATCATAAGTTGATTTTCGTAAAATTTTACAAAATGGCGCCTAGATGACGTCATCAGTAATGTTTAATGTTGAAAACGTTATTGTGCTTTGTACATATGCCTATACATATGTGTGCTAAATTTCAAGGCTTTTGATTGAGCCATTTTCAAGTTATCCTGCCAACAAAAAAGTGGTTAGAAATAAGAAAAATAAATAATAAATAAATAAATAAATAAAGGCAATTCTAACGAAATTATAAGGTGGTCTGTACGTTATACAGCCCACCTGATAAAGGCAATTCTAACGAAATTATAAGGTGGTCTGTACGTTATACAGCCCACCTGATTATGAGCTACATGTTCTTTCACTATTTTTTTTAATCAATTTTATAATAAAGATTTTTTCATAATGACCTCTGCCTCGTAAAAGACTAAACGTCAATACAGAGAGCATGCATGCGTAACGTGAACTGCATGCATAGCGCGCGATAAATGCAAATTCACGACCACACGACCACGCTGTCTGTGATTGGCTGTTGCTTAGCCCCGCTTCTCCTTAGCCCGGTTCGGATTCACACTACGCAGCTTAGCACCACAATTGCCCGGCTAACCCCGCAATTGCCCGGCTAACCCTG
This sequence comes from Strongylocentrotus purpuratus, assembly GCF_000002235.5. Lineage (NCBI taxonomy): Eukaryota > Metazoa > Echinodermata > Echinoidea > Camarodonta > Strongylocentrotidae > Strongylocentrotus > Strongylocentrotus purpuratus. Next base: position 597,903 of record NW_022145595.1, read on the forward strand.
CTATTTTGCAGGGCCAGATAGTCCCGTACTATTTGTGGGGTTAGCCCACTTTGGCAAAACGTAATGTGAACAGAAAGCCGGCTAAAATTACCCCGGGTAATTGGTGGGGCTAAGGAAGGAATTGGTGGGGCTAAGAGCCCCCTTAGCCCCACCTATTTCCCGGGGTTAAGCAATATTTGGTAGATGTGAAAAGGGTATACGTTGGACTTAAAAAGTATGGACAGCCATTGGAGCCTTAAAATGAAATATATTCAAAAGCAAAAATTGGAGTATTTTAGACTTTTCATCAATTCCACATCAAGAACATGAAATCTCCCATGATAATAGAAAATATGAATGATTTGAATCAACATTTTATGCCTTCTAAAAAAAAATTACAAAATATTTTCAAGGATGCTAATGGCTTCCCATAAATTTTAAGTCCAACTTAGAGATAAGTTCAACTTGGGATCTTTGTGAAACACCCCCCTGGTCTTTTCTTGATGGGGTAGGGATACGTCGGCCCGGTGAATGTGACGAAGCATGCTAATTTTTAAGTTTAAACGTTTGCGGGTTAAGAAAAAAATTAAATGATGGAATATTGGAACAGTATGGTGGTGTGACCAAAGTTCGCGCGTGACCTAAGTTCGCTATCTCAAAAAATCAGTAAGATTACGAAAATCTCATATCACCAATCGAAAGAGGAACATAAAATTACCCAGAAGTGAAATTTTCTTTGGAATTGGGTACGAAATTGTGAAAATATTGACAAAAGATCGGCAAATTTTGCAATATTGTGCGTCCGTTCCGAAAAATGATCAACTTACCGATAAGGGTCTGAAAATCTTCAATTTGAGAGCAGATTTCCTCAAAATTGTAAGTAAACAGTGGTACTAACTGATTGTATGATATCTTGCCTTGCAAATTATGATATTACCTTATTTTTGATGGATCACACTTTTTGATAAATCAACTGTAAACCCCCGTGCGTGAAGTTAGGTCTCGTTGTTTTTATGACTTTTTCAGATGCAGCGCGCACGAACGATCGGACATCGAATTTTTAGATCGCGATATCTCCGAAATCCTTCGACGATAAAAATTTTTAGTTGAACTAATCTGTAGTTAAAAACTTCGCCGTCCCTTTGGTAATAATTGAAATCAATAAATTTGTGTAGAATATGAGAAATCGTAGTTCGAATATCACATTTTGTAATATGTTCTAAAATGTCCGCGAACTTTGGTCACCCCTTCATACATTAAAGATTTTCATATTGTATGTTTGAGTGAAACTAAAGTTGACGATATTAATGAATCTTTGTTACCAGATGGCTTCAAATACCTCTTTAAAGACAAACCAAGTCAAAGCAACTTTCCGTTTGGTGGCGTTCATGGACTTGGTGTTCTACTACGAAAAGAAATATTCAATTTTGTGTCAATTATTAAACAGGCTAAATCTGAAACAGTATTTTGGTTAAAGATCGGCGCGAAGGCATTTGGATTTCCGTTTATACTTGGTGCTGTTTACATTCCTCCTGAAAATTCTAAATATTTTAACGAGTCTATGTTTGATGACATTGCTTCTGATCTTCTCATGTTAAAAAATGTACACAATATGCCATTTTGTCTTCTAGGAGATTTTAATGCAAGAACAGGTGTTGAAAATGAAATCTCTGGTTATTCTGAAATTGAGGATTGCGCCAACAGTCATTATGTGAATATTTTGATAACGATTATATAGACACTGAGGATTTCCAGACTTGTAACATAAGGTTGAGAAGATGTAACAGCGACGCTGTTATAATAACCACGGAAAAAGATTTCTTGAACTATGTAGACATTTTAAACTGATTATTGCAAATGGTCGTGTAGGCGTGGATAAACAAGGTGATTTTACATGTGCTAACACGGTACAATTGATTATTGTGCCGCATCGCTCGAATTATTTCATGTTCTTAATCATTTTGCGGTTGATATATTTGACCCTTTTTTGTCTGACAAACATAATCCCATTGTATTAAGATTGAATAGCGAAAGCAGTTATGAAAAATGTAAAAGTGAAGAAAAAGTGAAAAAAGTTTCGGGATCAACGACGAAAATTAAATGGAGTGTAAATTCTGCTAAAGATTTTGTTGATAACATCGATCAAAGTCTAGTTGAAAATATACATTATGCTGTTGATCGTTTGGAGGGTCACGACATTCAGATTGATCAGGAATCAATCGATAATGTAGCTTGTTTATTAAAAAATATTTACCTTACGGCGGCCAAAAAAAGTGGAATGGTAAAAACCTACACAGTTAAAATTTTTGTGAACAAGTTGTTTAAAAGTTTAAACAACTCTTGATTAACGGGTGACCTGATCTAAGAGTTGTTTAAAATGTTAAGCAACTCGAGTTGTTTAAAGTTTAAACACTTAGTTGATCAACATTTTGAACAACTTGTTTAAAATCACAATTTAAACAACCGGTGTTGTTTAAAGACGGTTGTTTAAAACGGAGCTGTTGTTCAGTGGAGGTTGTTTACACCAACTGGGTTGTTTAAAGAAAGTTGTTTAAAAAGGAGCCGTTGTTCAGTGGGGGTTGTTTACACCAACTGGGTTGTTTAAAGAAAGTTGTTTAAAACGGAGCTGTTGTTCAGTGGTGGTTGTTTACACCAACTGGGTTGTTTAAAGAAAGTTGTTTAAAAAGGAGCTGTTGTTCAGTGGGGGTTGTTTACACCAACTGGGTTGCTTAAAGAAAGTTGTTTAAAATGGAGCTGTTGTTCAGTTGGGGTTGTTTAAACCAACTGGGTTGTTTAAAGAAAGTTGTTTAAAAAGGAGCTGTTGTTCAGTGGGGGTTGTTTACAACAAAAGGGTTGTTTAATGGGGTATAATTTGGGTTTGATACTCTGAATAAGTGCACCACTACTTCTGGGTCTCTATATAGGTATATGAAGACTAGGGTAATTCTGCAATTCATGAATTAGCGCCAGAACAGTGCCCATTTTGCATGAGCGCGCATGCACGCACGTATAAACTGCATCTATAGGGATGCATGCAATCTCTATGGCAAGGAATTTAGCACACGTTATAACCGAGTCCGCGATCAGTGCCGCACTGCATGACGCGACGATTTTAAGTCTACCTATATTCTGACATTTGCGTACAGATACCGAAAATTTTAACTGTGAACTTACGCTATAAGTTAAAAACTTTAAAGTGGTTAATAGAAAAGTGATTTCAATTAAGCCATTGAATCCCCAGTCACTTAGAAGCGCGTCGGTAGCTTGGTCGGCCATGATGTTGTGTTGTGGGTTGGAAAGTAATAACTATTAAGCTAAATAAATGTAAGTATAGAGACAAACAAAATGGAGCCTGCAGAAACACGTGTGGTTGCTTTGGTAGTTTAATCCAGACTCAATGTCCATGTGCTTTTACATATGTATCAATCTGTGTAGTCAACAAAAGACCCTTGCATACACTTGCATTGTGTATATGCATCTAATATGAATAACAATGAGCAGTGCCTTAACAGCTGCACTGCATTTCTAAGTGGCATGTCAATTTCAATTGCATGTTAGTTTCAAGGAACCTGTTTCTAAACATAACAATGTGAAATAAAGCCTTTAGCCAACACGCACTTAACTGGCACGAGACACATGACGTCATATGTAAACAACACTGTCTAAAAGCTCTCGTATAGTAAATATAGAAGTCATTAAATTTTAAACAACGAATGTTTAACAAAATTACTTCTGTTTCGAGCAACATTGTTTACAATTTGATCAACTGTTGTTTAAGATAGTGTACAACTGTAAGTGAACATCACTTTTTTAAACAGCGTTTTTACTGTGTATGGAAATTATAAACCTTGTAAGTCTGGTCGGAAGCGGAAACCATGGTTTGATGCAAATTGTGCTCGGTTAAGGGGTCAGTATTTTCATCTTAAAAATCTTAGAAAAATTGATAAATCTGATAGTATTGAAAAGGAATATACCAAAGTTAAGAAAATGTATAAAAAGGCTATTCGTTCAGCTCAAAACAACTTTGATATAAAAATCCACAGTGAATTAAGAAATCTTAAAATCAATCAACCACAAGCATATTGGAAAATTATTAATTCAGCTAACGGTTTAAGTAATGAAAAAAACCCAATTGAAATTCAATCTCTTGAACAACACTTTCGTAGTCTGAGCCAAAATCAAAGAGATAATGCAGATATATTAGAACCTGACCAAGTTCTTTCGAGCAATCAATGTATCAATCGTTCTATAAGCAGGGAAGAAGTACACGTCAAATAAATAGACTGAAAAACGGTAAGGCACATGGCGATGATTTAGTTCTAAATGAATTTTTGAAGTGTAGCACAAAGTCTGTTTTATCAGTAATCGTTAGGTTATTTAACATTGTATTAGAAAGTGGAATTGTACCATCTGAATGGACAATAGGGTTAATTCACCCTCTTTATAAGAAGAAAGGAAATCCTAATGATCCGAACAACTATAGAGGAATAACATTGCTTAGTTGTCTTGGCAAGCTGTTTACAGCAGTCTTGAATGAGCGACTTACGTCTTATCTCGAAGATAATGAATTGCTAGGTGATGAACAGGCTGGTTTTCGAAATGGTCATTCAACGCTTGATCACATTTTTGTTCTCCATTCAGTGATCGATTTATATCTCTCTTCAAAAGAGAGGGTTTATTGTGCATTTATTGACTACAAGAAGGCATTTGATTTGGTTGACAGGAGTTCTCTTTGGAATAAATTACTTAAGAATAATGTTGATGGAAAGTTTTTCAATGTAATTAAGCATAATGTATGCTCAGGCTAAGTCATGTGTAATTTCTGGTACAGAAAAGTCTTCTTTGTTTGATTGTAACATTGGTGTGCGACAAGGAGAAAATTTATCACCGATGCTATTTGCCCTTTTTTTAAATGACTTCAAACAATAATATTAGCGAAAAGTGTGGAGGCATAAATATTCTTCCTGACAAGATTGATGCAGCTGCGTATCAAAATGGTATAGATGTATATCTCAGGCTTTTTACATTACTGTACGCAGACGATACAATAGTTCTTGCAAAAACTGAAAGTGATCTTCAGCTTGCTCTTGATGCAGTATCTGATTACTGTAAAAAATGGTTTCTTCAAGTTAACACAGCTAAAACCAAAGTTGTTGTATTTTCTCGTGGTAAAGTTCGAAAAATTCCTATATTTAAATTTGATCATGATATTGTAGAAGTTGTTGATGAATACGTCTATCTTGGAACTACTTTTAACTACAACAACAAATTTCGTAAAGCACAAATTAAGCAACTTAATCAAGCTAGACGAGCAATGTATAGTCTATTATCTAAAACTTATCAACTGCACTTACCTATTGATATCCTCTTGGAATTATTTGATCAACTTGTGTTGCCTATTCTGCTCTATGGAAGTGAGATATGGGGATTTGAAGTGCTACATGATCTTGAAATTTTCCACATGAAATTTTGTAAGCAAGCCCTTTCTGTCAAAAAAAAACAACTGCAAATTGTATGGTACTTGGTGAATTGGGGAGGCTTAAACTTGAGAAATATATCGAAAGCAGAATGATAAACTTCTGGTGTAGGATTGTACATAGTGGACAGAATAAATTTTCTGGTAAGGTGTATATTATCTTAAAATTACTCTTTGAGAAGAATATATATCAGGCACCTTGGTTAAAAAAAATCAAGCTGACTCTGGACAATATGGGGATGTCTAATTTATGGGAAATTTGTGAAAATACTAGCTATGAGTGGGTCAAACAAACTGTGGAACGTCGATTGAGAGATTCTCATGCTCAGTATTGGTCTGCTTGTATGTACGATAATTCGCATTGTGTTAACTATCGAATCTTCAAACATTCTTTATGTTTAGAAAGATACTTAATCGATCTCATTAAAAGAGATCGGACAATATTAAGTCGTTTTCGCTGTGGCAATCATTACCTGCCGATTGTAGCTGGTAGATATTCAAATACTCCAAGGGAAATGAGGCTATACGCTGTGCAATTTGCAATCACTTGGGGATGAGTTTCATTACTTGTTTGTATGCCCTACCTTACGTTCAGAAAGAAAATTGTTTATTGATAAATATTTTATTGTAAGACCAAATACACTGAAAATGGGTCAGCTTTTTAACTCCAATAATGTACAAACACGTTTAAACTTAGTAAAATTCTGTCGAAAAATAATGCTTCGTTTTCATTAATTTAAGTATGTGCAAAAACATGTAATGAGTTCAATATTAACTTTATGTTTCTCTTTTTTGTCTTATATCAATTTATTAAATTGATATCAAGAATATTTTCAGTAATTCATTAATTCAGATATCAATTTACTGGAGCCAGTAAATTTCTTTTTCAATTGCTTCCATTAATTTCGTCATTAATTATCGTTTTAATTAATATTATCGTTTTGTTTTTGATTATTATTATTATTATCATCATCAATATTGTTATTATCATTATCATCATAATTTTTCTCACTATTGTCGATAGTGTTATTTTGTATGGATTAACATTAATTATATTTGTATTGTATATTTCACAGTGTTTAATTGACAAATTCAAACTGATTGTAAACTTCTCCAATACCCCAATGTGGGTGACATGAGAATAAATTGTCATTGTCATTGTCATTGTCATTGTCATTACTGGACCCCCAGCTGAAGCTCATTGTGACGTCATTTACCGTGTTTACACAGTGATCCGCATCGAGGGTTGAAGCCGGGGTGGTATTCTGAACATTGTTGTAAGTTTTGTGTTATCTTTTGTTGTATCTTCCAGAGATAACACAGCGCTAATATTGTTGTCAGTTGGTATTCTGAACATTGTTTTATCCCTGTGTTATCTCTTGAAGGACCGCCTCTATCTTATCTTTGACCATTGATGACACGCCCATTTTTATGGACCCTACCAATCAAAATCTATTTTATATAAGCATGATAAGTAGATCAACCAATAGGAATACTTTATGCCATATCTGAAGATGCGCCTAGCGCATACTAATCTTGGGCGTAATTAGTTATTTGAGCACTTATTACGCGCGTCATCATTATGCGCTGTTGAATGTGGATCATGAAGACAAATCACGCTTTCACTATATTGGTTAAGATGAGAGCATTAAAATAGTCCTATCCTAGCATTTAATTTCTTAGAAAGTTCTCATCTTTGATGTTTCCGGTCAACACATTATCTTCTTCTAACTCGTCTATTGGCACAAAGTTGGTTCTGGGCAAGAAATATTGCCGCCATTATATCACCACGAAAGATACAACAACCCCCTACCTGTTGTAAATATTGTTGTAAATACCATGCAAGATAAGATAAGATAAAAGATACAACAACTTTCAGAATACCAATTATCTCGACATTTATCTCCCGTGCGCATATGCAAATGAGGATTAAGCGCCATGTTATTACTAATAAGCACAATTACAAGCGCACCAAGCTATGAGCGCAGGCGCGGCCAATGAGATGAGAGAAAAGATACAACAAAAGATAACACAAAAGTTACAACAGTGTTCAGAATACCAACCAGGATACACCAGTTTACAGTTGTGTGCGCCATTTTAAACAAAGCCAATGACCTAGAGGTCATGTATTTATGCGTAAATTAGGATTGCGCCCATGCAAATTTTGATGATATCACTGCCCTACGCGCTGCGTTGTGCGCGCACATCATCATTTGCATGGGCGCAATCTTAATTTACGCATAAATACCACTGGTCAAAAGTTATTGGCCCCGCTTCCGGGGCCACTGACCCCGCTTCCGGGGCCAGTGACCCGAGATCAACTGTCTGCGCATGCGCACTGATACAACTGTAAACTGGTGTATTGAAGCCTCTAAAGCGCGCAAATGTGATCGTGTTTACACAGCAGGAAAAAAAAGGCGGCTTCAACCCTCGAGACGGATCACAATGACGTCACAATGCGGGGAATTTTACCTACATCAGCTTCAGCTGGGGGTCCAGTGACATACGCGCGGCCTATTTATACTTTTAAGGTTGCGCTTATAAAAGGAAAGCTATGCGAGCATATCAGTACTACCATTTTCATTGGCTGCTCACGTCGGCCCACCGGCTTCAACCCTCGAGGCGGATCAGATCCCGTTTACACAGCATAAAATTGCAGGGTTGAAGCCGCGAGGTGGGTTGAGACCTGCAATTCTGGTGGATTCAAGAGGCGGATTCAACCCGGCTTCAATCCTCACTGGGATCCCGTTTACACACATAAAATTGCAGGCTTCAACCCGGCTTCAATCCCCTCGCGGCTTCAACCCGGCTTCAACCCTCGATGCGGAACACTGTGTAAACACGGTAAATGTGATCCGTCTCGAGGGTTGAAGCCGCCTTTTTTTTCTTGCTGTGTAAACACGATCACATTTGCGCGCTTTATAGAGGCTTCAACCCCCTCGCGGCTTCAACCCGGCTTCAATCCTCGAGGCGGATCACTGTGTAAACACGGTATGTGTAAACACGGTAATTGTGAGAGGATTGGAAAGCGTGTGTATTTTTTGTTATAGGGGTGAGAAGACATGAGCCCCTAAGATTGACAAATGTTGCTGAAATGACATGATTTTCTGGTATTTGTTCTCAATTTTGTTGCAAGTCATATACCTTTGTATGCGTTTGTTGAAAAATTAGAAATTCCCGAATTTATACAGTCGGACGAAAAGGCTTCATGTCAGGGCCTGCAGAAACGGCTGGGCTCGGGGGCTCGAGCCCCCCTCACTTTTTGAAAAAGTATGTTACAGAGAAACAGAAAGAAGAGAGAGAGAAAAAATAAGTGAACTGCCAATGTCACAAATTAGGTATCAAAATATGCTCATCTGACCGTAATTAAATGCCTAAAACCCCAGAGCTTAAGGGGGCTCCGTCCCCGGACCCCACCAAGGACCCTAAGACGGATGCTCTTCTGACCGTAATTAAATACCTAAAAAAAAACAGCTTCAGGGGGCTCTGCCCCCTGGACCCCACCAAGTGCCCTAAGACAGGCCCCTGGATGCTCATCTGACCCTAATTAAATACCTAAAAAACCCGAGCTTCCGGGGGCTCTGCCCCCTGGACCCCACCAAGGGCCCTAAGACGGGATGCTCATCTGACCGTAATTAAATACTAAAACCCCTGAGCGTCAGGGGGCTCTGCCCCATGGACCCCCACCAATGGCCCCATGAGCCCCTTGACCCGTTGTACCGATTACCGACAAAACATGCCATCCATTATTACCGACAAATATATTAATGCCAATGTCCCAATGTCTACAAATTTAACCTCATAAACCCGGAGCCAGGTACTAAGATATTTTTCAGTTTCCTCCCATGCACGAAGCGCGGAAGCTTTGACACTTCATTAAGTTATTAGAGAAAGAAGACGATTCGTTGTACCTTCTCGACTTTTAATCCTTGTCTGAATTCAGTTTCCTCGACCCGCGCTTTGCGCGGGAGCTTTGACATTTCATTAAATTATTAAAGAAAGAAAACGAGTCGTTGTATCGACTAATCATTGTCTGAATTTTCAAAAAACTTCTGCATTGATATTGAACACGAGGATTGAGCAAGAATACCGGCACAGCGGACCCGACACAGCAAATTATTATCTATGCGTATCTTTCTTGCCCCCTCGACGTGGTGACTCCACCCAACATCCCTCTCTCACTCTTCCTCCCACCCCTCTTCTGTCAGGCTCTACCCCCTTCTCTCTCTCTCTATTCTGTTTCACCCCCCCCCGTTTCTTTTGTTTCCTTTTTCTCTTCTTTTTATTTCTTTTCTTTCTTTTCCTTTCTTTCCTCTCATTCCTCTTTTTCTTTTTTCTTTCTTCTCTTCTCTTTCCTTTATTCTTCTTTCATTTTTTCTTTCCCTTTCCCTCTCATTTTTCCCCTCCCCCTTTTCTCATTTTTCCCGACAGCAGCGCAATTTTTCCGACAATATCCCGACAGGTGGGGGTGTCGCACCCCAACCCCCCCCCCCCTCTTTTAGCGACGCCTCTGGTTGTTATCCCATTTATTCTTTTAAAAGAAATGCCACTCCTCATGCTCTCTTACCTCTCTTCTATCGTTGTTGAATTCCCTTTCATCTTTGTTCTTTCTCCTTTTACTCACAACAATTCTCTCTTCAGTCCCCCTTTTTTCCATCTCTTTTTTTTTTTTTTTTTTTTTTTTTGGGGGGGGGGGGGTTGGGGCTACACGCCTGGCAAGAGGGACCCCATATTATGCACACTGCAAAACTGCGTGCCCCCGCCCCTTTCCCGGTAAAAAAACACCTTATAATATTATCCCCCTTTCTTTCTTTCCCCTTCTCATTATTCTCCTTTTCCCCCTTTTCTCTCCTCCGTCTTTCCATCTTTTCTCTCCTCTCTCTTCCCCTTTTTTTCTTTTCTCCCCTTTTGTCTCCTCCCTCTTTTTTCTCGTTTTCTCCCCTTCCCCCCTTTTTTTTTTACCGGGGGGGGGGGGATGCACGTGTCCCCTGTGCCTCCTGAATCCGGCACTGAGAATAATTCAGTGCACTAGAATTATGGTTCATTGCAATATTTAGAACTTAAAAAATCAACAAAAATCGGTATGAAATGTGCGCCATTTTTCAAACGTCAAGAAAAAGTCCTCCACTTTTCCCCCTTCTCTCTTTTTTTTTCTTTCACTTTCGAGTCTCTCTTCCCTCTCATTCTTTCTCTCTTTCTCCCTTTCACTACCTACTTGTCTCCACTCCCCTCCCCTCTCCCTAAACATTCGAATCCCCCCCCCCCCCCTCGTTCCGTCATCCCCGACACTCCTTGCATACTTAACTACTTTGATCAGTATCTTTTATCTAAGAAAATGATCGCACAAGAACATCGAAATTCCCGCCACATTTATTCTTTATTTCTAGGAAGCTGAATATGCTTTATCATAGTAAATTATCAACAAAGACGTCATTTTAAATTAATGAAAAATAAAATTTCACATTCGAGTATGAGAAAGGCTTATCATTTTGAGTTAATTTCTCTACTGTTAAACTATATAGAAGTACGCATTCAATATATAGGCAAATCTTTTTTCAATGTATCTTCTACATAGATTTGTGAAGAAAAAATTAATCCCAGTTAATGTCCAACAAATAAGACCGACAATTAATTCTCAATCTGGTAAGGATCTTTAGCCAACTTCGTAATGTAATTAGACCTAATGCATTCGTCCACAGCCATAATTATCTAGGTATAATGACGCCAGGGCAACACTGCATTTGGGCACGGCCCAGCCAACTACTAATATAATATATCTCCTTAGATTTACAAGAGAGGTGGCAAAGCAAGTGAGCGGTAGATTTCTGCATTTCAACCGGCCCTCGCAAATGCATTTTTAAATGAAAACTTACCAAGAAAGAGATTTATAAGGGAGCACTGCCATCGAGCAAAAAGTGATAGCAAACTGTATAGTGCTACTATAGCCTTGAATTTAACAGTGTATTAAAACATTGCATTGCATTAACGGTGCATGCATGCGCGAAGAGGCTTCATACGCTAGATACGCTAGGTAGGTGCAACAAGTAGTATACCCATGTTTAAGAAAACAATTAATACACTGGTCGTTCATGTCAGGCAAGACTGATTTTTAAGTGCATGAAGGCACAATAGGTACTTTTCATGAAGTTGAAAGAAAAAAGAGTTTCATACCTAGAAGGATCATTACTCTTGAAACAATACATAAATTATTAGTTTAAAAGACAAAATAGCCAATTAAGCCCTTACTTTTCAATTATTGAAGGCAATTCTTATATACAATCTCATGATACCATTTCATACAAGAATGCTCTTCTAGGCTTATACAGAATACAAAATGAAATAAATAATAAATCGTCACCACAAGTTATAGTATGCAAATCCATATAAAGACATAAAAAGTGTTATTTTGATAAACATTTTAGTTTTCAAATATCATTGTTAGTCTCAATAAACCAAAGACAAGTTATTAGTTTCGATTTGACCACAGTCGTGATTGTATGGTCCTAAATGATAATACAGGGTATTCTATAAATTGCAAGGATAATGTTAAGTAATTGTCAGCCCAGGGACAGACTACATGAGACATTCTAAATATCTGCATGGTGTTGTGTAAACGTACGTGCCTTCAAGGAGCTTGACCATTTTTTTTCATTGTGCATGTGACAACACTAGGGGACCAAACACCAGAAAATTGTATATTGTGAAATTTTGGTATAACAATTTGAAATAGGCCTCTTTTTTAGAAGTCTATACTTAAAGCTGATTAATTTTGAATAGCATGATGGGGGGTGGGGGTGGGTGCATGTCCAGACACTTAACAAACATAAAGTCTTCTCTTATGAAATACTGCTTATAAACTTCTTCAAAGGTCTGTTTTAATTAACTGTCCGGATACACAACCAGTCCGGACACACAACGTCTTTGTATATATTGTGCAATTTTTGTATAACGATTTGCAAGAACTCTCTTCTTAGAAGTCTATATTTAAAGTTGATTAATATTTTATAGTACAGGATGTTATGACGGAATCATAAACATCAAAATTAAAAACTGTTTTGGTGATGAGACCTGAATTCAAGTTTGGCCTACCAATTAAGTAGACTGTAACACGGCCTCTAGTTTATAAATTGTTTAAACATGATTTAGACTCGAGTCAGCGTAGGGTATAAATGAACTACCCGTAGTAGATACAGGCAGAAGATTTTTTTTTCTCAAATTAGTGATCAGGTTTCCTCTAAGGTCGTCTTGGTTGCTAAAAGCTTTAGAAGGCCTTGATGAATTCAGCTGATTCATTGACCTCGGCAACGACAGAGATGGGCAACCAAGGTGTCTCAGTCTTGTTCAGGTAATTCTGTTGAGAGAAAATATAAGAAATGATGGCATGATGATACATGTCATACACAAAAGTTGAATTGAAATAAATTAAATTGATAAGGTTTATTGTGAATAATTAGAGATAACAGCTAGAAGCTCGCACATCTTGAATTAACAGCAGACCTGTGTCCCCTTTTTCTTTAAAAATGAGGGCCCCTTTTCATTTGTTTTTAATACTCTTCTTTAATTTTGTAATTCTTCTTTTCCTCCTTTTGTTTTTGTTCATTTTTTTTCTTTGTTTGTTTGTTTCTTTTTTGATTTTCAGATATATTTTCCGAATTGTACTCCCTTAAAATCCTGGATCCACCCTATACAAGATGGTAACTTACGCTTGCGTAGGATAGAGCATTCTTCCTTTCGTCAATGGTGGCTCCTTTGCCGACCCAACAGTAGACGTGTTCTCCAGTGTTAATCACATAGACATCCTGTAGTAGTCAAGATTGTTTGAAACAATGTGCAATGGCATATGTTAGGAACTTACAGTAAGAACTAAATTATTCATAATCATAATTTTATTTATTTTCTATATATTTTTGTTAATGTTTTTTTTTAAGCAACTGAAAGCCGCCTCGGATAATATGCAACAGGAGTTACATGCAGTTTTGGGGCATAAATGCATGTACCCATACCATAAGACAGGTTTTAATAGTGGATCTCTGACATCAACTCCTGCAGGGTCAATCATCAAGTCTTACATCATCTTACCATGCATACAGATAAATGCATGCCCAAAGCCTCCCGCTTCAATAAAAAATAAGAAAACATTGACGACATCTTGACATTTTTTTCATGAGCAGCTGTGTTGTTTACTTACATCGGATGTCAATTTATCCTTGCTGATTTCACCGTCCATTGCTTCCATGTCCAAACTGCCGTCAGCATCACTGATCCTGTAACAAAATGTGAATCAGGGTGATCAGAACAAAGTGTTCAAGAAAGGTCGGGTAAACTTAATCCAATAATTTTCAAGGATGGTCTTTGGATAAGGTTAATCTGCTTACATGTACATTTGTGAAAATATCCCCATACAATCAGACAATGACGGAGTGTCGATTGTTGCCTTTTTTTGGACTCTCATCTTGGTATTAAAAAGTGTCATGTCGAGTTTTTTGTAAATTTCCTGTAGGTTCTTCAGAAAGTGTTGGGTAAACTGGACCCAACACTTTGGTGATAAGAGGGATGTATTTAACAAACGTTACACCCGACCCTTCGAGCTTTAAATTATTTACAAAAGTTTGTGTGAGCAGAATTAGATGCGAAGATCCGATGGAACAAAATAAGCCCCAACAATACTATCACAACAACCACCAACATTTAACACAACCCCTTCAAAACCAATATCATGGGTGTGTTTCATGAAACCGTTTTAAGTGATTCCCTGACATCCCATTGAAATGCTATTTAAATTATCACGCATTTCACTTGGATACCAGCAAACTTGTGCTTGATGACGTTTTTGTGAAACAATTAATGCCCAGCCATCGATCTTACCTGAACATTTTCCTCTCCCCCTGCACTGCACTTGTCTTAGCCTTACTCTCGCCGTCTTTAAGGGGTGCGAAGCAAGGATGATCCTCGGAGGTGCTGCTCTCTTCGAGGGTTTCAACACGGCACTTGCCTCGTGATCCCTTGATCTTAGCTGCCTCCTGAGCAGCCTGAAACACAAAAATAATAGGAGCATGAATGGCATAGCTAGTTGAGACTGATAGTTACGACACCAGAGTTCATTCCATGTTGGTCAGTCATTTCATGGAGAGTCAAACATTTCTCTCCCATAGAGATTGTACATGAGAAGGAACAATCGGAAAGTCCATCATGATCTATCAAAGATTTCTCTCCCATAGATGATAGAGATTACATGAGAATTAAGGAACAATCGGAAAGTCCATGATCTAACCCAAGACTATGGTAGACGGTGATATCCAGTACATGTTAGCCGTAGCTAGATGAGAGAAAGTTACATCATCGGAAGTTGGTTCTGACTGGTAACTAATTTCACCCAGCCCTAAGTGGTTTCCTGCAGATTGTATTATGGAGCTAGGGAACAATGTGAAGCTTCATGATTTAACCTATAACTAGCTACCCTCTACATGTTACAACTAGACCCTATAACTAGCTACCCTATACATGTGCATTGTGTGTTACAACTAGACCCTATGTCTCTCTCTCAATACGCTATCAAATCTTGTCAACATTTTATTTTTAAAGACAGATCGAATCACCCTTATGAGCTTGGCCGGGAAGAAGGTCGATATAAAATCTCAAATTATTACCTTAAATTTTTCATCATGACTGCAGCTGGAACCGTTCCACTGGTAAATCATCGCTCCAAGATCCAAGATAAAGACATCACCAGACTTTAGATTACCTTTCTTCAGAGAGACCTGAATAATGGACAAAATAATAATAATAATAATAGTGGGTTCTTGTATAGCGCTCATGTCTGTCAGATTTGACACTCCCTGGCGCTCCACATGCAGTTACTACCCGGCTTAAACATGGCTACCATAATAGGGCACGAAATCATTCCAAGGAATTCCTGCCAGGTACCATTTTACTTCACCTGGGTGGAGTGTGGCACTATCGTAGATGAATGTATAGCTAAAGGACATTAGTGTCGTTATTTTTTTTGTTAGAACACTATTATCCAGGAAAGGAGGTACAGTTTGACTTGCAGGCCTTGATATTACTCCTTCCAGGCGCGGATCTACGGGGGGGTTTAGGGGGTTTAAACCCCCCCCCCCTTGGGCGGTCAAAAAAAAAAAAAAAAAAAAAGGGGAAAAAAAAGAAAAAAAAAAAGAAAAAAAGAAAGAAAAAAGAACGCACGCTGGAGAGAAACCCTTTCAAGTGCAAATATTGTGAGAAGATATTCAACTCATCTGGTAACTTAACCAAACACATGATAACTCTGGATATAACTGTGTATTAAACTGTTACTTGATTTAAAAAGACGTTATCATGCACTGCTTTTTATGGTCTCCATTGTGTTAATAGATGCCAGGAAAACATCACTTACGGGGTTCAAATAAACACCCCAAAAAAAATCGGCTCGCCGCTTCGCGGCTCGTGGACGATGCTCCGCATCGTCATTATTTTGGTCAAACCCCCCCCTTAGCAAAAAGCTAGATCCGCCCCTGCCTTCTGTCTGCAACACAGATCTGTAGTGTCCGTAACACTGGCTCCTACTCTTTTCTACCCTCGATATTGAAACTAAAACACAATGATGCATTTAATTTTATACTTTATTACATCTAACTAATATTGTTGAAATAAAATATTTTTAACCGCGAACCATGTGATCCACAGTACGTCACCGCGGTGACGTATCCACTAGACCACAACACCTCCACGTAAATACAAACAAAAATTGAATCAAAATTTGACAGGGGAAGCGGTAAGAGATGACAATGGCTTAATTTTTAACTTTATTTCAATTTGAACTTTGAGTTCTAATTCAATTAAAATGTTTATACCGATTCCAATTTGAAGTTTAGATTTCATTTTCTATTCAAAATTTAGTATCATTCTACTAGCATCTTACGATCAGAAAATTCGCTGATGGGAGTATATAGGCCATATCAAACCCAAACAAAATCCCGTTATTGGTATGAATTCAACTAAAATGATATTTTATTCACCTGAGTACTTGTGATTTTCTTGTCGGACCCTTTCTTCACATGGAAAAGACGCGGTTCGTATTGCTCTGGTAGTACACGTCTAAAACCAGTGTCAGCACCACCCTTTAGAAGCCTGCACAATTGACAGAAAACAACAAATAAATAGGAAAACAATTTAGGAGACTATAGTAGCTAATACAATCAATATCTTTATCATAATAAAGTTATCTATTGATGTGATACAGATTACACAATTATTAATATTAGCAGTCGTAGTAGTAGCAATTGGTAGTCAAATAACAGTATTATTATTCTTATCATTATCATTATTTTATTATTATCACATATATTTTACATGTATGATAATAGTACAAGGTTTTGGGGCCTTTCGACGCCGTAAATTTTCATGTACTGGAGCATATGAGAGATCCCAGGAGGTTGAGGATAGACTAAACCATAGCGTATTAAAAGAGATAGTTGTGACATGCGCATCTTCACGTTCGCAAGAGGGGTCGTAGGTTTAATCATGTTGCTCTTTCACTTACAATCTCTATGAGAGGGAACTATTTGGAGCTTTATGAAATGACGGACCAATCAGAAACAACTTCCGGTATACCTACCAGGTATAAGTATCTCTCTCAAGTATAGCTATGGCCTGAAAGAAGGTAACCTACCGGGTAAGTATCTCTCTCAAGTATAGCTATGGCCTGAAAGAAAGTAACCTACCGGGTAAGTATCTCTCTCAAGTATAGCTATGGCCTGAAAGAAGGTAACCTACCGGGTAAGTATCTCTCTCAAGTATAGCTATGGCCTGAAAGAAGGTAACCTACCGGGTAAGTATCTCTCTCAAGTATAGCTATGGCCTGAAAGAAGGTAACCTACCAGGTAAGTATCTCTCTCAAGTATAGCTATGGCCTGAAAGAAGGTAACCTACCAGGTAAGTATCTCTCTCAAGTATAGCTATGGCCTGAAAGAAGGTAACCTACCGGGTAAGTATCTCTCTCAAGTATAGCTATGGCCTGAAAGAAGGTAACCTACCAGGTAAGTATCTCTCTCAAGTATAGCTATGGCCTGAAAGAAGTTAACCTACCAGGTAAGTATCTCTCTCAAGTATAGCTATGGCCTGAAAGAAGTTAACCTACCAGGTAAGTATCTCTCTCAAGTATAGCTATGGCCTGAAAGAAGTTAACCTACCAGGTAAGTATCTCTCTCAAGTATAGCTATGGCCTGAAAGAAGGTAACCTACCGGGTAAGTATCTCTCTCAAGTATAGCTATGGCCTGAAAGAAGTTAACCTACCAGGTAAGTATCTCTCTCAAGTATAGCTATGGCCTGAAAGAAGGTAACCTACCGGGTAAGTATCTCTCTCAAGTATAGCTATGGCCTGAAAGAAGGTAACCTACCGGGTAAGTTTCTCTCTCAAGTAGAGCTATGGCCTGAAAGAAGGTAACCTACCGGTTGAGTATCTCTCTCAAGTATAGCTATGGTCTGAAAGAAGGTAATCTACCGGGTAAGTATCTCTCTCAAGTAGAGCTATGGCCTGAAAGAAGGTAACCTACCGGTAAGTATCTCTCTCAAGTAGAGCTATGGCCTGAAAGAAGGGAAGCTACCGGGTAAGTATCTCTCTCAAGTATATAGCTATGGCCTGAAAGAAAGTAACCTACCGGGTAAGTATCTCTCTCAAGTATAGCTATGGCCTGAAAGAAAGTAACCTACCAGGTAAGTATCTCTCTCAAGTAGAGCTATGGCCTGAAAGAAGGTAACCTACCGGGTAAGTATCTCTCTCAAGTATAGCTATGGCCTGAAAGAAGTTAACCTACCAGGTAAGTATCTCTCTCAAGTATAGCTATGGCCTGAAAGAAGGTAACCTACCGGGTAAGTATCTCTCTCGAGTAGAGCTATGGCCTGAAAGAATGGCCTGACACCTCAATCAGGAAAAATGAGCCCAGAATAACAAAGTTCTGTTTGTTTACAAAAATGCTTGCATTTCCATAATTTGATTAAACGAGTTCGTTTTCACTGGCTGCCTGCCGTAGCAATAAACAGAGTTGACAAAAGACTAAACTCTGTTTCGTTGAAGATCAGCCATGCATCAGGTCTTTCGTCTTTTTTGTGCATGGCTGATCGTCAACGAAACGGAGTTAAGTCTTCTGTCAACTCTGTTCGTTGCAACGGCAATAAGCCAGTAAAAACGAACTCGTTTGATTAAATTATGAAAATGCAAAATGACTTTTCGGTTTCCTCTCTTCAAATTGCTTTTAATCACTAATGCGTGAAATGTGCATCGTATGAGTTGCACCAAATGAAAGAGGAGGATCTAAGCTTTCCAAATATGTGTCATTGATTAATTATTATTGTGATTAAGTTATGATAAACATCCGTTTTCTGGGACGCACTGTATAAGGTGGTCCCTATGGGTACATTTTCCTTGCTCATCCCCCCTCCTCTTTCTCTCTCTCTCTTTTTCTCTAGGCTCTCTCTGTCCTCGCTTTATTTCCCCTCTCTCTTTCCATTTTCTCTGATGTTAGCTATTTTATTACAAAAATATGGTAGCGGCAATCTTGATATTTTGAAATGTTTTTTTCATCTGCTCTAGCTGCCAGTAGATTTCCAAAGTTCTCATTATATAAGTAGTAGTAGTAGTAGAAGTATCTTCGCATTATAACAATTTTTATCATCATCATAGTCATGATTATCATCAATATTATCATCACTAGTAATCATTAGGAAGAAACAAATAAAATCTTACATGAGGGATGCGAAATAGGACTTGAAGAGCGCACTTTCGTGCCCTTGAACCTCTCTATGCTGAATGGGTTTATCATCCAAAAGTGTATCCAGCTCAACGGTCTTGTATGCTGCTGTACCATACTCATCCTACACATTTACAGAGAAGGTGGATTTTAAAGGAAAAGGTAAAAGGGGAAAAATGAACCCAAGGGCAGTTCAATACCCTATAACTTGTACATCCCACAGAAATGATGTTCAGATTACGTAATACATCATATGTTTATGGTTTTCTATTTGAAGATCGTTGAGAACTGGTCATGCGACTGCATGTGAAAGAAACTGTCAGGTTGTTCAGAAAAGTTGATTAAGTATACTCAGAAAGTTCTGTGAGGTGTTGGTTTCAACATTCATAACAAATAGACCTAATCTTACTCAGAATCATATGACACTGCACATAGATCATATTGGTTTGTTCTTGGTGATGAAAATAGTAATACAGTACTTAAATATATTTTGAATAACAACGTTTTCTTGCAAAGAAATTGTTTGAATGCAGCATTCATAACACCCTAAGATCATGGTTTGTACATCATGTACCAGTAAACTACACTTGGGTGGAGAAAGACAACTGTAAATAAACTGCCTTGTCTCACAATATACACATGAGTAAGGATATGAACCCTAAAAATATCAATTAGAATTGCACATCAGGGAATAAGGGAATGGAGTACAACAGTGCTGCCTCTGCATTAGGACAAAAGAAACTGCCATTTTACAGATTTAACCAACCTGCGTGGAATATTTTCCAATCCAGAAGTGGACGTCATACTTCAGCGCATCACCCTCTGGATCTTTCTATAAAAAGAAAAGTGAAAAAAAAAAAGCGATGGATAATTGGAACTCATAGTTATTCATCGTTAAGGTCAGCTTTATCCATCCCTTTCACACAACATTATGTCTCATCAATCCTATTCCCATAATCTCCAGTGGCTTATCTAGACATTTATCTCAGGAGGGAAAAAACCTCACAAGTTACTGTGATGCATATACTTCTAGATCTAGTATAAAACAATTCACTTTTTCAGGACCTTAGTTTGCATTATCAGGTTGGAGGGATCACCTTTAATGAATGACATATTTTGAAACTATCATTCATTTTGTTTGTTTCTTGACTTGAATGATTCCCAAATCTGTTCACTAAAACAAAACTAAAACGTAAGTTCTTCCAGAGCAACTGTTCCCAATTTTCATAACCACAAAGTTTTGTACAAAGTTACTTTAATAGAAGGGACTGTACCTGTGATTTACAATTGTTTGAAAATCAGAGGTATCTATCAAGTCATGCTTTAATGAGCACGCTTTAACGACAAAATGACTACGTTTCAAAATTAAGATTATCATTTCCTTAGTGTGATATGACAGACAGTCAAATTCATGACTGCCGGCGCTGTGTGTGCTTTAATTGGACTGCTTAATAATCTCTGTTTTTCTTTAAAGAGGAAGTCCATGCACCCTGATATCAAGTTGGTTTAAATAAAAAGCAGAACGATGAGGGAAACTTGTAAACTCTTACACTCCAGAAATAAACAGGTTGGTCTTAATTAAAATAAAATGATGTCTTGATTCGAACAGATCAAAATATAAGTGACATTATAAGTAGACTGAGGGGTCATTTACACAATAAAAAAGGGGTTAAACATGCACGTCAGGTGTGAATGGGCCTTAATTGTAAACTTACATAGGTATTGAGGATGATGTAAGAATCGCCATTGAAGAACTCTCCATATTGGTCCTTCTCCCAATTGGTAACCTGTTCATAGTGATAGCCAAGAGAATTAAAGATTATTATTTCTTTCATGTTATTCATATTGGCCCTTTATCTGACCTCTTAGACTTCTATTCATATCATGACTATTATTATCATCAAATACATGTAGACTACTTTCATCAACATAATCATCGTCATCATAAGTAGGCACATGGACATCATCCTCCTCATTATTTGTTTTAATTATTTTGTATTAGTATAAGTAGTAGAAGTAGTATTAGTAGTAAAAGTTGTAGTAGTAGTAGTAGTAGTAGTAGTAGTAGTAGTAGTAGTAGTAGTAGTATAGTAGTAGTGGTAGTTATAGTAGTCGTAGTATATAGTAGTCAGGATAGTTAGTAGTATAGTATTTTGTTGGTGTAGTTGTAGTATGTTTTGAGTACTTTTGATTGAGTAGTTTAAGTCCTGGATGTGCTTGTAGTAGTTGTAGTAGTATTATATTAGGCCTAGTAACAATGGTCGTAGTTGTTGAGGTGGTGTTTGAAGTAGAGTAGTATCTTAATGATTAATAATAAAGTAAATACTATTTTCAAAATTTAGTCTGGACCTAGTACCTTGAACTTGACGATCCGCCAAATCTGGAGGCCGACTTCCTGTCCTGCCCCCTCCCAGGCTGGTTCAGATTGTGCACTATCCTTCTTCATTTTCTTCTCAGTATCCGAACCAAAGAGTGCGAGGTTCGAATCCTGCCAGTCATACTTCTTCGCCGTCTGCATGTTTGCTAGTTGTTTTAGAAGTTATCTGTACCACAAAGAAGATTGATTTTTATTCTCAGTTTGGTTTATTGAAGAAAAGACAAACGCAACCATCCTGACTCATTATATTTGAGTTTTAGGTACTAATATAATATTGGATAGTGTAACTTTGTCTCAGATTCTGAAACAAAATCCTGGATTTAGCTCATGCTGCAATGATAATTATAAACCTTTAGGTCAGTCAGGAACCCCGTGACTTTTACAAGCCGATCGCCCATCTGATTAGTGTGACAAGTCGAAATGTTTCTTAATTCTATTTTTTGAGGAGGTCTCTGAATGTTGGGATCTATGTCTCTGAATAAGGAGATCCCTTTAGTGTACTTCTGAGGGGATCCCTAAAAGGAGAAGTCCACTTTGACCTTGAGTCAGAGAGGCTATAGGGTAATATAGAGAGAAAGGATTTTTTGCCACATCACAGGTTGAGTGGGATGAGCATAGACCATGCAATATGCATCTACTCATGACTTAGGCGGTTTGATTTGCCAGAGAAGCTAACTCTGAGTAGAACTTCATACTTAAAAGTATTTCTGCAGCATCTATGAGGTCTTACTTCATCATTTGGTTGGAGATGGCATTTGGTTGGAGATGGTTCTAGCTAGTTGGGTCTAATTCTAGTCTCGGTGTCTCAGTTTCTCCTCGAGAGCTCAAGAGGGGGTTGATCCATCCTCAAAATAATACCACATGAAACTCTGAATGACTTTGTCGTGTGTCATTTGTGCCTGCTGTTACATTAGCAAGATATTTATGATTGGAAATCGAAATCAAATTTTGCGTTTTCCTAACGGTTTTCATAACACTACAGTCCATTGGGGGAAACGAGTATGGAAAAACCGGTCACTCAACGTTGTTTACTTTTATGAGGCACTTCTTGATCATTTTGGAGCGCAATTTCTTTATTAGGGCCTCAATATTACACCACATCACAGACACTGATAACACGTAGCGCCGTGCATCTCAGAGTTAACATTGTTAAATGATACCTTAAACCAGGGGCGTACGCAGGATTTTTTTAAGGGGGGGTTTAAACAAAACAAAGGGGGGTTTTAGGGGGTTTTTCTTTAAAATACACACATAAAAAATGCCAAAGGGGGGGGGGGTTAACCCCCAAAACACCCCCCCCCCCCCTGCGTACGCGCCTGCCTTAAACTCAACTTAAGTTTACATTGACACAAGACTTTTTTTTTTTAATCACCACACATTGGGTCTTTATATAAGTGGAAACCTATTAGGAGGAAGGAAAATTAGATGAACAGAGGAAAAAGAGAAAGGGTTGAAGAAAAGAAAGTGCCTGTACGTGAGTATGTGCGTGTGTGTGCGTGTGTGTGTGTGTGCGTGTGAGGATGAGTGAGTTGCATATTGTAGTTGGTTTTGTTTGGGGTTTGGTTAGTATGGGAAGGGGTTATAATTTGTTTTATATTATTCATAGCTGATATCAATCAGTTTTTCTTCAATCGTAATTAATGAATTGCACGTGTATATCGAATTGATGTAATTATGTTATGATGATGAAAAAGCATTATTTTGAAGAATTATTTGTATTTCTTTTATATTGAATGAAATAAATCCCAATAAGCTTCATAATTCCGAAAGTAGTATAGGACTCATTATTAATTCCGAATGTTCGTAATGCTGTAAAAGAATAGAGAATTGTGAAAGAAAAGGTGTGGATTGGATCAGAAAAAGTTGATCATATAGCATGTAAGTATTGGTGTGTACTGCAAGTTTCTGGAGTCATCAAAATCATCCTAAATTTGGCCAAGTCTTGGTAAAGTAACAATCACTGTACACAGAAAGATGTATATGGGACAAAACAAATGGTGTCGGGGCTAGTACTACCTTGATTTCCTTATCTGTATATGCTCATTACTCAGCCAGTATACATTTTCTTCCAAAATTGTTTGGCACATGACATTTATTTGCAATCTTGTACATTCAGTGTAAGTTTCGTTAGATTCTGTGAGAATTCATTTTCTTTTTTTTTTACCAGAACTCATGTTTATCTTTAACACAGGTCACTTGCAAGGGCGTCAATCGGGGAGGGGGGAGACGAACCCCAATGATTTTTCCTAGGGGGGGGATCATAAAATGTCTTGTTTTGACAGAAAAGAAGGGGACCACCCATATTGTTTTTATTTATTTATTTTGTTTACCTAGCGCTCACACTACCCATCTGCTTATTCACCGGCTGTGCTCAAGCTAGGATCGACGTCCCACTTGTGAGCAAATGAGAGTTGTTGTTTTTATTGAAAAAAGATTTCCAGCAAGTTTTTGTGAGTTTGTTTTTATTTTTCTGGTTCAAATAATCAATCTACTGCAGGAAGAAGAAAAAAATCCAGAATGACTTCACGCCATGTTCTCTCAACATACAATTCCCATACTAGAGCTCAAGATAAGCCTTAAAGGTACTATGTCCCATTTGCAGGCCAAAAAAATGAAAAGGTTAAATTCCAACGACATTTGAAAGATAAAACTAATTTAGAACTTCCCAAAAAAGGTGGGGCATGAAAATGTCTTCAAGTGGGAAATTAACGACTATTAGTTGTCAAATCGACTTAAGAGCTATAGAGCCAATAATTAATAGTCTTGATTTTCAGACCATTGTACCGTATGGTCATACGTTTTATGCTGCGCAAAGTTTCTATCATTTTAATTTTGGCCATCACAAGAAGTGGGTTATTGATTTAGACAAATGCTCATGTACCCTTTTACAGCTCATTTTATGTATGTTATTACCAAAGAAAAAGAAAAAGCCAGTCAGTCACTCAATAGTGTCTGACAGTGAAGTGTAGCAAGTAAACGGGTTTCCTTGCATAATTTAAATATTAGGACACTGCTAACGTTTAAATTTCACAGATAGGATATACATGACATATTCATAATTTCTGCAAAGTTCTACAGAATTTGAGGTTGGCTGCAAAAGGGACATAGTACCTTTAAAGAGTAAGTGAGGTGTGTGAGAGCGGAAATAATTTGTGAGCTTTTTTATTCTTTACGTTAGTGTGGGAGTCATATCCTAGAAAAGAAATCTACTGAAATGATTGCTATTCAAATGCTATTGTATTCGCATTATGACAAGAATTGGCGTTTGGGCCAAACTTGTATGTAAATGCTGCGTGTTTGTTTGTGTAGTCTTATTTGTACATTTTTTGTGTACAGTAAGTTCATCTGACTTTCAACAATACTACGTCCATTTCTTTATCATTTTTTCATTTTTTCCAAAACTTCACAGCGTAAATTATTATGCGCCATTTATTTGTCAACATTTTCCAATTAGTTTCCAGATTTCACGATGCAATCGCATGATCAGAATCCAACTTTATCTTTAAGGTTGGCCATATCGAATAGAAGATATCAAATGTATACGGGTATGTAGTGACGAGAGCCACTCTCATAAATCGGCATACCCAATAATAGCATAGAAGCAGAAAGGAGGAAGTAATGTTTTTATTATTAATTTGCAAAATGACGTCCATATACGGTTCATAGTAATACATCGGCAATACACTGATACGGGAAATATATATGCACATACACACATACACACACACACACACACGACACTGGACTACAAAGAAGACTTTTTGTCAACAATGATTAACTCATTATGTACTTTAGTAATGACGTCACATTTAAAGATAAAACTTGGTTCAGGTCATGCAAATACATTCCAAGGAAACTCTGGAAGCAATGGATTTGGAAAGGTTGATCATGTTCTCATGGTAGTTCATAGGAATTGATGATAACGTGAGGTTTTGGCGTGATCAAGAGGAAAAAGAAATTGACTCGTGCACTCTTGTTGAATATCACTTGCATTGCACACATAAATGAACATAAGCTACTTACCAAAGAGTTTGGTTCAATTAAACTTATTCACCTATATCTCGTCACAATAAGGGAGTTTACAGATAGCACATGGTACAAATGACCCCAAATATCCACAGATCTTTTACACATGGAGAAGTTCCACTTTGAGCATCTAAGAATAATAACTGCCAAATTCCTAGATGTGCTTCATGAATACCTTTTGTTTGCCCTCTTGAAAAGAATACTTCCACCTGCGTATCTTAGAATGTACCATTAGTGCATAAATGAATAATGTTACATTTACTTTCATGAGCGCATATCCAGTATTCATCTCTGGTGGGTTTTACCTTTTTGATACAAATGACCTTTATCTGCCCATGCGCAGATTGTATCTTTAAACTCCCTTATTCGAATTAAAGGGCATTCGAAAAGCAATCCCTACTAGGATTCTTCAATTTAGTACAGTCAAGGAGTTTTAAGAAATGGGAGTCATATCGACCTCATTCCCTTTGTACCATCTTCGATGCCGCCATGAGAAAATATGTCGGGCATGTGCTTAATTGGATTTTCCTTGCAGATGCGTAGAAAAAAGATTCCTGCCTAGCTGCAAACGAACGGGCCACTTTCAAAGGGAAATATGCTTTTGTAATGTGTTTACTTTTCGCTACCACTCGTCTGATAATACGAGCAGGACACAGTGCATACCTTTACAGGAGGCAAGCGAAAGGAAATGGGGCAAAATTTCCTGAAATATCAAAAATTACTCGATTTTGCATACAGTGTGTGGCAGGGGCGGATCCAGCCGGCGGCAAGAGGGGGGGGGGGCGCAAATCTTGAGAAAATATTAAGCGGCGAATCAGCCAGCCGGCGATCGTCGAATGAGCGGGGGTGGGGAGGGGTGGATAGGAGCAGTTTTTTGGGAACTTTTTTTGTGCCGACTTAGCCGGCCGGTGAATATTAAAGCGGGGGATGCTGGAGAGGAGGACCACTAATTTCTTCTTCTTTTTTCGAGGGGGGGGGGGGGTGAAGCGCCGTTTTAGCATGACTTTCTTTTTAACTCTCACTTTTACCTATCCCAGATAACCCTAAGTTTTTTGTTGCTGCTTTATATGTAGTTGATAATGCATGATTAAAATAAATAGAGAGAGAGAGAGAGAGAACCACCATCATTATGCAATGGTTCAGGGTTTTTGTAATGTACATTTGAAACCATTTCTTAGCGTCTCAACCCTTAAAAAATAGCGAAACTATTTTGGAAGAAAAGCATTATACTGAACTGAATAAAGAATAATAACTTTATATTGGCTCATACTTATACTGATACGGGCTAAAGACAATGTGGTATCGGCACAGTAAGATCGGGTATTTGTATAGAAGTGTTCCAAAATGACATTCTGATAATCAACATTTTGTCCTGTTATCATATATATATACGAATTTATATACAACTGATCTTTATGATTTCTTAACGTGACACAGCTCCTTCTCCCCCTGCAAATACAAAAAGAAGACAAGGTTATTTATTAAAAGGATCATGCGACAAAATGATAATTGTGATTCAAATTAATGCAAGGATTTTGTTGAATAAGCAATGCTTTTCACCAGACTCTTCTTTGTAAAAACGACTTTTACTAATCTCAGCCATGCAATTCTGCCACTGTGTTGTAAGATCACTTTCAGATTAGGAGAAGTATATTCTTTGATGAGTATTTAAATTAAATGGAACGTCTCAACTCAGTAAGCATGGCTGAGATTTGTAAAAGTTGTTTTTACAAAGAAGATTCTGGTGAATAGCAGTGCTTATTCAAACAAATATTCGCATCAATTTGAATCACAATGATTATTTGTCGCTTAATCCTTTTTAATGACCTTGTTTTCTTTCTCGTTTGCAAGGGAGAAGAAGATTTGTCAAGTTAAAGACATCATAAAGATCAGTGTTGTATGCGTATATACACAGGCCCCGCGGAACGTTTATCAAAGTGCGGGGGGGGGGGGCTAAAGTATTTATGATCATGTAGAGGGTAGCGAGCGTAAATTGGTGTGGGGATTCAGGGGGCGGAGCCAAAGGAAGCTCAGGGGTTTTAGGCATTTAATTACGGTCAGAGAAGCACAAATATTTTGATGCCGCATTTGTGTCACTGGCAGGAATACAGTGGGTGTGTCACGCCCAAGCTTCTCCAGCCTGACGCACAGTGTTGCATTTCTTTTTCTCCTTTTTTTCACTACGGACGGGTTGACGCTCAGAATATTACACAAATCAAACCGAGATTGCTCCGAGATTATTACTAATCTGCACTGATAACAAGTTCTGTTCAGTGTTAATAATTTTCAGCTCGTCAAGCTTGTTAAGATTTCAGCTAAGCAATTTAGCATTATCTATCCTCCGTGAAAACCTATCATTATAATGAAAGGGTCTCTTAACCCTAATAAGGCCGGGGGCCATTATGGCCCCCCTACTCCACGATTTTTCTGATTGTTCGCATATGGATGGCGCCCCGCCGCCCGCTGACTTTTTTCTTTAGAGTCTTGCGCATCTTTTAAAATAATTGTTTTGAAAATCGGACCTAGAGTTACAAGGTCACGTGACCTGTTGTCTTTGCATGTCAGCCCGAAAATTGATAATTTTCTTGATTTGTGTACAAAACATATTGAAATGTCATATTTCCTATAAAAAAATAGATCAAACATTGGTTATCGGGTCTTGTTTAAAGTTTAGGTGGTTGTTTTGAGAGTCAAAATAGTTGATTTGTAGTTAGAAATGAAATAAAACAACAAAAACAATAAAAACAAAAAAATACATAAAGTTAAAAAAACAGTGAAATACATAAGAAATTATCAAAACAAGAGATAACATGAGAAATAAGCTGGCTCTTCCAAATGTTTTGTCCTATTATTATTCCAAATGGTCTAATGAATATATGTAGTGAAAAAGAATGCTTAAATATGAATAATATATGATTTATGGGTAAGAATGTAAAAATTGTATGACCTTATTTGCATAAATTACCATAAATATGCAAATCAGTGATTTTTTCAAAAAAATTGAAATAATCATAGTATTCTATACACTTCACTTGACATGCGTGCAAATTTTCGCGGAGATCGGCCGTTTCACAGCCGAGATCTAAAGGGGGCCATAATGCCCCCCCCCCCCCGGTCCGGCCGTACCAAGACCTCAAATAGCCCGGGTTTTTTTTAGGGCTAACAAGTTGCACGTTTATACACAAATACCAGAGACATTCAATCCCTGCAAATAACACGAATAAAGCATCATTCTTCCCATCTACCATCATTGAATGGAACCATTTAGACGAAACCACCATAAACTCCACATCAACCAGCACACTCAGGAAGGCCATTGACAGAGCCTTCTATGTACCCCCGCGCCCTCTCTCTCTCTACCGATGCGTTTGTGCCCAGTAGGGCCCTGCATCGTACACATCCAGATCCAGATCAATAATAAACGGGCGCGGGCGAGAACGATTTGGGCGTTGGCTACATGGTCTCCGACAAAACAAAATGTAACTGCCTGAAAATAACATCTACAGCTACAAAGAACGCATGAAATATAAGAAATCATGAAATGGTTACTCAACTAGTTTAAATATCTGTTCACAAAATAGACACCAGTACACGGGCGACTTACAGAGAATGTGAAATGTTACAACACACTTACCCGCACAGTCAGAAAAAGGTGGACTCAGTTTGTTCAGCTCCGTACTTCCTGAATGAAATTCGAAGTCGATGTGCACAGTGTGTTGAAGAGCTTTACCTCTCCGCCTGAGCGAAGACCTTGTCAGACGATTTATGTGTGTGGAGTTTGGAGATTGCCGGACCTCTTTCTTATTGTATTTTGTACGGAATCCAGCGGCATACAAGAGAAGGCCCGCACAGAGGTAGCTCATGCATGCAGTCTCTACCTTCAAGGATTGGCTAAATACCAGGTCCATGATATAAGGGAGTTTACAGATACAATCTGCGCATGGGCAGATAAAGGTCATTTGTACTAAAAAAGTAAAACCCACCAGAGATGAATACTGGATATGTGCTCATGAAATTTATGTAACATTATTCATTTATGCACCAACGGTACATTCTAAGATACGCAGGTGGAAGTATTCTTTTCAAGAGGGCAAACAAAAGGTATTCATGAAGCACATCTAGGACTTTGGCAGTTATTCTAAGATGCTCAAAGTGGAACTTCTCCATGTGTAAAAGATCGGTGGATATTTTGGGTCATTTGTACCATGTGCTATCTGTAAACTCCCTTATTACTGTCCAATGGTTTATTAGAGCATAATAATAATAATAATAATAACAGGAAAAATGTATCTAGCGCTTGTGACATAAACGTTTCAAAGCGCTGTACACAAATCAAAATTACTTCGAGAAAATCAATATTTCTAATAGAATTAACATTACTCAAATTACCATGAAAACAAAATATTACTAACACAACTTAACAAAGGTTAAATTCCGACAGCATTTGAAAGATAATACTAATTTAGAACTTCCCTAAAAAAGGGCGCTTGAAAATGTCTTTGAGTGGGAAAATAACGACTATTAGTTGTTGATTTCGACTTAAGAGCTATAGAGCCAGTAAGTAATAGTCTGATTTTCAGACCTTTGTACGTTTTATGCTGCGCAAAGTTTCAATCAGATTAATTTTGGCCATTACAAGAAGTGGGTTATTGATGTAGACAAATGCTCATGTACCTCATTTTATGTATGTTATTACCAAAGAAGAAAAAAGCAGGCCAGTCACTAAATTGTGTCTGACAGTTATGTCTAGCAAGTAAACGGGTTTTCTTGCATAATTTGAATAGTAGGACACTGCTAACGTTTAAATTTCACAAGTTCATTTTATTTCCATTTCTCGTATAAAAATACATTTAACAATACATTATACATATAAGCAAATATATAAATATAAATAATACAAAGAATATGGAGGAGCCAGCAGAGGCCATTGGCCTTTCAAAGGCTGGGCTCCAGTGTCCTCAGATAATAATACAAAGTACAGAGAAAAGAAACAATGGGTAGTAAATAAATAAACAAATGAGTACAGGCTAATTAAATTAAACGATAGGACTTCCTTCATTAAATAGTTCTTGTATTTACGTTTAAATGAGGCAACAGATGGGCACATTTTTATATCGGTAGGTATATCGGTAGGTATTGCATTATTGCTAGGACAAACATGACACATTCATAATTCCTACAAAGTTCTACATAATTCGATGTTGGCTGCATAAGGGACATAGTATCTTTAAATTACCAAGAAGATCACTAATATTACTTTACAAATTAACATTACTTAAATTACCAAGAAGATCAAATATTATTAACATAACTAACGAAGTTCACAAAACATGTAAATTCCTTGGAAATTAACATATTATATCATTATATCAATAAAAGCAATAATTAAAAAAGACATAATGAAGGCATTGTAATATAATTCGAACTTATTGTATAGTTATTTGGGTTGTTTTTGGAATAGATGAGTTTTTAGATTCTTTTTGAAAATGTCAATGGTGGGTAACTCCCGGATATGGGCGGGGAGAGTGTTCCAAAGAGTGGGGGCACAGACTGAGATAAGGCCCTGTCACCATAGAGCATGCTTGGTAGGTCCCTGATTAGAGCGAATGAGATGAGAAGTAAAGATGTCTTGATGCACCAAAGGGCTTCAATAAATCAGGATCGAGTTGTGAGTTTAAACTCACAACTCCCTGCTTAAATAGACCATTTTCGTAATGTAATCAAATTTAATGCACGTTACATATTATTCGATATTATTTTATTAACCTGTTACAGATAATTGTATTTCAATAGTCATAATGCGAATTGCATACATTAATTGTGGTTAGGTATGAAGTATGCATTTAATTTGATTACATTATGAAAAATGGATTATTTGTATACCTGAAACAGGGTATGTGATAAGACTACAACAGTGATACTAGCAGGGAACTTTTCTTTTGCTCTCTCTCTCTGTCGCATGACGCAGCAGGGTCGTAGCCAAAGTTTGATGTTTTGGGGGGCATATACATGTAATCGATCGACGTCCTGGGGAGGCGTCTAAAAAAGTTCAACCAATCCCCCCCCCCCCCCCCCCCCCTCCTTGGCTACGTGCCTGTGACGCAGACCCCAAAGAATCTTTCAAGTTAGTTCCCTCTAGACTCTAGAGCTTCCCACTTGTTGATGAGGCAAATTTGAGGGGGAGGGGTAAGAAATGGGTATTAGAGAGAGAGAGAGGGGTTGAAAGATTATTGACCGAGACAGAGGGAGAAAAGGAAAAAAGGTAATAAGTAACATGGGCCATAACATAGGGGTGACAATTTGGAGAGAAAGAGAGAGAGGGGGACAAAGAGGGAGAGAGCCAGAGACAGAGACAGACATACATACAGAGGGAGAGAGAGAGAAAAAAAAAAGAGAATGAGAGAGAGAATGAGAAAGACATGCATAGAGAGACAAAGCGAGACATACATACAGAGGGAGAGAGAGAGAGAGAGAGAATGAGAGCGAGAATAAGAGAGACATGCATAGACAGACAGAGAGAGACATACATACAGAGGGAGAGAGAGAGAGAGAATGAGAGCGAGAATGAGAGAGACATGCAGAGAGAGAGAGAGAGAGATACATACAGAGGGAGATAGAGATAGAGAGAGAGAGAATGAGAGCGGTAGTAGCAGGAACATTAATAGGGACTTTTAGATTTACACGACGAGAACGTGGACCGCCACGTGTGACATCCTTAACACAATGTCACACGCGGTAGTCCACGCTCTCGTCGTGTAAATCTAAAAGTCCCTAATAGTTGACAAGATTTCAGGATTTTTTTTTGAGGGGGTGTCAAACAACACCCACACGTTCCAGCTATGTCTACCTCAGGCTCTTAAAGGCTTTGTCTTCTGCATTCCAATGGCGTATCGAAAATCACAAAAATCTTTTTGTTTTCTTCTGCCAGCCTAATTTTGCAGTGACTTATTGAAGATGAGGTCAATTAAAACTACTTCCTAGTTTCTCCATAGACGTGGTTTCTCGCCCGCCCTTCCTTTTTTCGGCCCGCCTCAATTTCTCCTTCAGTTGGTATATGTGATATTTTGGTTTGAAATGAAAAAAGATATGAATCTCAGGAGAGTAATGACATGACAGGACATAAATCAATAATGTAATGCAATTTCACCCTACTTAGATTCCCTGAAGTGCATGTACAAATTAAATGAAATTTACGTTTTACTTTTTATGTGTGGGCACTGTGTACTGCTCGTATTATCAGACGAGTAGTAGCGAAAAGTAATTATCATTACAAAAGCATATTTACCTTTGAAAGTGGCCCGTTAGTTTGCAGCTATTTAGGCAGGAATTTTGCCTACGTATCTGCAAGGAAAATCCAGTTAAGCACACTCCTGACATATTTTCTCCTGGCGGCATCGAAGATGGTACAAAGGGAATGAGCTAGATACATGTATGACTCCAGCTCTTAAAACTCCTTGGTTTTACAAACATATTCATATTCATGGTGTTTCTTTCCTGTGGACCTAGTGACGAGTTATTTCATTAACCTGTTATTAATGAATGAACTGAATTACTTGGAATCCAGTCGCATACATTGCGTGTTGCTATGTCGGGCAAGCCTTGGACAAGATTTGATGTTGTCAAGAACTACCTTTGTTTACACATCTACATCTTTGTGGGAATAATACATAACCGTGTCGTCGGCATAAAAGTGCAAATTGCATTTCGTGAAAGACCTAGGCAGATCGTTTATAAAAACTAAAAATAGCAGTGGCCCCAGTATTGAGCCCTGAGGTACGCCGTAATCAAGGGATAATTCTTCTGACAATGTGGTTCCATGACACATGCTCCGCCGACGATTGCTCCGCCGACATTTACTCCGCAAAACGCGACAATTGCTCCGCGACATTTGCTCCGCGACATTTGCTCCGACGTCAAATGCTCCGCCGACAGGTGCTCCGCCGACAGATGCTCCGCCGACAATTGCTCCGCCGACAATTGCTCCGCCGACAATTGCTCCGCCGTCACTTGCTCCGCAAAACGCGACAATTGCTCCGCCGACATTTGCTCCGCCGACATTTGCTCCGCCTGAAGCGACACTTGCTCCGCCGACATTTGCTCCGCCGACATTTGCTCCGCCGACAATGCTCCGCCGACAATTGCTCCGCCTGAAGCGACAATTGCTCCGGTGACATTTGCTCCGCCGACATTTGCTCCGCCTGAAGCGACACTTGCTCCGCCGACATTTGCTCCGCCGACAATTGCTTCGCCTGAATCGACAATTGCTCCGGTGACATTTGCTCCGCCGATAATTGCTCCGCCGACAATTGCTCCGCCGACAATTGCTTCGCCTGAATCGACAATTGCTCCGGTGACATTTGCTCCGCCGATAATTGCTCCGCCGACAATTGCTCCGCCGACATTTGCTCCGCTCAAAAATTGCCCGGTAAAATACAAAGGCTACTACGACAATTGTTGCTCCTCCCCAAAAGTACCCCTTAAAAGACAATGCTCCGCCAACAATAAAATTGCTCTCCGATCCAAAAGTGCGGCCTCTTGGAAGATATGAATGCTCCTCTGGTAATTAGTGCAATAAATGCTCAGCCGTTTTTTGCTATTCCCCATGTTTGATTAAAAAGAGAAAATCAAGTTATAGCTCCTTTATAAAAATTATGCAAGTTCTCCGGCGAAAGATAATTACTCCGCCCAAAATCTGTTTCATGTATTACTCATTAGCTGATCCAAAGCTCAAGGCTATCTCTCTCTCTTTCTCTCTTGCTCCTCCTTTTCCTTTTTACACCCTTTTCTTGTCTTCTTGGCTCTTTTCTTTCCTCTCATGCTATTAGTCTTTTTTAAATTTCATCACTTCTTCTCTTCTCCCCCTCTCGAGTTCTATTTCTCTCGTGAAATTGTAACGTAATGTAGTACATTCTTGTTTAGAATAGTATTTTCAATAATATCCAGTCCGTTTTCTATAGGTTTCTTTCCTTCAGTTAAGTGTATGTAGCTTTACTATAATTATATATATATATATATATATATATATATATTAGTGTGTAAAACACCCCGTCTCATTCGAGTACTTTGTTTTCACTGACTTTAAGGGACTCACGGAGCCACCGGAAGAAGAGCAATTGGCTTATTATGAAGAACTAACATCAAACTGCAATAGAATGATTTGTATAAATGGGAATAAGCAGAAAGGCTAAGAACTAAACCATAAAGATAATAACAGTGTTATTCATTTTCTTTATTCTTATCGTTTCAAATAATAATTACAAAAACTTACATCACATATTCAACCAAACAATTTCATGATGCAGATATGTTATATCATAAGTTACTATCATTTCCTGAAAGAACTTTTTTCAAAATTATCTTCATATTGTTTCAACCTAATTCTTCTACAAACTGTATAGGCCTAATTTTCATGACCGTCACATCATTTTCTACTCGGTTTATCTTCTTCTTATCTCAATTCCAATCAATTTTTTATTGGAGTTCTGGTCATCCAATTACATTTCGAAATAAACCGTTTCAAAGCATTATGAAAGTAGATTAGGTGTACATAAACAATATTTAGGGATTATCGAATCGATAATTTTGCACACGAAAGTCCGCCTCAGGCGCTTGCGCTGCATGCATAAACGAGTAGTACTACAAGGGACCAAACTCAATTTGTTCTGGCATGAATGTTCAGCCCGAATCCAGCCATTTCTTGACATTACTAAATATACATGATAAAGGCCTTTGACGAGCAACCCCCTTTCAGGGAACCTTTAAAAAAAGTTATGACATTCTTCCTAACTCAGAAGGGGGGAAAATGCGAAAACACACAAAAAAATCCTTTTCCCAAAACTTAAGGTTGTTTTTAACCAGTTTTTTTTTGGATATGCATTATTATGCAAGTACAAAGTAGGCCTATTTATGCGTCATTCCGAATTGTCTCCAAAACTAGGCAACACGCAAAAAGAACAGACATCCGAGATATTGATCAAAGAATCTTTTAAAAACCAAACTCGAAAACAAGAGGATTGAGCACCATACAATTAATACAATTAACATATCAAAGAATCTATGCTGATATTGCAAATATGTTCAAAAAGGATAAGAAACATTTCTCTTACTCCTGTTAACCGAACAATTGCCAAAACACTCTCAAATGGTATGCAACAGGCAGCATTATAACATAAAAACAATCCTACATATCAATTGTTGGATGGTAAATATCCTTAATAACAATCTAACAAATTACAGCTCAAACAGGAAACGTACATTCGTCGAACTGCTCTAAAATAGAAAGATTGCAAAATAAGCTTTTAAATTTAATAGGCACCGTTAAACGGGGTGGATGAGAAAAACAAATGAAAACATGTTTTGGGTAATTTGTTTTCTTGATTATTACCCACATATTTCCAGCTTCCTGGCTATGACTATCATGCTGTGAATCATCATTCAAGTAATATATCCTCTCGGAGGGAATATGTACATTGCTTTAATGTTCTGAGATATGTCTACAATTTCTTTCTCTTGACCTTCTAGATAATGATCTGATTTACATGAAGACCTCACAAGTATGGTGTTTCATAACATTCCTGAGGAAGAAAATGATTGCATTTTGAAAGGGTTATAATTTGTTTTCCCTTTAAATAATCTTCTTTTTGGGGGGGGGGGGGAATAACCGCAAGATTATTCAAACTGTCATATGATTACATCTTATGGTAACTCTTCAAGATATAAGAAAAACTTATGGTGAAAGAACAAAGAAAATGTCTAAAATAAAAACCTCGATTTACTCCCAAATAGCTAAAGTGGATTTAGGTCCTTTTGCAAGAAAACTCTTCATATTCTTGGCGTATAACATACCTACATCAAGGGATTATACAGCTCCACACTACTAAGTACAATTATACTGATATTGCAAATGGCTATATATTATGGAGGTATTAAACAACTGGTAAGCCGGAGAACATTACTGAACGGCATCTCCAGAACAGACATTTTCAGGCACCTTAAGAAAACTTAAATAATATCCGGCACACTTCGGCAAACAATATATCATATATTCTCTTACAAAATTAATCCAAAGAGAGTATAGGAATGTTCAGAGTAGAAATATCCAGTGGACATACACGGGATGTAAACTCAACATCAGAATCCTTGTTTACCGAGCTCTTCCCCCACTGTTTACTACCAAATTATGAACAACCTGGATGTTTACGATGCAAAATAAGCATTAATTTTGAAATCAAGTAGCTCTGGAGCCACATCAGAGCATATCAAAACAACAACAACAACAACAGAAAAGTAACATGACCATATACTCCACTTTCATCCACAAGAAATTCCAGTATAGATGAAGAGCGATTTTTTTTTGCAGGTCACATTCATTGGTTGGGTACAAACTATGGTGCCTGCCCATCATGATGCCAAGCTTTATTTATCCTAATGGATGGCCCAATAGCTCTAAGGAACACTTCCATATCTCCATCCGCATCGTATCGCTGGCACAGAACCTTCAGCCTGTGCTGGTGTGCCACATAGCTTCTCCTCTTCCTTCTTTTTACTGGAATTCCCAGCGCAGATTGTTGTAGTTGAGTATCTGTCAATGCCCAATCCTTTCGCAGGGCCGAGAGGAAGGACCAAAAGGGAGGATGAACACGCCCTTAAAAAGGAAAAAATACCAAGCATTATATAGTCTGAATAAACAAAGCAAAACGTAAAGTTCACGGACACCCGAACAAAAATAAAAGTTGATTAAAAGATCGTGAAGACTTGGTTTAAACCAGCATTTTTGAGCTACCTTTTGAAATGTGCAAACTAAAATGATATAACTTGATCTGGAGATCATTTCCATAGGCAATATCATGGGTACTGAAATCACTCTCGACCTTTTACACTCGTCCAGGCGCGTACCCAGGATTTTTTCAAGGGGGGGGGGGGGGTGGGGAGTTTAACATTAATAAATCGGTTTTTTGGGTCTCGAAATTTGACATTTTGCTCCGTTGGGGGGGGGGAGGGTAAGGTCACCTTTTTTAGGTCAGCCATGGGAGTAATTTTTTTTTAAACCTCTGGGGGGGGTTTAGGGGGGTTTACACACATAAAAATACCAAAGGGGGGGTTAAACCCCCCAACCCCCCCCCCCCCCCCCCCCCCCCCCCTGCGTACGCGCCTGCACTCGTCATGCCCTTGGTGTCATCTGATCTCACTTTGTAAATAAATAATATTATGAATGCTTATTGATCCCGATCAATACCTGCATGATGTAGTGATTATATTTTGCGCATATTTAAGTTTCTAACGAATGCAATGTTTAATCCATTATTTCTAAATGATATCTACCAACAAATTATTCTGATTAATAGATAACAAAAGGAAAACAATTTTTCTTTTTCTATGAATGGGCGCAAAAAGAAAGCATATTGACAATATTGCGATCGGAAAGTTCGATGTCGTAACGCACCGCGCTACAACTAAAACAAATGTATTCTAGAACGAGTTCGAACTTCGCGCACATCAGCTTATAATTACAAATAATTTATCTCAATATAGAGATCCAATAAAGGTAAGAGGGAAAAAAAGAGAGGGAAGGGAAAGAAAAGAAAAAAGAAAAGGAAAAGAAAAGAAAGAAAGGAAAGAAAGGAAAAGAAAGGAAAGAAAAGAGAAGAAAGAAAAAGAAAAAGAAAAAGAAAAAGAGGGAGGAGAGGAAAGAAAGAAAAGAAAGAAAACGAAAAAAAAAAAAAAAAAAGAGAGAAAAGGGAAACAAAAGAAACGGGGGGTGAAAGAGAAGAGAGAGAAGGGAGGTAAGAGCCTGAGAGAGGAGGAGTGGGTGTAAAAGAGAGAGGGGGTTGTTGGGTTGTCTGAGTCGTCTCGTCGAGGGAGCAAGAAAGACACGGGTAAATATGTTGCTGTGTCGGGTCAGCTGTGTCGGTATTCTTGCTCAATCCTCGTGTAGGCCTACTATATCAATGCAGAAGTTTGAAGTCGGTGAGATGTATATTGTCGGTCGGCCGACAAGTTTTTTCCCCTTCGAACTCTGACTGTTTATCCGCTGTGTCGACTTCGAGAGGGACTACAACTACAATACTTGTATTTTCTCGAAGTTTCACTTTCCTATAATATCAGCTAAAGAAATCAGAGGTTTAAAATTTTCGGGGAAACTAATTTCAAACAAGGATTAAGAGTCAACAACGGTACGAAGAATCGTCTTCCTTTCTCTATATTTTGATGAAACGCCAAAAATTCCGCGCTTCGATCGGGGGTGGGGGGGGGGAACTTCATTTAGACGAATCGAAAACGGTACAACGAATCATCTGCTTTCTCTGATAATTTAAGGAAACGTCAAAGCTTCCGCGCTTCGCGCAAGAGGGAGAAACTTCATTCAGATAAATAGGGCTTATTAAGAGTGTCACGTGAGAGACTTTTTTTTGTTTTTTATTATTGCTACGGACACTCAGAATAAAGGGAAATAGAGCTTGTTAATTAAAGTTAAATTGTAACGTTTAATTTCTAATCATTTCTCCTGTTTCACACACTTTGTTTTGGCTTCAATAATAATACAGTATGTAATTAAACTTATCTTTAACAAAATAATTCTGGATGGGTAGTTTCCCGTCTGACATCGACGCCGGTCACAGCTCGTGTCGTCCACTTGGCCCTGGCCTCCGCAGACGGCGTCTTTGCTCCACTTGGCCCCGGTAGTCGCTCCGGATTCTTGACCTCCGCAGACTGAGATACGATGGTGTGCGTCCTGATCCCAGACAAGAGCTAGCCCCCGACGAAAGCTATGGAGAACCGGGTGGCAGTTGAGCTAGCCTCTCGTCCCGACGTGGAATTACCCTCAGATATTGACTTTAATTGCCGACTTCTAACATGACGTTAAGTCTATTATAGCTTAGGTGGTTCTCCTCGATTGCAGAAAATCCACCTCTTAATACACTATGAACATGACAGACAATGAAAGCGGACAAAATATACAGTTCCTCAGGTAAACAAAGGGACATCCCTTCACTGCTATTATGTAAAAATGTGTAGAACAGGTGTCACATGCATATTCACCTGTTCTACACATTTTAC
Source organism: Strongylocentrotus purpuratus (assembly GCF_000002235.5). Lineage (NCBI taxonomy): Eukaryota > Metazoa > Echinodermata > Echinoidea > Camarodonta > Strongylocentrotidae > Strongylocentrotus > Strongylocentrotus purpuratus. Next base: position 637,559 of record NW_022145595.1, read on the forward strand.
ATAATAGCAGTGAAGGGATGTTCCTTTGTCTACCTGAGGAACTGTATATTTGTCCGCTTTCATTGTCTGTCATGTTCATAGTGATATACCCTACGGTTACTAAGTAAATTCTAAAAACATGACTACAAATATTTGGAGAGGAAATGATCTTACAAAGGAAAATACTTGTATTGAAAAGAGGCTTCCTAAATGTGTGCTAAACAACAGATAAAACATGTACACTGAATTAATGACTTCCCCCAGGCCTATTCATAGGGAACAATACATCTTGGCCTGAAAAGAAAACATCTGACCTTAACATCTTCACCTGACCTTAACAAAGAACACTCCAGACCAAAGAGCGAAACAAATAAATTTCTTTCCTGACAAAGAGTCGAAAACGGTGCAACGAATCGTCTTCTTTCTCTAATAATTTAATGAAACGTCAAAACTTCCGCGCTTCGCGGGAGAACTGAATTCAGATAAGGATTAAGAGTCGAGAACAGTACACCGAATCGTCTTCTTTTCCTAATAATTTAAGGTAACGTCTAAGCTTCCGCGCTTTGCGCGGGAGGCCTACCACCCACACCCCCTAATGAGCGCGCAAAGGTGATTCGCTTACTCACCAGCGCCCCTCCCTAAAATAAGATCCTAGCTCCGCGCCTGCATTAAAATATATAGCTATGATGCTGACTAAGTTGACAAAATCATTCGTATATTTATGTCGTCGAGGAAAATGACCATTTGCGCATATGCAAGTACTATAGATAATCCATAGGAAAAACAATTTAGCCTTCGGCCCCGGGTCTATAGCGCTAAATTTGTAGATATTGGGACATTTAATTTTGTCGGTAATTGGTGGCTAGTTTTGTCGGTAATCGTTGGCCTCTACACACCCCCCCCCCCCCCCCACTGAAAAAGGTCTAGCGACGCCCCTGAGGGCAACTGCATGAATATCAAGGCAAAATACCATAGAATAAGGGAGTTTACAGAAACAATCTGCGCATGGGTAGATAAAGGTCATTTGTACCAAAATGGTAAAACCCACAGAGATGAATACTGGAAATGCGCTCAAGAAAGTTATGTAATATTATTCATTTATGCAACAACGGTACATTCTATGATACGCAGGTGGAAGTATTCTTTTCAAGAGGTCAAACAAAAGGTATTCATGAAGCACATCTAGGACTTTGCAGTTATTATTCTAAGATGCTCAAAGTGGAACTTCTCCATGTGTAAACGATCTGTGGATATTTGGGGTCATTTGTACCATGTGATATCTGTAAACTCCCTTATTATTTGATACTTTGATTTTGATTACAAGTTTCATGACATCTTCTTTCATGCTTATGTTCATGCTCATGGTCATGCTCATGTCTTTCCCATTTTCAAATAAAATTGCGTCCTGAGGTAATTCTGCGTGCGTCCTGAGGTAATTCTGCGTTCCTCTATCCATTGGTGCTATTTGGTTTTGAAATAATTTCTAGGTTTTGAGATATACCTTGTGCATGAATATTTATCTAATTGACACGTTATAATGTGCATTGCATAGAATTTTAATTTAGGGAAATAAAAGCTACATACCGATGAGATTACGGAAGGCATTGTTCCACCCTTCGCACACATTGTTAGTCCTATCCCCATCATGGATAGTGATTTGGTGGACGTTCCAGTCTTGGGGGGGGGGGGGAATCGTGGCGGTGTTAAGTGTCCGTCCGCTCTTAACGTCCCGGTGACATATGTCCTGTCGAAGTAATCTACCACAGGCTGAAGGGCAGGGGTGGGCATGATGCGCCTTAGGAATTCCATTCCTCTCACCACGTCTTGAGGAGGTAGGAAGGCCAAACCGTCCATCATCCCAAGGTAGGTGCGGACTCCCTCATCTGTTGACAAGATATGAACAAACATTTCTCATTTATAAGCAAATTACAGTACTGCTTTGTGACTTGAACTTAGAAGACAATCCAATATTTTGTTACTCATCTAGTTGATTTGTCTTCAAGTTGAAAAAGAGAGGAGGGAATGGTAAAGGTTGTAATACTTGAAAGGTTCAGACATTTAACAAAAATATGATAATATACAATGGTCTCTCAATTTAGTTTCTTAATTGTGATATGTAAAGTATGGCCAGATCCCAGTTGTTATACATGTACACTAAACATATATTCTTTATCTTAAGATTCTTTTCCCAAGAGTCAGAACTAAAACTTCATCATTGATAACACATTGTAACTGACAGGCCTAGGACCTACTTTTCCCCATAATTTCGAAGAGGGAACTTTGTGTTAAGTTTTTATATGCATGCGCCCCCCCCCCCCCCCCCCCCCCAAAAAAAAAAAAAAAAAAAAAAAACGTGAGAGCACATTGGAAGAGAAGGAGCAGCCAAGGAACATTAACAAACCGAAACATGACAAGAAACGTCAAGCTTCACCTCCCAAAAGCTGCCCTATTACAATATCGCAACTTTGTGAACGTGTCTGCTGTGAACGTGAATGTTTACCTTGCAAATATAACCCTCTGAGGCCATTGTCAGCTACCCTCTTCCAAGTTCGTTGGGTGAGATGGAAAAAACATCCGTGTAGCTGAACTGCATTTCCCAAACAAAACTGGACCGCACTCCTAGCGGCCTCTTCAAAATCGGTCACGATTGTCCTAGGTGCGTGTGCATCATGCCCTCTATCAATGAGGGCTTCCATCAGAGCATTGAAGAGCCTGATATAAAGAGCCCGAGTCTTTCCTGACATCAGTGCATAAACACAAGATACTGCGCCTTCGTCAACTTCTGCTCTGATGCAGTATACCTGCAATTTTAATGAAAATGGACTTCATTTTATAAACAATACATGAAAATGGAGTCGAGGAATAATTATGAGAAAACTAGTGAGCATGACACAGATTGTAAGAATTTATACTGGTGTTCATAATGTACACGTGTACAGGCGCCGTGTTAATATGGTCATAGCTGGAGGGTAGGGGGGGGGGCAAACATTCCTGGGGACCTCAACAAATTATTACTACCAGCATACAGCCCTAGCCCCCTCCGAACAAGCATATTTTTTCCCATCTTTATATGTTATAAGTGCAAGGTCTAGAATTTTCTTTAAATAAATACAAAAAAGGAAAGTAGCTTCACGAGGCAAAGTAGACCTATTAACACTCCACATAACAGATTACAATACTAAAACGTAGGAGGGGTATGAATATAGCAAGGAATAAAGAAAAACATTTGAAGAGTTTTTCTCCCTTTTTTCATTTCCCCCATTCTCCCCTTCTGTCTTTGAACCCTCCCCCCCCCCCGCCCGTCTCCCCACTTGTGTGTCCGTCATGGAATATCAACTTTTGAATGACATGTGGTAATTAATCTGTATTAATCTTGTGTTAATATTTTCTTCGTATAGTGCATCTTCCTCTTTCTCACAAATGCCCTCTTCACCTTCTGATAAGTGCCCCTTTTAAGCTGAGATAAAAGCCCTATTTCGTCTGATTACTTTCCGTTCTTACAGTGCCACTTTTCACCACCGAATAGTTCATCTTTCGAAGTGCCCCCTAATATGATCTGTGAACCCTTTTCCTTTCTGATATTATTTTCCCTTTTGATAATTTCCCCTTTTTCCCTATATATCCCGATGTCAAATTGTGCTCTAGAGTAAACAAAGGAGGCGACCACCTCCAGATGACTAGATAGGCTTGATAACAGATTCCCCTACTAGAATCAGCACAAAGTGCAGCAGTGGAGCAGGGCGCAGTCCTGAGTAGAAAGGACACAATACCCTAGACTATACCACAGGGGCGGCAATTTCTTTTCATGACCAGGAGAACGAAATGCGAGGGACGAGGGAACAGTGGCGTAATGAGCAAAAACGTTTGGGGTGAGAAGAACAAAATCCGCACCACCTTCACCCTTACATTTTACGCAGGCCCTGGGAACGTTTTTCCAAGTGGGAGGGGTGAGGGGTGCTAAAGTATTTACGATCAGGTAGAGCAAAACAAAGCAAAGTGGAGCGTACATTGGGTGTCAAGGGGCAGAACCTCAAGAAGCTCAGCGGATTTAGGCATTTGTTAAGGTCAGATGAGCATATTTTAATAGCTTATTTGTGACACTGGCATGGAGGTCACTTATTGGAGTGTGGTCCATGGGGCGGAGCCCCCAGAAGCTCAGGGGTTTTAGGCATTAAATTATGATCAGGGCCGCCTTAGGGCCCTTAGTGGGGTCCAGGGGGCAGAGCTCCCGAAAGCTCAGGGAAAAATCATGCCATTTCAACAACATTTGTAAATCACTGGTATCGAATTAAAAATAAACTACGTTATAATTTAATTTCGGGGACAACTGCGACAAGTGCGAGGGAGCATAGTGAATGAGAGGTGTGAAGGTGACGGAAGTGACTACCCCCTCACAGGTTTTTGAAGTTTTGTTGTATTAAAAAATTACATTCCTTAGCAAAACTATAGTATAAAAACAAGCAATAAACTTTTTTCACAGTTCAATTTTCTCTGTATTTACTTGTACATTTTGAAGGATATTATGCAAGGGAGCGTAGCTACCGAGTAAGAAGATTTGTGCATTTTTATTTGTCTAAACGCTGCACTCTTGGGCCCTCCAGAGCCTAAAAGTGTGTTGCAGTCTAGTCAGTATTTGCTATACATTTGTTTGTGTGCACTTTTTCAAATTTAAAAAAAATTGAGGGGGTCGTAACTCCCCTCCCCCCGTCCCCCGGGATCGCCGCCCCTGCTATACCATATTTAACAGTGCCCCTAAATCATCAAAGGAGTGTGGAGAAAAAAATAGGTACGTTTTTCCAAAGCTCGCTCGCATTTACTAGATACTATTATCTTATCATATATAAGGCAAATCTTTGTATAACACCATAGCCTTCAGTGTTAGAAAACCTTTAAAAAATAAGCTTGCTCGGTTGGCTCGCAAATTAATATCAGATCATTACCATGCAGATATTTATTTGGAACCATGTGGAGATGACGAAAATGATCCCCGATTAATCAGATGCGGCGATATGATGTCTCAAAGTGGTATTTTCCGCCTTGTTTTCACCCTTTGGAAGTGCCCATGTTAAAAAGTGCCCCTATTTTGGTGCCCCTACACAGACGCTCTGCCGCCCCTGGTCTTGTTTGTTGCTCGGACAGGATGCCAGTATAGACAGATTCGTTTAATAAATCATGGAAATGCAAGCATCACATTACACCAACAGAACTTTTAATATCCCTAGCTCATTTTTTTCCGAATAGGGTGTCATGCGAATACTGATGACAGGGCAGAAAATGAATTCTCTAGAAACATGAGAAACGTGATGATCTCTATGAAATTGAGATATCGTTGGCCGAACGACTTTTAAGTAGCCTGCTTCATTTGGTCTTTATTCACTCTCGTGTGAAGTGTATCAAATGAGAGGCATCAACATGAAAGAAGATGATCCAAGAGTCAGCTGGATACAAGTAATGTGAATAGTCGTAATTATAATCAGAAATGACTGGGATCTAGTCAAAATACGACTAGAATCAGTAAAAAGAAACTGTAGAATAATAGTTGCACCCAGCCGAGGTAGACCCTTTCGGTCTAGTCACAATAGTTTCTCTATTTTTCGCGCCGAAACTTTGACATTTCATTAAAATTATTAGAGAAAGAAGACGATTCATTGTACCGTTCTCGACTTTTAATCCTTGTCTGAATTCAGTCCCCCCCCCCCCCCCCTCCTACGCGTAGCGCGGAAGTTTTGACGTTTCATTAAATCATTAGAGAAAGAAGACAATTCGTTGTACTGTTTTCGAATCTTATTCCTTGTCTGAATTCAGTTTCCCCCTCCCGCGCGGAGCGGAAGCTTTGACGTTTCATTAAATTGTTAAAAGAAAGAAGACGATTCGTTGTACCGACTCTTAATCATTGTCTGAATTTTCAAAAATGTTTCGTTGTCCGACAAAAAGTCACAGTTCTTAGGGAAAGAAAAGCCGGCCGACCGGTATATTACATATCACCGACTTCAATTTTCTGCATTTGTATAGTACACGAGGATCGAGCAACAATACTGACACAGCAACATAATTTTCTATGCGTATCTTTCTTGCTCCCTACGCCGACGCGGCGACTTCACCCAACATCCCCTCTCTTTCTTACTCCCACCCCCGTTTCTTTTGTTTCCTTTGTTTCCCTTTTCTCTTTTTTTTCTTCTTTCTTTTCTTTCTTTTCCTTTCTTTCCTTTCGTTCCTCTTTTTCTTTTTTTCTCTTTCTTTCTTCATTTCTCTTTCCTTTCTTTCTTCTCTTCTCTTTCCTTTCTTTTCTTTCCCTTTCCCTCTCATTTCCCCCTCCCCTTTTCTCATTTTCCCCGACAGCAGCGCAATTTCACCGACAATGTCCTGACAGGGGGGGGGTGTCACACCCCCTCATACCCCTCTCCTTTTAGCGACGCCCCTGGTTAGAGAGGATAGGGCACCGACAATTTTTTTGAGGGGGGGGTATAGAAAGAGTCATGTCTTTGCTTCTTTACTACATGCATGCATACCTGTGTGAAAATAGCGGGTGCTCTGGAAAAGGTGCCATCCATGTACCACGTGCTAGCAACGGCGAGACGTCGTAGTTGGGAATCAGTGGCAAACAATATCAGCCTGTCTTGCCCCGGCCCGGAATCGTAGAGGAGAAAACGCTGTCCTTCTACGTCACCGGTCAGTGTCCATTCGTCAGGAATCTCCAAGGTTTCTTTTGATTCGGGTTCTGCCGGGTATGCAGCTCGTCTGGAAAAAAAGTAAAAGATCAACAGATAAACAATCAAAATTTCTGTCATTTCGCTTGGTGTTTCTAAGTCTAGCTGTATATCAAAATGAGAGAAGGGGAGATTAACATTGTTTTGAGAGAAAGGACATCCATCATAGCGCGGCTATATAAAAAAGTTCAATTCAAATATCATAACCTAGTACAGTATATTAAGTATCTAAACACCTCTGTAGCCCCGCCCCTGACACTCATGATGTTTGCCAAAACAGAACAGGCACGAAACTACATTATACGTAGGATCCCTGATAAATAGTCCTGCTGGTGGGACCTGAACGGGGTGGGTGGGGTATCCCTCCCAAGATGAATCCGTCAAATTAAATTGATATATAAAACTAACATATTAATTCGGCTTATAATGTGATTTTGTATTGTAAATAATGATAATTCTCCATAAAGTGTCAACATTTGTGATTGCTTTAATAATATTAAAAACAACTTTTCATTGAAGGAGATTTTAAAGAGTTTTTAAAGGACGGTGTGTGGTTATCCATCGCCCCAAATGGTAGGGGTGGGGAGTTTAGATGCAGCAGATAAAATTATTTTATTCATACCTCTGTCTTTGGACGTCCCTCCTAAGGGCTGACAGCTGTCCCAACTGCCCTCGAATCTCCGGGTGCGCTACCATGAGGGCGTTAGCAACTGTTTCGGTTGTCGGGCCACTGTTGACATCCCTCGCGGTTCTCTTTAGGCCTGCCCGCGCTGCTATGACCCTTGTTCTATCCTGATCAGGTTCGTGGTTATGGGGCGTCGCCGCCATAACTCCCCCATATTGAGGGGGGCCATTCGTTGTTATTGCCCCACTGCATGCTTCGGATCGTTGTCTCTCGCACTGCCATCTAATTTGTGTCCTTCAAAGCTGATTTTTATCCCTCCCCTGTTGTTTTCTAGAACTTCCATGATGAACTAGTACATTGTATAATGCTTTACTTGCAGATGGTTTACCTAGTAAGATGCATGTGCTTGCTTGCATTGAGGTTATTTCAGCTCTTACATATTGATGAGCTGTTTGAAATTAACTAGGAGGTATGCGCGTATTGAGGAATGTGGCTTGCTGCTCTACTTTTTTTTTAAAACTTCCCACGACATGTAATGAGTGTTTAGTGTACATTATATCGGACGTACAGTGATAGATGGAAAGTTATTTCAGTATATTCGAAATAACTTTTAGGTAACTGCTTTTTCCTCCCACATTCATTCATTTCATTTCATCTACATTATTTCATGAAATGCATTCAGAAAATGAAGAAGAAAAAAAAAAGGAAAATAACCCGTGTAAAAAAAATATTGTCGGCGAAGCATTTGTCGTAGTACTAGTAGCATTTGTAGTTTGGAACACTTTTTGGGCGGAGCAAATGTCGTCGGAGCAAATGTCACCGGAGCAATTGTCGCTTCAGGCGGAGCAATTGTCGGCGGAGCAAATGTCGGCGGAGCAATTGTCGCTTCAGGCGGAGCAATTGTCGGCGGAGCAATTGTCGGCGGAGCAAATGTCGGCGGAGCAAATGTCGGCGGAGCAATTGTCGGCGGAGCAATTGTCGGCGGAGCATCTGTCGGCGGAGCAATTGTCGGCGGAGCAACTGTCGGCGGAGCAACTGTCGGCGGAGCATTTGACGTCGGAGCAAATGTCGCGGAGCAAATGTCGCGGAGCAATTGTCGCGTTTTGCGGAGTAAATGTCGGCGGAGCAATCGTCGGCGGAGCATGTGTCGGGTTACCGACAATGTTTGTCCTATGGAAGTAGTCTAATACGTCTTTTCATTAGATAATTCTGAAACCATATTAATGAGGTACCTTGTACTCCAATATCAGAAAGTTTTTTAATTAGAATTTGGTGATTGACAGTATCGAATGCCTTATGTAAATCGACAAAGACACACCCAATATATTTCCCTTGATCAACTGCTTCAAGCCATTCATCAGTTACTTTAATAACTGCAGTAGTTGTGGAATGTTTCGATCTAAAGCCCGATTGCTCCTTCACTAATACATCATTGAGGCTGTTCACACCGCAATGAGATAGCGCGGTCTATCGTAGCACCCCTTTTTTCTAGCGCGCGCTAGAAAAAAGGGGGTGCCGATAGACCGCGCTATCTCATTGCGGTGTGAACAGCCTCTAAGAGGCTGTTCACACCGCAACAGCCTCTAAGAGGCTGTTCACACCGCAATGAGATAGCGCGGTCTATCGTAGCACCCCTTTTTTTCAGCGCGCGCTAGACCGCGCTATCTCTCGTGGACCACCCTCAAGAGGTGCTCCAGTGGCACGCCGTTTTGGCTCGCCGTGGCTCGCTGTTGGGCGGACCGAAACGACGTTGTACCTTCCAAACCGCAGAGATAGCGCGGTCTAGCGCGCGCTATCTCTGCCGGTGTGAACAGCCTCTAAGAGGCTGTTCACACCGCCAGAGAGAGCGCTCGCTAGACCGCGCTATCTCTGCGGTGTGGGAGGTACAACGTCGTTTTGGTCCGCCCAACAGCGAGCCACGGCGAGCCAAAACGGCGTGCCACTGGAGCACCTCTTGAGGGTGGTCCACGAGAGATAGCGCGGTCTAGCGCGCGCTGAAAAAAAGGGGGTGCTACGATAGACCGCGCTATCTCATTGCGGTGTGAACAGCCTCTAAGTCATTCAAGTAATTAAAGATAAACTTGAGTTCTGGTAATGCGATTGCATAGTGAAAGAAAAGGTGTGGAATGGATCAGAAAAGTTGATCATATAGCATGTAAGTAATGGTGTGTAATGCAAGGTTCTGGAGTCATCAAAATCATCATAAATTTGGCAGAGTCTTGGTAAAGTAACAATCACTTACACAGAAAGATGTATATGGGACAACACACATGGTGTTGGGGCTATTACTACCCTGATTTCCTTATCTTTTTATGCTCATTACTCAGCCAGTATACATTTTCTTCCAAAATTGTTTGGCACATGACATTTATTTGTAATCTTGAACATTCAGTGTAGGTTTCGTTAGATTCTGTGAGAATTCATTTTCTTTTTTTACCAGAACTCAAGTTTATCTTTAAGTAATTGTTTTTGAACAACCCTCTCTAAAAGTTTCGAAACACAGGGCAGTAATTATATTGGCCTGTAATTATCTGGCTGACATTTGTCACCTTTTTTGTGCAATGGTATAATTTTTGCAATCTTCCACTGGCAAGGAACTACCCCATCAGTTATTGACTTATTAATAAGGTATGCTATAATTCTAAAGATTTCTGTTGCACAAGTATTCAATATGTAAGAACTGATCCCATCCAAACCAACCGATTTCTTATTCTTTAGGCTGTATATTTCTTTTAACACATCTGCTTCAGAAACTAAAGAAAGCTCAAATAGTGGGGTTTGCATATTATTATCCAGACCTGCCTCGTTACATACATGCGAGACATTAACACCATTACATGCATGTAAGTAGGTATCACAGAAGAGCTGCGTTGAGTGGGGACACACAGAACTCAACCACGCAAATTCTCTCTTTGTGAAGGAAGATTTTCATATCATGGAAGAAAAAAAATATTATAAAATTATATGTCTCTCGAAAGCTCAGGATTCTGTCTTTCATGTCATGTCATTTTCATCAAAATCCATCAATTACTTACGACACAGTTGCTTGAGATTTACCCTCTAATTTGTACCGTCTCACTTCGTTTGTCGCCATTTTTTTTTGACGGCCGATTTGTATCCCTAGTTTTAGCTCAATTCGCTTGAACGCCATTTGTCTTTGAGTTTTAAAAATCCATTGGTTGGGAAGAGCACATCTTGAGCTTTATTTTCATATGAAAACTGATGGGGGTATGTTTAAAAAAGATCGTGAAAAATCAGAGTGAAAAGTTTGAAACAATTTTTCTATATCAGAAAAACATACTTTTAATTCAATTTTGATACGAGAAGAAAGAGAATTTACTGGAGAATACGATCATGTAAATATTAAGAATGACCGCGAAATGGCGCTAGAGCGCGAATCCGATGAGTACAGCTTGTACCCTGAGTAATACGCACTGAGCGGGAGCGAATACAGCGAGCAGGCCCCCAACTTCGCACGGGGAACCGACGCGACGGCCCACGTGGCGCCACGTGTCGCCTCACCGCACCTGCCGCTTGCCGTCCCATCAAGATCCGAAACGGAGCATGAATCTGAGGCTTTAAATATCGAAACTGAGGCAGGATTTGCAGCATTTGGCGAACAAATTAGTAAATACATATATATTTCGACGGAATTATTATGCTAACGTAACCTAAACAGATTTTAAAGCGATCACAAGACCAATAATACATGTTTGTGTTTTTCCACTCGTAATTTTTCTCGCACGTCATGCGAGTGAACTTTGAATTTCAAAGTGACTTTTTAAGAAATTCAAGAACAAACTTGTGTAATCTTTGTCAATTTATAGAGTGAAAATTTAATCAAATTTCGTCAGAAAAAAAATATTTTGTGTGTTTCAATCTAAATCAAATAACTGTAATGACGGCTTTTCTGATCTTTGGAAAATAATTATTAAATTCCAATTAAATTCAGGCAGTGTCTTTTCAGTAATCATATCGGATTGATGCACGTCTGTATGAAAACCCAATGACACACACACACACTCGGTGATAGCTCGGTTTTTAAATTTAAGATCGTGGATTCAATAATGAATTTCAATTAAAAGGGATTTGTTATTATTTTTGTTTATATAGTAAATAAGTTAGGTTGGTCTAAAAAAAATCGTAACGACTCAGCCCACCGCTGAATAACCGGGAGGGGGGGGGGTTAAGAGGGCACTTTTTTTTGGGGGGGGGGGGGTCAAGAAATTTTTAAATTTTTAGATTTGCTACGTTGGGGGGGGGGTAAGGTCACCTTTTGAGGTCAGCCATTGCCATATTTTTTATTTTTTTTTTGGCCGGGGGGGGGGGGCACGTGCCCCCTGTACCCCCCCCCCCCTGGATCCGCCACTGCCATACTTTGTATTGATGTGCCAAAATTCATTCCCCTACCATTAACGGTTTTCAATTTAGGCAGACTTGAAAACACAAAAAAAAGCTTAAAGTTGATACTCTAAGACAATCCCAAATACTGAGATAATTACATAAATAGAAAGCTTTTAACCCCCATAATAACACCAAATGGTGTCCACCCGACAAAACAAGTTTAGAATAATGAATTTATTCGAGTAAACTCTACCAAAATATCTAAGTCTGAAACCCGGAAGTGCACGTAGAGTCGGGCCTCTATCCGTGACGTCACGAACGGGAGTCATGGGCTCAGTGAGAGTGAATGGCAGTGATATCCCTACGTAAATGCTATCCTGTCAGAGCTTAGATTTGTTGTTGTTAAGGAGTATATTTGATGGATTTTCTGTTTTCATTTGAATGAATTATAACGAAGCAACATTTTCCAGTCGCTGATTTCTTTTTATATCCTCATATTCACCTATTTGGTAGAGATTTAAGACGAGTTTACTGCTTAGGAATTAAAGTTAAATCGTGCACTTATGAATAGGCGGATGCATTATATTGTCATCAGATGTACATGAGCAGTTTTGTAAAACGAATAGGTCTAGAACTATGATAGTACTTATCATAGATGTGTGTGACTGCCTCAAAAAAGGATACAGTACCAGTTAAGCATTTTATGTTGTAAAATATCAAACTTGAACGAGATCATGCAAGCGCGCTTCCTCTATAATATTTTGGCGAGTGATGCGGCTCGATCTTGCATGAACGTTCGTGAAGCGAGCAGAATCGGGAGGTAAGACCAAGCCGCTGCTCTAGGCGCTGCTTGCTTGTGATGGAACGTACGTGCGCTAGTTATATGTTTATCGGCAATTGCAAGAGAATGAAAGCGACGTTGCCAGCTAAGAAAAACAACTAACAAAGACTTGCTCCTGACTACCGGTGTCAGAATTGGTAGATGAAGGATGTTCAGGGCCAAGGAAGGCGAAAGACATGGGAAAAAGGAAGAAGAAACCATCGGGAGATCGCTGTATAGTGTATGGTAATGAACTGTGCATGGGTAGACAGCTACTGTTCACTCCGTGCCTGGGCCGATTTCAACACCAAAACAAAAATTACATGGTGAAAATATCGACTAATAGCACATCGTTGGCATGTATATGTCATAATTTTTAAAAGGGGAATTGATATTAATACTATGAAGTACTAGGGGAAGGTAAAGAATTGTACATAGAATTATGATTTATTAGACTTTTCAGCCTTTGAAACAAAAATATGCAGAAAATCGTATCACTCTGCACATGTTTGCTATGGAACATCCGGGTACGTGAATATACTCTCTCCCGGACGTGAGGTCATAAATAGTAGACCAGCGCCGTGACTGATTTTCTATGCAAAGAGAGGCGGATATTTTAGACATTTCAATTGAGGATTTCGAGTAGACAGAATTTTTTTGTGATATACTAAGTAATTGAAAAACTTAAAAATAACATATACTTGCCGTAGGTAACAAATTAAGGGACATTTATTTGCTTAGAGTATCAACTTTAAGGGTGCTTTAAAATATGAAGTTTTAAGAGTTTAGAGCCATTTTCAAATTCCATTTAAAATTAATTTAAATGGATTTGATGGTCCAACCTTGCTGAAATAATTAAGCTATATATATACCCCAGATATGCCGAAATTCAGCCCCTCTTGATAGACACTCTTAAATCTAGCCATATTTCAAAACCCATGAAAACTTGTTCCGGCGACGCAAAAATAGCCATTTTGTCACACACATCAAAATGGGCTTCATATAATTATTTGAAAAATTCCACAAAAAAAAATATTTGTCTAAAGAACCTGAAAAAAAAAAGGCATGTAGAAATCCATACAGAGAACAGATTTCTTGAAAAGAAAGGTGATTCATCAATTAATTACAAAATTATGTCACCTTGAAAATGGCTAATTGTCAGTTATAGCCTAATTACGCAAAATTTGACCATTTCGTCTCTTATGTAAGTGGCCGTATTTTCAAAAGTACTTATTCAAATTTGACAAATGAGGTATCAAAACTCCTCTTTCCATGTGCTCTAAAATGAAATTGGCAGGGGAAATGAAATGTAGATACTTTCAAACTTTAGCTGTGATACCTAATGTAAGACATTAGCAACATTGGCAAAATGATTATTGAAATAATTTGCAGTTTCGAAAGTATCATGTGACACAGGAATAGGTGATTTAGAGCTCTTGTTGGGTAGGAGAGATTTAAGAGTCGACCATGTTTGATTTCTGTCTATAGTTTCAGTTAATTTTTCGATAAAGTATTTCCTTTTAAGTTTTCTATTTTCAAATTTAACTTTAATTTTTAATTGTCTATATTCTTTCCAATATACATCTTTGTATATTTTTAGTTTTGAGTGGCATGTACCTATTAACTACACCCAACAAAAGCTCTTGCCATCCATCTACGGCGTCATCTATACTCTTCATTTCTTTAACATCAGACCAATCAAGCTCATTGATTTCTCTTTTAAAAGCATTCAAATCTACACCTTTTGATTTACGAAATGTGACGAAATTTGGATCAGAACACTTATCATATTGACGAGTGTTCCAGATCAAAAAGGTCATGGAGTGATCACTGAGACCATTATGAATAACACCAAAAGAATTAACATTCTCATTACAGTTTGTAATAATATGATCAACAAGTGTTGAAGATTCCTTAGTAATTCTTGTATATTCTGACTTATTTACATGTTTCAAACCATAAATAGCATTTAATTGGTTATATCGTTTACATCCACTTGTTTGAGGTCGTTTTAAAATATCAAAATTGATGTCTCCCATAAGAATGATTGGTTTTGTTAAATCCCTCAAGAAATGTTAACATAGTTTCATAATAATTGAGAATATCACATTTGGAGCTTGGAGGTCGATACCATGTAACAAATATGAAAGGTTTATCTTTTTTCAAATCAATCAGTAATGATACAGCTTCTAAATGTAGGGTGGAATCAAATGTCAATTGATGAAAATTCAAACTATTATGCACATATATAGCTACTCCTTCACCTTTTCTATTGCGGTCATTTCGAATAACAGAGTATTGGGGTATGGAGATTTCTGTGTCATACACACTATCGTCTAATCTGGTTTCATTTAGTGCGAATAGATGTATGTCATTACTGCACAAAATTGATTTTATTTCATCAAAATGCTTTAAAAGACTCACAACGTTAAGCTGTAGACATTTTAATCCATTCAGTGATAATTGATTGTATTTCAACCCGGGCTGATTAACTATATGTTCATCTAATTTTTTCTTTGAATTATATTGCACATTGATCAAATTGACACTTTCTCCATAAAAAGGTAAATGCTGCATCATACACTGTGGACATTCCCAATCCAAGAACACTTCCGTGTCATCATTATATAATTGTACAGGTATCCTAGCACATGATATATGGATCCAACTTTTACATTGTGTACATAAAAGGCCCCTTTGGTTTGATTTTACAGACTTTCTACACAACCCACATGGAAACTTTCTTAACATTACAATCCTGCTTCAAATCTAGCTTAAAAAGCCATACATTCAAAGGAACAAAAACAAAATACCACTATTAAAGTTATACATTAAAATAAAAAATATAAACAAAATGCGAGTTTGTTGTTCGTTGAATCGATACACCTCCCAGGATGACGTATAAAATATATCACTAGCCAACATATCACTAGCCAACATACCAGAGGGAAAACTCAATGGCCCGAATTCACAAAGGAGATTTGTAAACAAACCTAGGTTTGTCGACAAACCTCCTTTTGTTATTTACAAACCAAGGTTTGTAAAAACGCGTCGAAACGCGTCATATGACGCACATAAACCTCGGTTTGTCGACAAACCTCCTTTGTGAATTCGGGCCACAGAGAATAAAGACTCTGGAAAACCTTATGATCCATGTCGTTACATAACATAACATAACACATCGCCCCAGGGGCGGCCGAGCGACTTCCAAAGTGGGGGGGGGGCACCAACAAAAAGGGGCACTTTCCAGGGGCGGATCTAGCTTTTTGCTAAGGGGGGGGTTTACCAAAATAATGACGATGCGGAGCATCGTCCACGAGCCGCGAAGCGGCGAGCCGATTTTTTTTGGGGTGTTTATTTGAACCCCGTAAGTGATGTTTTCCTGGCATCTATTAACACAATGGAGACCATTGGGGGGGGGTTAAAACCCCCCCCCCCCCCCCCCCCCCCCCCCGTAGATCCGTGCCTGCTTTCTGGAAGAAAGCGAAATTATCCAATTTGGTAGACATTGGTATATACCCCTACATTGTGATAACATTATTAGGGATGATTTCAATGTCTGTTTCTCTTTATACATCATACAATAAATTGCTTAAGCATTGTACTTTGCAGTTGGGTGTGATGTCTGAAAATTCATTTGCGAGCGAGCGAGGTGAGTGAGGAAAAAAATTAAGATTTGTGAGGTCGCAGTGCGAAAAATTATATCTTATAAAGAGGAAAAAACACAATCCTGGCGGGGTTATAAGCACATTCTCATACCGGAAAACTGAAATGACCATGATAAGTAACATAATTATATCATTAGTAAATGCGAGCGAGCGTAGCGAGCTAGCTTTGGGGGAAAGTGCCTCTTAGTCGCTTTAAATTAGGGGCACTATTAATGATGCGAGGAGAAGGGGACATTTATCGAACACTTATTAGAAAAGAAAAGGAGCACGTGTCAAAGTACAAAGGCTAATTATCAAAGGTAAAAATGAGGCACTTCTTACGCTTGGAAAGAGGTACTCACCATGGATGAAAGGGGCCATTTATGAGAATGGGAAATGGCGCACCCATCAGATTTTGATAGGGGCACTGACCAGATATGAAAAAGGGCACTCTTTTGTAACGAAAAGGGACCTCGATTAGATTTTAATAAAGGTATTTATCGTGTAAGGGCGCTTTTATGAGAAGGGGGAAGTAGCTTATATTAAAAAGAAAAATAGTCACATGTCAAAATAAACGGGACACTTATCAGAGATGAAAAGGGGTATTTATTAAAAAGGAAAAGGGGCACGTGTCAAAATAAAAGGGGCAGTTATTAAAGGTGAAAAGGGGCACTCATCACTCATCAGAGATGAAAAGAGATATTATCGGAGATGAAGGGGGCACTAATCTGAAGTTAAAAGAAGAAACTTCTCAAACCTGAACAGGGTTATTTACCATAAAAGAAAAGGGCACTTTTCATAGGTGAAAAGGGGCACTTATGAGAAGGGGAAGGCGCTCTTATTTTTTCAATGGGGGCACTTATCATTAGGAGAGGTACCTTGATCACTGCTGTCAGTGACAGCCCCACTTTCCCATTGCACTGCTTCAATGAACTTACCACAATATGTAATTTCTTTCATAGCAGGTAATTAGCAGGCAAATCGCTTGTGTCTATAAGGGTTGAATAACAGCTTCAATTGAGGCGAAGTGTCCCCATGCAGTGCTGTCATCTACACCAAAATCAGGCATGGTTTTAGGACTTGTGACAGATGTAATTGTGAGGCAAAATCAGCCATGAAGGTGGATGGATAGCGAGGATCTTCTACATCTTCAAGCATGTTTGGTTTTCTGTTTGTATTAAATAGATGCAATATGAAAATAAAATTAAAATATTGCTAAAACGGCATTCGATCACTCCAATTTGAAGATGCAAGCGAATTTATAAAATTGACTTAAATAATGTTTGGAAAAATCACAAATGATGGGAACCACTGGATGCAGAATTGGATGTATAGGATCACCCTACTTGTATGGTGCAAAGTATAACCCCCCCCCCCCCCCCTTATGGATTATATTCATGACTGAGAGGTCAACCTTGATCACTGCTGCCAGTGAGAGGCTTGTATCAGTGTAAGGGTTGAATAACAGCTTCAATTGAGGCTTGGGGGGGGCTAAGTTTTCAGGGGGGGGGGGGGTAATATGTCCTTTTGCGGTAATTGTCAGGGGTGATTGTCCGGGGGGGTAATAGTCTATAGAACCCTATAACAATTGTTAACAAAAGGACATTTTACCCACCCCCCCCCCCCTCTGAAAACTTACCCCCCACCCAAGCAGAATTAGGTGCATAGGATCATTACCCCCCCCCCCCCTCCCTCCGACTATAAATAGCTTTCCCTGAATTGTTCAAGTCAGTGCTTATTGTGTACTACTGTATATGCCCTTTGCTTGTTCGTATTGTTAGATTACAACAGTAATTACCAAAACAATAACATTTTTTTCTTCAAAAATGAAGTTGGGCCAGTGTATGATCCTACATGTAAGAAACAATTTTACCCAAAAAAAATTACATTGATAACTCATTTCAATGAAAACATATAAAATCTGATTGATTAAAATATAATGAAATTATAACATAAAGAACAATTAATATATTCCATCTAAAAGATATTGAGTGGAAAATCCCGGTTATTATGTGTTAATGGCCAAGAACATGCTGCCTGCTCCAAAATGCATCATCATTCCATTTTGCCATTTAATGGTCCCAAATAGAAAAATAGATAATGTTTTTTTTTTTTTTTCAAATCATATGTGATGTGTATTTCTAACAATGAATTTTTCCTATATTCTCTATCTTTATGAAGAAAAAAAAAATTGCAAATTACAATGGATGTGGCTCTTTTACTTGTCCTTGCATGGCCCTAGCTTGACTTCCTGCAGGGTACTTTGTGCCAAGTTATTTCTCTAAGAGTGGAATTGATGTGAGGAATATTGCCATTTTCAGTAGGGGCACTGGTCTGAGAATGAAGATTGTCCGCATAAACGAGAATATCCTGGTAAACGCGGACAAGTCTCGACCTAAAAAAATAAGGATAGTCTGCAATTTTCACAGACATTTTTTCTTCTTCGTTGCTCTGCGGGTACAGGGTTCCTGATCCGCGTGCTGGCAATTAATGCGAAAAACGGATTCCGCGTAATAAAATACCCCCAGTTCACCGTCTACTTTCTATGGGTAGTCCGTCTTCCCTAGGATTTATTGTTCATAACGTGAAAGTCTCTGCATAAGTGTAAAATGCATTATGGAGCATCATCGCGGAATTCGTTTTTCGCATCACCAACGCAAGGGATCGGGAATCCGGATCCTTCACGAAAATGCGGATGATCCTTATTTTTCTGGATGCGAATGGTCTGCGTTTACGAGGGTATTGTCGTTTATATATGCGGACGTTGCTCATTCTCGTACTAGCACCCCTACTGATTTTATGAATAAACCATTGTTGTTGTTTTTTATCGTGTAGGCCTATATAATCTACAGACACGTGCAAGCATTGCGCACAATGAACCGTTAGGCTATACTGTGCAGAGTCCTTGAATGAGTGTTGGAATATTTCACAAGCATGCCACGAATTTGTAGACAATATAGTCATCTTGACTTTAAAATAATTATTTTAAATGAAATACCTACATAGTACATTGGCTATATAGCGCCAAACATGCCAAATGAGGATAGTGAGCAGCACAAATAGCCGCAGTATCATCAAGGTTTGCCCAAAATTTCGTTGAATTTTCTGTTGATCTAGACAGAGTCTATCATAAAGTCTATCGATGCGCAAACGCTAGTGAAACAAAGTGCAATGGAATAAAATCAAGCTTTCAAGGGGCAGTTTCTTCAGGTTTTCAACGCGATTTTGAGCTGTGAGTGTGAATCAGATGAAATTAAATAAGAGAACTGATTGTTTAAGGTTATTTAAACTGCAGTATGATTTTGAAGCATCATAACGATTCATATTCAATATTCAATTGAACAATAATTTACATTTTCTCCTAGAGTAAAGTACCCGGTTTTCGGCCACTTAAGACAAAATCCTATTTGTGAAGTTAGAAAGATATTCGATATTCGATATTCGATATTCAAAGTGCGAATATCAAGCCAGTTTGATATTCGGATTTTCGGATATTCAAAAAATAACATTTCAATGCACATAAACATATCTGATATAAGCTTGTTTTAGGTACCCAACCCCTATTGACCGGGACCATCATCTGTTGTCTGATAGATATGAAAACAACATACATTTTTATATGAGTTTTATCCCGGTCAAAAGGGGATAAGTCACATATCTTGGCAAAAAAGATACATGTCTTACGTAAAATATTATTATTCCATACACATGCATAATTATATCGGATATATCGAGGCCTTGTTTTAGATACCCATCCCCTATTGACCGGGACCAGCATCTGTTGTCTGATAGATATGAATAAACAAACATTTTGATATGACTTTTATCCCGGTCAAAAGGGGATAAGTCACATATCTTATTTAAAAAGATACATGTCTCTCTTTTAAAATATAATTATTCCATACAGATGCATATATCGGATATATGGGCCTTTTTTAGATACCCATTCCCTATTGACCGGGACCATCATCTGTTGTCTGATAGATATGAATGCAACAAACATTTTGATATGATTTTTATCCCGGTCAAAAGGGGATAAGTCACATATCTTATCCAATTAAGATACAGGTATCTGTAGCACATCATAATTCCATACTCATGCATATATCGGATATATGGGCCTTTTTTAGATACCCATCCCCTATTGACCGGGACCATCATCTGTTGTCTGATAGATATGAATGCAACAAACATCTTGATATGACTTTTATCCCGGTCAAAAGGAGATAAGTCACATATCTTATCCAATTAAGATACAGGTATCTGTAGCACATCATAATTCCATACACATGCATATATCGGATATATGGGCCTTTTGTAGATACCCATCCCCTATTGACCGGGACCATCATCTGCTGTCTGATAGATATTAATGCAACAAACATTTTGATATGACTTTTATCCCGGTCAAAAGGGGATAAGTCACATATCTTATCCAATTAAGATACAGGTATCTGTAGCACATCATAATTCCATACACATGCATATATCGGATATATGGGCCTTTTTTAGATACCCATCCCCTATTGACCGGGACCATCATTTGTTTTCTGATAGATATGAATACAACAAACATTTTTATATGACTTTTATCCCGGTCAAAACGGGTTAAGTCACATATCTTATTCAATTAAGATACAGGTATCTGTAGCACATCATAATTCCATACATATGCATATATCGGATATATGGGCCTTTTTTAGATACCCATCCCCTATTGACCGGGACCATCATCTGCTGTCTGATAGATATCAATGCAACAAACATTTTGATATGACTTTTATCCCGGTCAAAAGGGGATAAGTCACATATCTTATCCAATTAAGATACAGGTATCTGTAGCACATCATAATTCCATACACATGCATATATCGGATATATGGGCCTTTTTTAGATACCCATCCCCTATTGACCGGGACCATCATTTGTTTTCTGATAGATATGAATACAACAAACATTTTTATATGACTTTTATCCCGGTCAAAAGGGGTTAAGTCACATATCTTATTCAATTAAGATACAGGTATCTGTAGCACATCATAATTCCATACATATGCATATATCGGATATATGGGCCTTTTTTAGATACCCATCCCCTATTGACCGGGACCATCATCTGTTGTCTGATAGATATGAATGCAACAAACATTTTGATATGACTTTTATCCCGGTCAAAAGGGGATAAATCACATATATTATCAAAAAAAGATACATGACTCTCTTTAAATATTCCATACACATGCATATATCGGATATATGGGCCTTTTTTAGATACCCATCCCCTATTGACCGGGACCATCATCTGTTGTCTGATAGATATGAATGCAACAAACATTTTGATATGACTTTTATCCCGGTCAAAAGGGGATAAGTCACATATCTTATCAAAAAAGATACATGACTCTCTTTAAATATTCCATACACATGCATATATCGGATATATGGGCCTTTTTTAGGTACCCATCCCCTATTGACCGGGACCATCATTAGTTTTCTGATAGATATGAATACAACAAACATTTTTATATAACTTTTATCCCGGTCAAAAGGGGATAAGTCACATATCTTATTCAATTAAGATACAGGTATCTGTAGCACATCATAATTCTATACACATGCATATATCGGATATATGGGCCTTTTTTTTAGATACCCATCCCCTATTGACCGGGACCATCAT
Organism: Strongylocentrotus purpuratus; assembly: GCF_000002235.5. NCBI lineage: Eukaryota > Metazoa > Echinodermata > Echinoidea > Camarodonta > Strongylocentrotidae > Strongylocentrotus > Strongylocentrotus purpuratus. The sequence continues at coordinate 659,361 of NW_022145595.1, forward strand.
CTGTTGTCTGATAGATATGAATGCAACAAACATTTTGATATAACTTTTATCCCGGTCAAAAGGGGATAAGTCACATATCTTATCTAAAAAGATACATGTCTCTCTTTTAAAATATAATTATTCCATACAGATGCATATATCGGATATATGGGCCTATTTTAGGTACCCATCCCCTATTGACCGGGACCATCATCTGTTGTCTGATAGATATGAATGCAACAAACATTTTGATATGACTTTCATCCCGGTCAAAAGGGGATAAGTCACATATCTTATCCAATTAAAGATACAGGTATCTGTAGCACATCATAATTCCATACACATGCATATATCGGATATATGGGCCTTTTTTAGATACCCATCCCCTATTGACCGGGACCATCATCTGTTGTCTGATAGATATGAATGCAACAAACATTTTGATATGACTTTTATCCCGGTCAAAAGGAGATAAGTCACATATCTTATCCAATTAAGATACAGGTATCTGTAGCACATCATAATTCCATACACATGCATATATCGGATATATGGGCCTTTTTTAGATACCCATCCCCTATTGACCGGGACCATCATCTGTTGTCTGATAGATATGAATGCAACAAACATTTTGATATGACTTTTATCCCGGTCAAAAGGGGATAAGTCACATATCTTATTTATAAAGGTACATGTCTCTCTTTTAAAATATATTTATTCCATACAGATGCATATATCGGATATATGGGCCTTTTTTTAGATACCCATCCCCTATTGACCGGGACCATCATCTGCTGTCTGATAGATATCAATGCAACAAACATTTTGATATGACTTTTATCCCGGTCAAAAGGGGATAAGTCACATATCTTATCCAATTAAGATACAGGTATCTGTAGCACATCATAATTCCATACACATGCATATATCGGATATATGGGCCTTTTTTAGATACCCATCCCCTATTGACCGGGACCATCATTTGTTTTCTGATAGATATGAATACAACAAACATTTTTATATGACTTTTATCCCGGTCAAAAGGGGTTAAGTCACATATCTTATTCAATTAAGATACAGGTATCTGTAGCACATCATAATTCCATACATATGCATATATCGGATATATGGGCCTTTTTTAGATACCCATCCCCTATTGACCGGGACCATCATCTGTTGTCTGATAGATATGAATGCAACAAACATTTTGATATGACTTTTATCCCGGTCAAAAGGGGATAAGTCACATATCTTATCAAAAAAGATACATGACTCTCTTTAAATATTCCATACACATGCATATATCGGATATATGGGCCTTTTTTAGGTACCCATCCCCTATTGACCGGGACCATCATCTGTTGTCTGATAGATATGAATGCAACAAACATTTTGATATAACTTTTATCCCGGTCAAAAGGGGATAAGTCACATATCTTATCTAAAAAGATACATGTCTCTCTTTTAAAATATAATTGTTCCATACAGATGCATATATCGGATATATGGGCCTATTTTAGGTACCCATCCCCTATTGACCGGGACCATCATCTGTTGTCTGATAGATATGAATGCAACAAACATTTTGATATGACTTTCATCCCGGTCAAAAGGGGATAAGTCACATATCTTATCCAATTAAAGATACAGGTATCTGTAGCACATCATAATTCCATACACATGCATATATCGGATATATGGGCCTTTTTTAGATACCCATCCCCTATTGACCGGGACCATCATCTGTTGTCTGATAGATATGCATGCAACAAACATTTTGATATGACTTTTATCCCGGTCAAAAGGAGATAAGTCACATATCTTATCCAATTAAGATACAGGTATCTGTAGCACATCATAATTCCATACACATGCATATATCGGATATATGGGCCTTTTTTAGATACCCATCCCCTATTGACCGGGACCATCATCTGTTGTCTGATAGATATGAATGCAACAAACATTTTGATATGACTTTTATCCCGGTCAAAAGGGGATAAGTCACATATCTTATTTATAAAGGTACATGTCTCTCTTTTAAAATATATTTATTCCATACAGATGCATATATCGGATATATGGGCCTTTTTTAGATACCCATCCCCTATTGACCGGGACCATCATCTGTTGTCTGATAGATATCAATGCAACAAACATTTTGATATGACTTTTATCCCGGTCAAAAGGGGATAAGTCACATATCTTATCCAATTAAGATACAGGTATCTGTAGCACATCATAATTCCATACACATGCATATATCGGATATATGGGCCTTTTTTAGATACCCATCCCCTATTGACCGGGACCATCATTTGTTTTCTGATAGATATGAATACAACAAACATTTTTATATGACTTTTATCCCGGTCAAAAGGGGTTAAGTCACATATCTTATTCAATTAAGATACAGGTATCTGTAGCACATCATAATTCCATACATATGCATATATCGGATATATGGGCCTTTTTAGATACCCATCCCCTATTGACCGGGACCATCATCTGTTGTCTGATAGATATGAATGCAACAAACATTTTGATATGACTTTTATCCCGGTCAAAAGGGGATAAGTCACATATCTTATCAAAAAAGATACATGACTCTCTTTAAATATTCCATACACATGCATATATCGGATATATGGGCCTTTTTTAGGTACCCATCCCCTATTGACCGGGACCATCATTAGTTTTCTGATAGATATGAATACAACAAACATTTTTATATAACTTTTATCCCGGTCAAAAGGGGATAAGTCACATATCTTATTCAATTAAGATACAGGTATCTGTAGCACATCATAATTCTATACACATGCATATATCGGATATATGGGCCTTTTTTTAGATACCCATCCCCTATTGACCGGGACCATCATCTGTTGTCTGATAGATATGAATGCAACAAACATTTTGATATGACTTTTATCCCGGTCAAAAGGGGATAAGTCACATATCTTATCTAAAAAGATACATGTCTCTCTTTTAAAATATAATTATTCCATACAGATGCATATATCGGATATATGGGCCTTTTTTAGATAACCATCCCCTATTGACCGGGACCATCATTTGTTTTTTGATAGATATGAATACAACAAACATTTTTATATTACTTTTATCCCGGTCAAAAGGGGATAAGTCACATATCCTTTTCAATTAAGATACAGGTATCTGTAGCACATCATAATTCCATACAGTCACATGCATATATCGGATATATGGGCCTTTTTTAGATACCCATCCCCTATTGACCGGGACCACCATCTGTTGTCTGATAGATATGAATGCAACAAACATTTTGATATGATCTTATCCCGGTCAAAAGGGGATAAGTTACATATCTTATCCAATTAAGATACAGGTATCTGTAGCACATCATAATTCCATACAGTCACATGCATATATCGGATATATGGGCCTTTTTTAGATACCCATCCCCTATTGACCGGGACCATCATCTGTTGTCTGATAGATATGAATGCAACAAACATTTTGATATGACTTTTATCCCGGTCAAAAGGGGATAAATCACATATATTATCAAAAAAAGATACATGACTCTCTTTAAATATTCCATACACATGCATATATCGGATATATGGGCCTTTTTTAGGTACCCATCCCCTATTGACCGGGACCATCATTTGTTTTTTGATAGATATGAATACAACAAACATTGTTATATAACTTTTATCCCGGTCAAAAGGGGATAAGTTACATATCTTTTTCAATTAAGATACAGGTATCTGTAGCACATCATAATTCTATACACATGCATATATCGGATATATGGGCCTTTTTTAGATACCCATCCCCTATTGACCGGGACCATCATCTGTTGTCTGATAGATATGAATGCAACAAACATTTTGATATGATCTTATCCCGGTCAAAAGGGGATAAGTCACATATCTTATCCAATTAAGATACAGGTATCTGTAGCACATCATAATTTCATACAGTCACATGCATATATCGGATATATGGGCCTTTTTTAGATACCCATCCCCTATTGACCGGGACCATCATCTGTTGTCTGATAGATATGAATGGACAAACATTTTGATATGACTTTCATCCCGGTCAAAAGGGGATAAGTCACATATCTTATTTATAAAGGTACATGTCTCTCTTTTAAAATATAATTATTCCATACAGATGCATATATCGGATATATGGGCCTTTTTTAGATACCCATCCCCTATTGACCGGGACCATCATCTGTTGTCTGATAGATATGAATGCAACAAACATTTTGATATGAACTTATCCCGGTCAAAAGGGGATAAGTCACATATCTTATCCAATTAAGATACATGTCTCCCTTTTAAAATATAAGTATTCCATACACATGCATATATCGGATATAGGGACCCTTTTTAAGGTACCCATCCCCTATTGACTGGTAACATCATTTGTTTTCTGATAGATATGAATACAACAAACATATTTATATGACTTTTATCCCGGTCAAAAGGGGATAAGTCACATCTTATCAAAAAATATACCGGTCTGTTTTTAAAATATAAGTATTCCATACACATGCATAAATCGGTATATGGGCCTTTTTTAGGTACCCATCCCCAATTGACCGGAACCATCATTTGTTTCCTGATAGATATGAATACAACATACATTTTGATATGACTTTTATCCCGGTCAAAAGGGGATAAGTTACATATCTTGGCAAAAAAGATACATGTCTATCTGTCAAATATAATTATTCCATACACATGCATATAGAGGCCTTGTTTTAGATACCCATCTCCTATTGACCGGGACCAGCATCTGTTGTCTGATAGATATGAATAAACAAACATTTTGATATGACTTTTATCCCGGTCAAAAGGGGATAAGTCACATATCTTATCAAAAAAGATACATGACTCTCTTTAAATATTCCATTAACATGCATATATCGGATATATGGGCCTTTTTTTAGGTACCCATCCCCTATTGACCGGGACCATCATCTGTTTTCTGATAGATATGAGTGCAACAAACATTTTTATATGACTTTTATCCCGGTCAAAAGGAGATAAGTCACATTATCCAATTAAGATACCGGTCTCTCTTTAAAATATAATAATTCTATACACATGCATATATCAGATATATGGGCCTTTTTTTAGATACCCATCCCCTATTGACCGGGACCATCATCTGTTTTCTGATAGATATGAAAACAACAAAACTTTTTATATGACTTTTATCCCGGTCAAAAGGGGATAAGTCACATCTTATCAAAAAAGATACATGTCTCTCTTTAATATATAATTATTCCATACACATGCATATATCGGATATAGGGGCCCTTTTTAAGGTACCCATCCCCTATTGACCGGGAACATCATTTGTTGTCTGATAGATATGAATACAACAAACATTTTTATATGACTTTTATCCCGGTCAAAAGGGGATAAGTCGCATAACAAAGGGAAATATTGGATGGAGGACACCTCACGGCTTTGGCATAGCTGTGGGGAGGCGGGTGGCGACACATGGCCCTGAATATTTGTCTTTTTTAAGTAGGTTTATTTTTCCTTTCATCTTTGATAATTATATATAGATTTCCCCCGCTCCTGTGGTGACGGAAAAAAGGAAGTAAAACATAATGCCATCGTAATTTGTCCCCCTTGTTGGAAATCTTGCCCCACCACCCTGTCCACGACTGATCTCATCCAGTCTAAGCCACTGAGATACTAAGTAGACCAAGCAGGCCCATTATCAAAGTTATTTAAGGACTGAGTTTGCAATTAGTTTGTTTTCGGTGTTAGGAAAGTTTCATGAAATCAAGATTGTGGATAAATCAAGTTAGGTTTATTAATTTTGATTACTAGTATCCTGAGGGATGATAATTCATGGAAAATTAAAATATTGAAACTCTTCATTGGCTGAAATTGAAGAGCTTCTGGGTGCCTGGATATGGCTAAGGCTATATGTCCTTTGGCAAGATGTCTCTATATATAATTCTCAAAGGTATAAAGTAAAATATACCTTTAAAAAGTCTTTATACAGGGGACGCCATCGTTCGCATAATGCCTTACGGTCCCCTTGATGGTAACGATGCTACACTCCCATCACCCCCTCCCCCTCAAAAAATTGCATGAGGAAGAAGAAAAGAAGGGGGTATCAGTTGCAACTTTCCCGCCAACAAGTTGTGGATCGGGGTGGGGGTGGGCAAAAGGCCCTTGCCTCCCCCGCCCCCTTTAAAAGAAAAAGAGAGAGAAGGAAGGAAAATGAAGACAAAAAGGAGAGCTAAAAAGGACCGGAAAAGAGGAAGAAGAAGGAAAAAAAAGGTGAAAAGAAGGGGAAATAGATCATTTGCGGTTAATCCCGCCAACAACGTGTGGAGAAGGGTGAGGCCGAAAGAACCTTGCCTCCCCCCTCCCCCCAGCAAACCTAAAAGAGAGAGAAGGAAGGGAAGGGAAAGGGAAAGAGGAGAGAAAGGGAAAGAATAAAAAGAGAAAGAAGAAAGGTAGTGGAGATCAGTTGCGATTTTTCCGCCAACAAAGTGTAGATCGGGGGGGGGCGGGGCACTGGCTTACTGATCGGGCAGGGGGCTCTGGGGAAATAAAATTCAAACGTGGTTTATTTCTAATTCCATAACGGAGGATTACATAATAATGATGCTGAAATGACATTAATTTCTGAGATTTTTCCTCATTTTTTAATAAATTGTACTTTTTAATGAGTTTGTTGTAAGATGACAAATTCCTAAATTTACAGCCAGGCAAGAAATATGCTTCTTGAGATGCCTACATGTCAGGGTCCGCGCAACGGCGGGGATCGGGGGCCTCCATGTCCCCCCCCCCCCCTCCCCCCACACACACACTTTTTATGAAAAAGTATATGAAAGAGAAATAGAAAGAAAGAGAGCAAGAAAGACAAAATAGTTAACTGCCAGTGTCACAACAAAATAAGGTATAAAAAAATGCTCATCTGACCATAATTAAACGCCTAAAACCCCTGAGCGTCCGGGGGCTCTGCGCCCTGGAACCAACCAAGGGCCCTAAGGCGGGCCCCTTGATACCCATCTGACCGTAATTTAGTGCCTAAAACCCTTGAGCTTCTGGGGGCTCCGCCCGCCGGACCTCACGCCAATCAGTGTCCTGCCAGTGTCATTAATAAGGTATAAAAATATGTTCATCTGACCGTAATTTAATGCCTAAAAGCCCTGAGCTTCTGGGGTTTCCGCACCCTCGACCCCACCAAGGGCCCTAAGGCGGGCCTCTGAATGCTTATCTGATTGTAATTTATTGCCTTTAACTCCTGAGTTTCCGGGGGCGGACAAAGTATCAAAATATGTTCATCTGACCGCAGGCGCGTAGCCAGGGGGCGGTGGGGGCGCCCCCCCCCAAAAAAAAACGCTGGCCCAAAAAAAGAGAGAAGAGAAAAGGAAGAGGACTTAGGAAGAAAAAGGAGCAGACAAAAACATTTTTGAAATTAAGACAAGCGCAGGAGCAGGGGCGTCGCCAAAGGGGGGGGGGGTGTGGGGTGGTGCGACACCCCCCCCCCCCCCCACCTGTTAGGATATTGTCGGTAAAATTGCGCTGCCGTCGGGAAAAAGAGAAAAGGGGGAGGGGAAAAAAGAGAGGGAAAAGAAGAGAGGGAAAGGGAAAGAAAAGAAAGAAAAGAGAAGAAAGAAAGAGAAAAAAAAGAGGGAGGAGAGGAAAGAAAGGAAAAGAAAGAAAAGAAAGAAAAGGAAAAAAGAAGAAAAAAGAGTGAAAGGGAAACAAAAGATACGGGGGTGAAAGAGGAGAGAGAGGGGGGAGGTAAGAGTCTGAGAGAGGAGGAGTGGGAGTAAAAGAGAGAAAGGGGTTGTTGGGTGGAGTTGTCTCGTCGAGAAAGACACGGGTAAATATGTTGCTGTGTCGGGTCAGCTGTGTCGGTATTATTGCTCGATCCTCGTGTACTTTATCAATGCAGAAGTTTGAAGTCGGTGAGATGTATATTGACGGTCGGCCGACAAGTTTATTTCCCTACGAACTGTGACTTCTTATCCGCTTTGACGACTTCGAGAGTGACTACAACTACAATACTTGTATTTTCTCGAAGTTTCACTTTCCTATAATATCAGCTAAAGAAATCAGAGAATTTTCGGGGAAACTAAATTCAAACAAGGTTTAAGAGTCAACAACGGTACGACGAATCGTCTTCCTTTCTTTATATTGTAATGAAACGCCAAAAATTCCGCGCTTTGCGCGGAAGGGGAGACTTTATTTAGACGAGTCGAGAAAGGTACAACGAATCGTCTTCTTTCTCTAATAATTTAAGGAAACGTCTAAGCTTTCGCGCGAGAGTGGGAAACTGAATTCAGACAAAAAGGGCTTAATAAGTTTCGAAAACGGTACGAGGAATCGTCTTCCTTTCTCTATATTGTGATGAAACGCCAAAAATTCAGCGCTTCGCGCGGACGGGGAAAACTTCATTTAGACGAGTCGAAAACGGTACGACGAATCGTCTTCTTTCTCTAATAATTTAAGGAAACGTCAAAGCTTCCACGCTTCGCGCGAGAGGGGAAAACTGAATTCAGACAAAATTAATAGGGCTTATTTCGAGTCGAAAACGGTACAACGAATCGTGTTCTTTCTCTAATAATTTAAGGAAACGTCAAAGCTTCCGCGCTTCGCGCGAGAGGGGGAAACCGAGGGAACTGAATTCAGAAAAGGATAAACAGTCGAGAACGGTACAGCAAATCGTCTTCTTTTTTATAATAATTCAATGAAACGTCAAAGCTATCGCGCTTCGTGCGGGAGGGGGGGGGAAACATCATTCAGCCAAGGATTACCAGTCGAAAACGGTACATTTAATCGTCTTCTTGTCCTAATAATTTAAGGAAACGTCTAAGCTTCCGCGCTTTGCGCGGGAGGCCCATCACCCACACCCCCTAATGAGCGCGCTTTTAAGTGATTCTCTTGCTCACTACCGCCCCTCCCTCAAATTAGATCCTAGCTCCGCGCCTGCATTAAAATATATAGCTATGATGCTGACTAAACTGAAGAAATAATTCGTATATTTATGTCGTCGAGGAAAATGACAATTTTGCGCATATGCAAGTACTATAGGTAGTCCATAGGAAAAAACAATTTAGCCTTCGGCCCCAGGTTTATAGGTTTGAATTTGTAGATATTGGACATTTAATTTTGTCGGTAATTGGTGGCTAGTTTTGTCGGTAATCGTTGGCCTTTACACCCCCCCCCCCCCACTGAAAAAGGTCTAGCGACGCCCCTGCGCAGGAGGGGGGGGGGACTGAATTGAGACAAGGATTAAGAGTCGAATGGAACATCGAATCGTCTTCTTTCTTTAATAATTTTAATGAAACGTCGAAGCTTTCGCGCTCCGCGCGGGAGGGGGCGGGGGAACTGAATTCAAACAAGGATTAAGAGTCGAGAATGGTACAACGAATCGTCTTCTTTCTTTAATTATAATTTAATGAAACGTCAAAGCTTACGCGCTTCGCGCAGGAGGGGGGGGGGGCTGAATTCAGGCAAGGATTAAGAGTCGAGAACGGTACAACGAATCGTCTTGTTTCTCTAATAATTAAATGAAATGTCAAAGCTTCCGCGCTTTGCGCAGGAGGTGGGGGAACTGAATTAAGACGAGGATTAAGAGTCGAGAAACAGTACAACGAATCGTCTTCTTTCTCTAATGAATTAATGAAACGTAAAGCTTCTGCGCTTCGCGCGGGATATTCCTCTTCAGACGAGGATTATTTTCGAGAACGGTACAACGAATCGTCTTGTTTCTCTCATAATTAAATGAAATGTCAAAGCTTCCGCGCTTTGCGCAGGAGGTGGGGAAACTGAATTTAGACAAGGATTAAGGGTTGAGAATGGTAATACGAATCGTCTTCTTTCTCTAATAATTTAATGAAACGTCAAAGTTTCCGCGCTTCGCGTAAGAGGGGGGGGGCAGAATGTAGACAAGGATTAAGAGTCGAGAATGGTACTACGAATCGTCTTCTTGCTCTAATAATTAAATGAAACGTCAAAGCTTCCGCGCTTCGCGCAAGAGGGGGGGGGGAGCTGAATTCAGACAAGGATTAAGAGTCGAGAACGGTACGACGAATCGGCTTCTTTCTCTAATGAATTAATGAAACGTAAAGCTTCTGCGCTTCACGCGGGAGGGCATAAACTGAATTCAGACGAGGATTATTTTCGAGAACGGTACAACGAATCGCCTTGTTTCTCTCATGATTAAATTAAATTTCAAAGCTTTCCGCGCTTCGCGCAGGAGGTGAGGAAACTGAATTTAGACAAGGATTAAGAGTCGAGAACGGTACAACGAATCGTCTTCTTTCTCTAATGATTTAATGAAACATCAAAACATCGGCGTTTTGCGGGGGAGGGAGGGGAAATCGCCTCTCCCTGTACTCCCCATTACGTCAATGCTGGTCATCATTACGTACCAATATTTTGGCTCGCATAATTTCAAATTTGGCCCCCCCCCCCCCCCCCCTCCCTAAGAAATCCTGGATCCGCGCACGAATCTAAACATGCTTTGATTGGTCAATAGTTAACTGTCTGTCAGGATTGTTCTGGTATAAGGGGGTGTGGTGATGCACAGTGCACGTGACAGGGGTTCGGGCTATGAGTTATAGTTCTTGGAATGTGTTTCCTTGAAGTCGGGTGGTCATTCACGGACAATGTTTATAATTACAACATAATGGGGTCAGTGTCTAGGAATAATAGGGTACTGTCTAGGGATAATCGGGTTCTGTTTTAGATCAAGATAGTCTAGAATATCATAGATTTTTAGGGCGAGACCACTCGTTGAGTGTCGTGAATGGGGGCTGGGGCGTCCGTTAATTGTACAATTTTAATAGATCCCTTAATATACAAACGTATGGTATAGATTACCAGAGAACTAGGATAGTTGAGTATTGGTAAAGAGGGCGCTTTAATATATATTTGTTTTGCGACGTTATGATAAAATTGGTGTCAAATTTGAAAGAGCATATTAAATGACAGAATAAACTTTATTTGATCAAAATGGGTTCAGCAACAACTGAAATATCAATAAATATATTCGATCTGAATAAACTTGGGACCCAAGGTTTATTCGATCGAATATATTTATATTGATTTAAGATTTTTTAAATGCTTACACTTTTTCAAAAATTTACTAAAGAGGTTTTTAAATAGTTGTTGATGATCTCTCTATTTAATCATCATTTTATACCTTTCGAGCATGGTGGAGTTATAAGTTTGTAATGTAAATGGTGCAGGTTTTGGTTCCAAAATTTCAGTTTGACCAAAACTGTACCATCTTTCCAAACCTCAACTATCCCTTTAATCAGACTCAGTAAATGTTCCAAGTAGACGGTCCTCTGTTTATCATCATTTTTTCCAAACAAAATAACTCATGGCCTAGAATTCTGGGAATCACTGATGTGATGAATTCAACTATTTGAGGAGTGTTATAATTTGATCTTTGATGCAAGTGCAGTTATTAAAAGCTAAGCTTCTCATACCAATTCGCTATAAAGTTAAGAGCTCGACAAGAAAGGATCTGTCGTTTATGCAGCACAACTGAAGAAGGTCTGGCCCTAACAAGAAATATGGTAAGTTTTAATTTTATACATTCTTTCTTTATATATAATTAATATAAATTAAATGCTACAAAATAATAAGGGTAAATGGAATCATGAGCGAATATCTAAGCTTATATAGGCTAGTACGTCAAGAAAGTTTGAAATTTGTTGAGAATTGTGTATGTTATTAGTAATTGCCATCGTCATTTGCGAATGGCTTTTGGTTTTAATAACTTTTCTTAGTTTTAGGGTAATTGTATGTAAAGGAACTTGTCAAAATATTGAACATAATATTTACTACTTGTCTCCTTTGAGTGAAAACAAAACTGAATTTAGCAACCCAAATGACTTTGTTTTTACATGAAACAATCTAATGGCGGGTTAGTCATGAGTAATGTTGCAATTGGCAGCAATTCCAAATGGACCAATCTAATTTGGGGCTCCTGCGCGACGCCATGCACCACCCCTTCACATGATATGATTTTTTTTTTAACGGGGGCTCCTATTCTTCTATGGATCAGTTGGTGGTCACAAGGAAACCCTGTATACCTAAAGTGACTCCTTTATATTAACAACAAATCAATGTTATATTACCTTGTTTATCCCCACATACTTTATTTTTTCTTGGGGCTGTTGTTTAGTTGGTCTCAGGGAAACTATGTACCACAAATAACATGATTAATGTGATTTTACCTCATATGTAATTGCCCCCCCCCCCTCACAAACACTTATCGGGGCTACATCTGTGCACAAAGTGTTGCTTTTATAAAAACGGATCAATATGATTTCACCTTATATTGAAAGTGGGGGCTCTAACTAGTACCTCACCACGCCCCACGGCCACACACGTACATGTTTATATAAATTGTGCAGGAGGCTCCTATATACACTCATGTCGTTCAGTATGTCCTGATGAAGCCCCGTGTCAAAATGGTGCTTGTATTCAAACGAATCCAAGTGATTCTGCGTTATATTTAATGTAGGGTTCCGGTACTGCGCCCCAAGCCCCATTCACTTAAATTAAATATTTGCCGGGGACTCCTACCCTAATATCGTCCAGTAGCTAGATCATAAGGAAGCCCTGTATATATCCGGCAGGTAACGTTAACCGAGAAATGTGACGCTAGGCCACGTGACTAATAAACAAACCACTATGTGTTTATGTTCGGCGTGATGAAAGAAGAGTACAACTGCCTAATAAGGAGTCATTGTTAAGAAATGGTTTGATGATTAGCAGGAAAGTGTTACTGGGGAATGAGATAACATTTTTTAAACAATAAAAACCCTTTTGTAAATAAGTAAAGATAGGTCAATGACACCTAACCGTTACTTGTGATTAAGTGCAATTTAGCAACTGGTACACGTTGAACAATGATCAAATAGAATGCTAAAATAATGTCTCACCCTTGCAACCAATCAAAACCTATGTGAATCAGCAGATTATATCGTACATATGACATTTATCTTAAATTTACACTCTACAGGTCATCGTCTTGTGATGCTTTCAGCCGTCGGGAAAGACATTTCAATACGCATCTCTTGTAAGAAGGTAATTATTTATGACAATAAAATGTATTTTGCAGTGCCAAGTTAAAATGTAGAAGTTTGTGTCATGTTTAATTAATTTTAGTGGCTAAATTTTGATGTAATCTTTGGAAACCAACACTTATCATTATACGATAAAAAGATTTTAATGCCTGAATTGGGATCCTGTTTTCATCCAAATAACAACCAATAACGCGGAAGGACGCTGTTAAAACACCTAAAGTTTTTATCCCCGAGGCCCAAACATTTTAACTTGGTTTTCTTCTCTAACCACCAGGCAAGAATAATAACACACAATCTTAAGTTCTGGTACTGTTCTGTGATATCAAATAGATGACCAGCACTTTACAAAGGGTTGTGTAATTCATAAACAATACTTATTGATTACCACCTCTCATGCGCGCCGGAAGCAGTTTGGGATTTGGGGGCAAACATTAATTCCAGGGGGTGTTTCTTATTTAAAGCTGTTCGTAAAGTTACGCATGACTTTGCGAATGACTTAGTTATAGCCTATATAAAAAGCCAAATGGGATGCTCAATCTTTTTTTAACTGCATCAACTAAAGTTGAACTGTGCAGATGTAGATTAACATTCTTCTTATTATAACAAATGTTTTTAATACAAAGTATATTTTTTGCCATAATTTAATTGAGGTTATTGGAAATATAGTCACACTTTGTGAAAACATCAGGAAAATTTTTGGGCATCCTATCTGGCACTTCATATTCAAGTCGTTTGTAAAGTCATTTGTAACTTTACGAACATCTTTATGAAACACCCCCTGGGGGCTCACCTTTCAGGGACAGTGGCATAATGAGCAAAAACGTGTGTGGGGGGGGGCAGGATCTGCATCACGACTACTCTTTACTTGCAGCCCCGCGTAAGGTTTTTTCAAAGTGGAGTATTAACGATTGAGTAGAGCATACATTGGCGTGGAGTCCTGTAAAAGATAGGGATACGAATTATCGAACGAATTATCGGCCGGCGCGATTTTCAAATTTTCGGGGGCAAAACAAAATTAGTGCTCCCCCCCCCCCCCCCGTTTATTTACCGGCTTGCTGTTTTGCCGTTAAATGTTTTCTCACGAATTGGGCCCCCCTCTTGGCCCCTTCCCCTGCCGCCGGCTGGATCCGTCCCTGACATACATGCTTTAGTATGGTGATGCGTTTTCCACTCATATCATTTTTTGAGAAACATATTTTTCTGAGCTTGTTGGTGGAATGGACTACAAAAAATGTTACCTCTCATTTATAAAAAAAACATTATTTATGGGTGGTGGTACATTAAATAGATATATTGTCATATGCAATTTGAAAGACAACTCGTGCTTTTTCGCTAGTTTGAACTTAATTGTCCTCTACTTCTTTTATAAATAAATATTAAAGAGCGTCCTCTGAACCGTGGTCCATCAAAAAACAACTGAGTTCGTTCCTTTATAAGTCTAATATAGCACTAAGTACGCAATATGATATTATTGTAGTTTCTAACAAAGGTTAACTTAGTAGGTATGTTAGGGCCCATGGGAATAAGTAATTTATGAAATAATTGACGATAATTTCAATGACATAATCAACTTTGTTTGATCACAACCGGTTCAGAAACGGCTGAAATACAACCATTTTTAATTATAATGGGGCCCAATATAATTACATAATTTTTAACCAGCCGTTGAAAAATGATTAGAAAATGCTTACACTTTTAACAATTTTTCAAAAGTGGCATTTAAATAGCTGTCGATAATCATCCTATTTAATCTTTATTTTAACAGAACATCTCATGCACATTTTTTAAAATAAAAAATGGTTGAAACCAATGCGTCTTTACAAAGCGCCCTCTTGCGTTTCAACATCTCGTTTTGAATGATTACAGGCTTTTGACTTAGTCGTTAATAATGTGTTATACCTTTCAAGCATGGTGGAGTTATAAATATTAGTTTGTATAGGTTATGGTGCAGGTTTTGGCTACTAAAATTCAGTTTTACCCAAACTGTACTACCCCTTTAATGAAAATTATTCAATCTTAGGTCTACTCAATCGTATATACAGTGCGTCCCAGAAAAAACGAAACCGAGAATTATCGATGTTTTATCATAACTTAATCACAATAATAATTAATAAATGGCACATATTTGTAAAGCTTAGAACCTCTTCTTCCATTTGGTGCTACTCATATGATGCATATTTCAAGCATGAGGGATTAAAAATAATTGGAAGAGAGGAAACCAAAAAGTCATTTGGCGGGCGGCACTAAGAAGACTTAAGACTTGATGCATGGCTGATCGTCAGCGAAACGGAGTTAAGTCTTTTGTCAACTCTGTTTGTTGCTACGGCAGGCAGCCAGTAATTGAACTCGTTTAATCATATTATGGAAATGCAATCATTACTTTAAACAAAAAGAAATTTGTTATTCCTGGCTCATTTTTCCTGATTGAGGTGTCATATGAAAGGACAGAAAATGAACTTTATAGAAACGTGATTTTCTCTTTGAAATTCAGATACCGCCCGCCAAATGACTTTTTGGTTTCCTCTCTTCAAATGATTGTTTTTAATCACTCATGCGTGAAATATGCAGCATATGGGTTACATCAAATGAAAAAGGAGGATCTAAGCTTTACAACTTTGTGTCATTTATTAATTATAATTGTGATTAAGTTATGATAAAACATCGATAATTCTCGGTTTCGTTTTTTTTCTGGGACGCACTGTATAGTATATGAACATTCTGAACTGATAGGTTAGAAACAAATGTCACTTAACAATATCGTAGCGGATTCTTGTAATGGAGAGGAATCCTCCAAATTATTGGGAAATAATCTTTTATTCTTTTTTTTTTAAACCATGTCTACCTTAATTGTTAAATCCAGCCATTTCTTGATCGCAACAACCTTTTTCCAAAGAAGTAATGTTATCATAAGTTCATAACGATGATTTAAATGTAAATGTTGTCAATTTTCGTTGTCATGTTTTCCATTTATCATTATTATTATTATTACAGTGATCACTTAATTGATACGGTTTATCCAATGTGACATTTGAAACTTCAACTGTTATACCAATTTTCACTATAAGATTAAATGTATAAGAAGTTTCATAATAAAAAACACGAATTATCTAATTTCGAAAGTGAAATTGATTGTAAATTATATCTCCTTGTGCCCTTTAAGTTTTAATTAATCGAAAAGCGTTGAGAAGCGTCATTCAATACAATCACAAATATCTCCATCATTTGGGAGAAATTAGAACAAATTCATGAAAAGTTTTATACTTCTGTTACCTTAAGCCAAAATAAAATAAAAAGGGTATGTGAAAGCTTCAATTGCTTTCGGCTGATCCTGATAAAGTTAATGGAGCAATTAAATGACATTACCATTTACATTATTATCATGTATTTTTTTGTTACTTCGAACTGATATTCTTTAAAAACATATTAATACACCCAATGATCTATTGATGAAACATAACAAATTATTTAAATGACAATTGCCACAATTTTCGGTATTTTCGATATACTTTTGTTTGTCTATTTAAAGGTTCTATCCCAAGCTCAAGATGAAAGTTCCTGGTCGCATCAACCATGATCTTCTAGCTAACGTTCTAGCTTCGTGGCCAAACTTCCATCGTCTTCACGAAGAAGGGTATAGAATAGTGACTGGAATATGGTCGCATATTGCAAAAGCAATGAAGATAAAGAACACCCTCATAAACAGAAAGTGGCTCTACAACCAATGGCGGTTCAACACCAATAATCTGCGGGACAAGGTTACAAACATCCAGGAAGAGCATCGTATAGAAAACCAAGACCGCACCACGGAGTGCCCTGTAACCTTAAATACCCAATCAACTAATACCAAACAAAGTGGAAATAAAGGTCAACGATCCGACAGAAATGATGCATGTTTCAGAGCTAATTCACCACACGATAGGGACGCACATGAAATCGTTCACCCTCCTTCACCTATCCCATCACCACCCTGTTCGATGACCAACAGCGAAAAGCTGTATGACACTCAAGAAGAGGATTCTTTGCAGTATTCACCCGGAGCATCCAGTGTGGATGCAACTCTTCCGTATCCCCGAAAACAAACATCTGACAACGAAAATGACGATAGTACTGACAATGAATGGCATTTCAGTCTAAATCAAGAAGAGTGGAAGAGCATCAAGCCCACGGGGAAAAAGTCCAATCTTCAGGGACAGTGGGCGGAACTGTATTCGAGGAAGTTTCAAGATGTTAACAGAGGTTGTGTCCCGGTCTTCAAATACAATCATGTAAAGCTGCCAAGAAGCCGGAAGCATAATATGCCATATGCGAAGGCAATATGTCTTTGTAAATTCAAAACATGTTGCAAATACAAGTTCATTATAGGAAAGAAGCCGACGACAAGCCAGAAAAAGATAAGGGTCGACGTGAACAGATTGGGCAACGTAGACCACGGTGAAGAAACGGGAGAAAAGAGGCACATCAAAGGAAAGAGAAGAGGGGAAGTTGCAACAGAGCTTGAGAAAGATGGGGTCACGAAGTGGTACTACCGGACAGTAGCATCAATGACAAAGGAGGAAAAGGAGGCAGGTAATTTAAGTGCATGCGCTACCCATGAAGTACTTCGGCGAATATTGGCAGATAGAAGGAACAAGGACAAAATCCACGATGACATCTTGCAGGAGGTAAAACTCTTGCAGGAGGTGTACAAGGATATTCACCCAAATGGTCAATACACCGATGGCGGATTCGTTCAGTACTTTAGCATCTACCCATTCAAGGTACACCTCCATCTCGATGACCAGCTAGACTTGTACATCCGACATGCCAAGAAGCAGCAACCAGTCCTCTACCTGGATGCTACAGGGTCCATCATAAAAAAGATCCCTGGACAAAAGAAAGCAGTGCTGTACTATGCACTAGTTATGAAAAATCCTATACCTGGAAGGTCTGGCATCCCCGTCGCGGAAATGCTTACCAACGATCAGCATGCGTCTGAAATAAAGCATTTTCTATCCAGGTTCGTCAATACAATATCCAAAGGAAAGAAATTGAAGGCTGGTTTGCCAAGAAGGGTCGAGGTTGATTTTTCATGGGCCTTGATTCAATCTGTTCTCCATGCCTTCAATAGCGAAGAAACGAAGACGTACCTCATCCGAACCTGGAAGCTTGTGCAAGGCGAACTGTCAGAAGGAAAGGTAACAAGTTTCACATACCCCCATATATGTGCGGCCCACATGTTGAAAGATGTGAGCAGGCGACTGAAGGAGCACACCAAAGACCACGGTGTAAAGCAGTTCTGCCTACATGTGTTTGCGCTACTTCAGACAGAGCACGATGTCAGCAAGGCAAGGGAGACATTCCGTCACTTCTGTCAAGTTCTGGACAGCAAGTTCGCGACATCGGCAGTGGCCGAATCATTGGCTATCCTGAAGAGGAAAATATCACGCAAGGGCGCTAGTGATATCGATGATCTTCAGGGCACCAGTACAGAGGCAACTTCATGCAAAGATAAGACGGTCGTTAATCGCTTTAAGGCGATACGCGAGAGTTCACCTTGGTGGAGAGCCTTCAAGGAGGAGAAGGAGCATGCAGTACGACATGAGTCATCAGAAGCTGTTGGGAACGAATACTTCACACCTGGGTTAACTGCAATGCTGCTGGATGGGTTTATGCACGTGTATCCATTGTGGAGTGCTGTCACTTTCGGCGACTTGACCCGATATGTTCCAGCAAAAAAGTTGATCCTGTTCGACCCACCCGTTCCCAATAGAGATACAAACTCTCTTGTGGAGAACTGGTTTGGTGTTGTGAAAAAGGACGCCGTTCCCGGGGGAAGGACCAGGCTGACTCCTGGAAAGTTCATAAGATTTGCGTACTGCAACGTACGGGGTCGAGTTGCGGAGACACAGTTGCGACCTAGCAAAGGAAAGGTCGATGTGGAAGCGGAAGGCAGAAATACTTCCACTCCTAGAAGGCAGGGAAAGTACTTCCGTTCACCTCGTGATGAAGACATTCTGCAGCCAAAGAAAAAGAAAAAGTGTCCCCCTCACAAAGAAAACGCAGACATCCCCATCGTCAAAAACAGGAAGTCCTCGAAACGTGCTAGAACTTCACGAAAAGAAGATATTCCGAACCCTGAAGAAGAATGGAACAAAAGGAAGCGTCACGACGACAATAAGGTTAACAGAAAGGAAGGTAAAGCGAAAAAAGCAAAAGAGAAGAAATGCCGTAAAGCAGAAAGAGAGCGGCGGAGCGGAGATTATCCAAGGTGGGGAGGGAGAATCCAGTACAAAGGAAAAGATGTCACACTAGCAAACACGTGTACAATAGACAACATCATGGTCATACTCGCCAAAGTTAACCAGCAGCAAAGCGTGCTACGAGAAACACTAATGCAGAGTTCTGACATCAAGAGCAGAAGAATCTTGCATATTGCTGACCTATGCGTCGCGAAAGAGTGGACCCTGGCTAAACTAGAGTGGCTACATACAATTTGCCAGTTTGAACTCGAGATGTACACACCGCAGACATGGGACGCATATGGGTCTGAATTCTACATGTTTGTACGACATCTGGACGTTTTCCAGGCGAACACGCAGACATCGAGGTGCTCCAGCCCAACATGCAGACAAGCCGTCGTGACAAGGAGAAGCATATCCATAGAACTCGGGTAAGACCAACGTACCTGGCATAAATAAATTGAAGTTGGAATAAATAGAACGTTATAGCCAATAGTTCAAGATTGGTATGTAACACAATTGATATATGAACAGGTAGGGATTTTGATCACGCCAAATAATGACCACAAGCGGTTCTCACCACTCTCCTATTATCAATATCATTATAATAAAGATATCACAAAATTTCTCCATTAGAGAAAGAACAAACACTGTATGAAAACATTATATAATGATTCTAGGAATTTTGTGATGAATACTTACAATGTAAATCGTCATTATTTCACCCCCCTCAACAACAACAAATAATAATGATAACAATAGAAGATTTTTTTTTTAACACTGCCTTCATGTTAAAGAAATCATTTCCGGGGGATCGATTAACATATTGATTGCATTTGTAGATTATTTCACCACGCAAAAAGGAAAAATAAATACTGGAATATAATTTGACAATTTATCTAAAGTATTATAGAACTAAAACTATATTTTAAAAACATGTACAGGTCTACAAATGACGGTAAGAGAGGCACGGTGCAAGATGCGCTAAACTGCTGGATTGCCCCACCGCCGTGTCACCAATGCCACATACCACTTGCCACAGGAGAGTACGTTAATCATTGATTGAATTTACGTCGAGTACTAGTATAAACTCATCAGGACTTTTGCACATTACAAAAATTGAAAAAATTAAAAAAAAACTATTTGACAAAGGTGTTCGCTATTAAATAGTTTGGTCATACCTCTTATATATAACACTGTACGTTGCAACTTTTGTTCCTACAAACTGGCGTATTTGGTATACAGGCTGCAAGTAGGCCTATGTCAATTTTTAAGCACATATTTGATATTATCTAAAAATTACAGCCTACACATTCTGCTCTGCATGTACACTAACGGAAATTTCAAAACGATTAGCAAAATTTCCTGTGTGAAAATACCTTTGAAGGTAAAATAGTGATTTGAGTTAGTTGTAATATTTTAAGAACGATCATTCAATAATTTCCACCAGTCTAATATATTGTATGTTGAAACTGTATTCCATTTGAATGACAAGGACATTGGAATATTTTGTTTTATTTTGTGAGAACGAAAATGTATGATCATGTCTTAATATCAAATATTAATGATGATATCAATTTACAGGCGCTGTTCGGGTGAGAGAAAGTGGGAAGAGCGACAATTCGACCACTTCATATGTCCACCAATCCTGTGCTTTAGTCCTATCATCTATCAATCCAGAACGAAGGGTGCAGCCCGAGTTACCCTTATGTTTCAGCACAACGTTTCATTAGGAACCGCAAGGTATTGTCGTTAAAACAATGGATTATAGAAGTCATTTGCTATATTTTGTATTTTACAACAGCACATAAAAATTATGCCACTAGCCATTTCGAGACTAAAACATGATTGTTGTCCCTCAAAACATAAGTTATTTTAGCAGCAATATTGGCTGATTATAGCAAGCTCAAAATCATACCCACAAATAGGTTGGAGGAAGTTATGATTTTCAGCTTGGTATAATAGCCTACTTAGCATTTGTTAGCAATTGTTAATGTATTCAGCTAAATGTCCATGAAGAAGGAATATTGATTACATGTTTATTTTAGAGTACAGTATGAACTATTGTTGTGATATTCAATGAACATGTGATTACATGCTTTTTCTACCGTCTATCACATTACATGTAAATTTAAAGCAGATTTCAAGACTCATAATGTAAACCGCGCTGTATTAGACCTCTGCGTTAAGGATGTATTGACCATTTATTTTCTCTGTTACTTCATTCCTTTTCTGAAATTATAAACATAAATTACAGGTACACGTTACAGGGTATGACGATTCACAAAGCAGACCACTTCACATGCATCTTCAAAGAGGCAGGTCGTTGGTATTGCTATGATGGGCTGACTGGTGACGTAATGGAGACAGCATCTCCATTGCCAGCAAGAGGGGAAACAATAGGGTATCTTGTGTACCTGCTGGACGATGTTACATCATGACGGCAATAATGAACGCGATGAATGGAGTGAGGTATGATATGTTTTTGATGGGACATGTTCCCGAATTTAATAAGATATTCTTTACGAATGCATCCTATACGTACTGTTCCGTGACAAATTTCATCGTATTCGTTCTTTGTATCCTACCTCCGGGCCTCTCCTTGCGAATCTAAGTCAAGCGGTAAGTTGCGATGTAGCAGCAGGTTTGATTCGGCACCGTACATTGTAAAATATTGTTATCAATTATCATCTAGATAACAATCATTTTAGATTTAAGAAAATTATGTTTCTAAAAAATTACAAAAACGACCATTCTACGTCACTTGGAGATAGGTAATAATTCCGACTGCAATGTAACCGTGACATGAAATGATTATCATTTAACAGAGCAAAAACAATTTATGATCTTAAAATCGTTGATACTTGCATGATAGTCCGGAAGTCAAAAGCGTGAGCCAAAAAAAAATAAAACTAATCTTTCGACAGCAGTTTGTATAAGCCCAGTGCTCTAAAAAAATAGATGTGTGGCTATACTTACCTGATAAAGGACTTTATTGGTATACAGGTCAGGTAAATCCATCGTTAAAGCCTTGTACTGGGATTGAAATATCACTCACACTTAATCTGTTTATGCACAATATTACGGGACAATAATTTAAGACTAAAGAAAACACTGATGAATTGCATTGTTCTGGGAGGATGGGGCATATTTGAAACATAGTTCGTGATAAAAGAAAGAATGGTTCGTTTATACTAGAGCTTGATATCAAAACAAAACTCCTTTTTCCTAATTAACACAGGAACCTTACTTCAATGGGCATCTTGGTTGTTTTCGTGACCAGCTTCAGCTATTTGACTATTCAATATTATAGAAGGTGTTTGTTGACAGAATCGCTCGGATTTTATTCGCTTTGCCAAATGGTAGCCCAAACACGGTACCGTGTAGCCTTTTATCTTCCTCGCCTGCATTGTCATGTTCGTTCATTACATTCCCATCATCATCCTAATTATTTTCAATGATTATTTTGATATCCTACTTTCCTTTACCTCCCTCTTATCCCACTTTAGCGCCGAAGGCGTATCGTGCTCTGATTGTCTGACTGGACTTACTTAGGGCCAGAGGCGTCGATGGGGTGGGGGTGGCAACCCCTCATCAGTGAGAGAGTTTCAAGTCCCCCGAGTGACATGTCCAAGACTGGTATTACCTTAGCAATGTTCATTTTGCTTCGTACTATGCCATCTACTAAAGACATATCAAATACAAATGTCAACGGAGAGACTATTTCATGGATATTAGTTTTGAGGAGATAATTTGAAATAACATAACCAGAACCTTTGTTTACATTTAAGTTATTCACGATATCAATAATCTCTGTTTCATGTACAGGTACAACAAATAATGATTGAGGATTTGAATTTCTTAGGAACGAGTGGAAACAGTTATTTGTAGCAGGGATGTTACTGGCAAGGCCTGGCCCTAATTCACACCGAAAAGTTGAATGCCTCTGCTTTGCCGAGAGGGTCTTTTATTTCGGTTCCGTTGTAGACGATCTTACTTAATTCGAATTGTTTCTTTTCACCTTTTCTGAGAACATTATTGATAATGTTCCAGGTTGAATTTATGTCTTTTTATGTGTGGTGAATTGGGTAGAGTAATAATTCTGTTTTGCCCTATGTATTACAGATGTCAAGGTATTACAATTGGAAGTATTTTTTAGTTTAGATTCATGTGTTTTTGTTTATTTATATTTGTAAAATACTATTTTTCCGGTTAATCGATCTAAGTATAGACTTAGTGATTCAGGAGGATTCAGGTACTTTTTTATAACTCGACTTGGAAGGTGATTTCAATGGAATATAGATATCACATAAAGTCATAATTATATAAACTAGCTTGTTACAACCATCATTAGCATCATTATTGTCAAGAATTACAGACCGGTCAGTGATTATCAGACTTGCTTTGAGTCTATAGCTAAATTATCTTCTGACATATCACGTGAACCCAATATGTTATTCTGAATATCAGGCTTGACTATGTTAGAAATATGGGGTACATGACTTTGTAAACACTGGGAAGTGATCTGATATGTAAGAAACTATAATGCCTCGTTCCTATAGGAAATATTGGAGAACACATTATCAACAAGTGTTGATGCATTATCAGAAGTTTAAGTTGGTTTTGTTATACTTTTGTTATACTTGGGAAAAGTGATTTTGAAGTCAAGATATCCAAGAAATCTCGACTGTATGGTTTTTCCATATGATTGAATAGGTTGAAATCATAATCGCCCATTATCATGTATGTTTTTCATTGAAGGACGGTTATGTTAATATGGATTGTAATGTATCAATAAACTCAGTATGATTTGAGTTTGTGGGCTTTTAGATTTCGCCGACAGTTATGTTTTTCCCCTGTGGTACATTGATTTCAATAAAAAATGCTTTCGATAGCGTCAAAAGGGAGTAAAATCTTCATCAACGAAGACCTAAGATGGGTCGCCAATCATTGATATACTAGCTTGTAAGTGTGAAGCGATCTCGTGGACATGGTCTCGTGACGGGCGAATATTTGCACAGACTGAAAATGGTGAGGAAAAGTGAATAATCCTGATCGGAGGCATGAGCGACATCGAACGCCTTGGATAGGAAGAATTGAAAATGCGATCACGTAAGAGACTTATGCTATAGAATAACGATGCCGATAAAGTATCAATGTATTATTTGTGAGAAACCAGTGAAAAGTAATCCAAATGCATTACTATGTCTCTGATGTTCACATTGGTGTCACCTTATAGTTGTACCCATCAATACTTCTGATTCCATATTACTTTCTAATAAGCGACCAGTTTCCCAATGAAAAGTGCCCCCATTAAAAAGGAGCCCTTCCCCTTCTCATAAATGCCCCTTTTCATCTCTGGTAAATGACTCTTTTCAGGTAAGAGAAGTTACTCCTTTTCACTTCAGATAAGTGCCCCCTTCACCTCCGATAAATGCCCCTTTAAAATCTGATCGGTGCCCATTTTCTTTCAACAAATGCACATTTTCCTTTAAAGCTTATCTGTACTAGTTTATAAGAGGGATTGATTACCCTGCAAGGACCTGGACAGGTGGCTATCTCATCAACTCAGCTCTCAATTAACATAAGAAAGAGAGGATCATGAGGGACCAATGGTCACCAATTAGGCATTGTTTTATATATAGAGGGAGCGAGAGAGGAGAGAGAGAGAGAAAGAAATTGAAGGAAGGGAAAGGGAAAGAGGAGAGAAAGGGAAAGAAAAAAGGGCGGAGGGGGAGCCAATGACAAATACCAAATAAAAAGCAACAAGCAAACAAATGAACAAATGAATAAATAAATCAGAAAATAAAACGAGATCGGTAAGATGACCTCAACTTATCACCTTATAAATCAATCATGATACCCCCCTCTTCTATCTTTCACTCTCTATCACCGTTTTCAATCTTATCCCCTCTTTCTAATTTACCTCTCTTCCTTCCTTCCTTTCTTTCCTTTTCTTTTTCATTTGTCCTTTATATTGTCCTATTGTCTTTTGTTTTCTTCTAATGTTTCTCCCTGTCTTTGTCTCTGTCTTCCTCTGATCTGTCTCTCTAGCTCTCTCTCTCTCTTCCTCTCTCTCTCTCCAGTCCTTGTGGATCTCTTATGGGGAGAGGGGCTGTCTCGGCTTCTTGTTCAGGTACCCTTTTCCATTTTCGGAATTACGAATCCTATTCATTTTCAGAATTACGAACCTTATTTCATTTTCGGAATTATGAACCATTTTCCATTTTCGGAAATACGAACCCTATTTCATTTTCGGAATTACGAACCCTTTTTCACTTTCGGAATTATGAACCCGATTTAATTTTCGGAATTATGAACCCTTTTTCATTTTCGGAAATATGAACCTTCGGATAAATGAACCTTCGGAATAAAGAACCTTCGGAATAAAGAACCTTCGAAATATAGAAGGAGGCGCGATAGCTCATTCAGTAGGACAGTGGTCTCGTAATCCGGATTCGAAACCAAGGTGATGCGCTAGTGCCCTTTGGTAAGGCATTAATCCTCATTACCATGTCCCTCGGAGAGGACCTAAAGCCGTCGGCCGTCTGGTTGCTTACTTACAAGCATTAATGCTTTCTTAGCAGTCAGGTCGAACCTTCGAAATAATGCAACAAAATGTTCGGAATTACGAACCCTTTTTCATTTCGGGAATTATGAACCCCCAGGCATGGGACATTTATGATTCGGAAATATGAACCTTCGGAAAAACGAACCTTCGGAAAAATGAACTTTAGGAAAAACGAGTGCCCCCCCCCCCCCATGTAAACACTAGGAAAGGATATGATATGTCGGAAACTATAATGCCTCGATCCATACAATTGGAAATATTAGAGAACACGTTATCAATATTTAAGTGTCGATGCATTATCAGAAATTTGTGTTGGTTTAGTTATACATGTACTTGGGAAAGTGGTTTTGAAGTCATGATATCCAAGAAATCTCGACATATAGTTTGTCATTATAAATAAATAGGTTAAGATTAAAATCGCCATCATCATATAATGTTTATCATTAAAGGGCGGTGATGTTAACATAGATTGTAATGCATCAATACAATCAGCATAATTTGAGTTTGGTGGCTTTTATATTTCGCTGACAATTATGTTTTTCCCCTGTGGTACATTGATTTCCGACATATCAGATCCTTTCCTAGTGTAAAATTCATTCTTTTTGCTGATTACACAAATATCCTTTAAAAAATTTATGATTTATGTCAATTTCTTAATGCGGAGTTATGCCATGTTTCACAGTGGTTTAATTGTTATAAGTTATCTCTTAACACTTCCAAATCTAGCTTTGTATACTTTCATCATAAGCAAAAATACAATTACAGAAAATTTATTTACCAATCTTAATATTAGTATGAATAATGTATTTATGAAACGTGTCCAATCTACAAATTTCTTAGGAGTTGTTATCGATGAACATTTATCATGGGTCGAACATATATCTACTATATCTAAACAAAATATAGTTGTATGGGCCAATACATATCCCAGCAGGCTCCTAGATTATTGAAATTGCAAAAAAATAATTGTAAGAATATGTTCAATGTCTCACTATACTGCTCCTTTACAACCACTATTCAAAAAACTTAATCTTCTCACAATATATCAATTGTATGACTACTGTATCTCATTAATGGTCTTTAAACATAAACATAACAAATTACCATATAATCTTGCCTCTATTATTAAATGTAAAACAGAAATGCATACTTATAATACCAGAAATCCAGAAAATTACTATGTCGAAAAATATAAAAATATCATCTTTTTCTTTCAAATCAAAAGGACCGTCAAAATGGAACTCTCTTCCTCATTATGTTCAAACAATTTCGTTTCTTAATTCTTTTAGATCAAAACTTAACTTTTTTTATTCACAAACTCTACAAAATAATTAATCCATCCCATCTGTTATAACTGTTATACCTTTTAAACTCTTCTTTGCCATAATGTCACTATGAATTTTTAGTTCTTTATCAGTAAAAATGTAGGTATTTTATTAGGCTGGGGATTGCCTCGACAGAACCTTTACTGGGTTCTTTTGCAATTTCCCATGTCATGTTCATTATCTATATCTTTCATTTCTTACTCTTCTCTTTGCTTCTCTTTTTAATAGTGTGTTTAAAGTTCAATGTATACTGTGTATTCTATAATTATGTTCTCAATGAACAATGTTTTCAATGTTTTTTTTTTTTAATGGATAGGGTCAACCCATTGTTTTAGCACTCTCAATTTGCAGTTTAATAAGTATGACTGTGAATTGGTTAATCTTTTGCGTACATGACAATGAATTATCAGAACTCTGAAGCTATTTATCAGGTTAAAATATTGAATCTACTGCATAATATGTTTTTTCATGTTTATTTTGGCGCGCATATTGAGCGACGTGGTAAGTATAGTTACGTACAATCAGGGTGCAGTTTACGGGTGGGGTACAGAGGTGTTCAGGAGGCAGAGCCCCCCCCCCCCCGGATATTTTTTAAAACCTAAAACCTAAAAAAAACGTTTTGGTTTAGAGGGTGCTTCAGTTTAAAAAAATATAAATATATTAGTGAAAAACCAAGTGTACAATTTAACAAAGTATTTAAAGACAGAATAAACAATGTTGATTTAAATTAAAAGACATGTAAGTTATTCCCTATTAATTCCCTATTATAATTCATTTCAAATCGTTTGCTATATGCACATCAATTAGACAACAGAGGCTGGTCCCGGTCAATAGGGGATGGGTACCTAAAACAGGCCCATATAATCCGATATATGCATGTTATGGAATAATTATATTTTAAAGAGAGACATGTATCTTTTTTGATAAGATATGTAACTTATCCCCTTTTGACCGGGATAAAAGTCATATAAATATGTTTCTTATTTTCATATCTATCAGACAACAGAGGCTGGTCCCGATCAATAGGGGATGGGTACCTAAAAAAGGCCCTTTATCCGATATGTGCATGTGTATGGAATAATTATTTCTTAAAAACAGACCGGTATCTTTATTGATGATATGTGACTTATCCCCTTTTGACCGGGATAAAAGTCATATCAAAATGTTTGTTGTATTCATATCTATCAGACAACAGATGATGGTCCTGGTCAATAGGGGATGGGTACCTAAAAAAATGCCCATATATCCGATATGTGCATGTGTATGGAATAATTATTTCTTAAAGACAGACCGGTATCTTTATTGATGATATGTGACTTATCCCCTTTTGACCGGGATAAAAGTCATATCAAAATGATTGTTGTATTCATATCTATCAGACAACAGATGATGGTCCTGGTCAATAGGGGATGGGTACCTAAAAAAGGCCCCGTTATCCGATATATGCATGTGTATGGAATAATTATATTTTAAAGACAGACCGGTATCTTTATTGATGTTATGTGACTTATCCCCTTTTGACCTGGATAAAAGTCATATCAAAATGTTTGTTGTATTCATATCTATCAGACAACAGATGTTGTTCCTGGTCAATAGGGGATGGGTACCTAAAAAAGGCCCCGTTATCCGATATATGCATGTGTATGGAATAATTATTTCTTAAAGAGAGACATGTATCTTTTTAAATAAGATATGTCACTTATCCCCTTTTGACTGGGATAAAAGTCATATCAAAATGTTTCTTGTATTCATATCTATCAGACAACAGAAGATGTTCCTGGTCAATAGGGGATGGGTACCTAAAAAAAGGCCCCGTTATCCCATATATGCATGCGTATGGAATAATTATATTTGAAAGAGAGACATGTATTTTTTTTGCTAAGATATGTGACTTATCCCCTTTTGACCGGGATAAAAGTCATATCAAAATGTTTCTTGTTTTCATATCTATCAGACAACAGATGATGGTCCCGGTCAATGGGGGATGGGTACCTTTAAAAAGGCCCACATATCCGATATGTGAATGTGTATGGAATAATTATTTCTTAAAGACAGACCGGTATCTTTATTGATGATATGTGACTTATCCCATTTTGACCGGGATAAAAGTCATATAAAAATGTTTGTTGTATTCATATCTATCAGACAACAGAAGATGTTCCTGGTCAATAGGGGATGGGTACCTAAAAAAGGCCCCGTTATCCCATAAATGCATGCGTATGGAATAATTATTTCTTAAAGAGAGACATGTACTTTTGATGCTAAGATATGTGACTTATCCCCTTTTGACCGGGATAAAAGTCATATAAATATGTTTGCTGTATTCATATCTATCAGACAACAGATGATGGTCCCGGTCAATAGGGGATGGGTACCTAAAAAAAATGCCCATATATCCGATATGTGCATGTGTATGGAATAATTATTTCTTAAAGACAGACCGGTATCTTTATTGATGATATGTGACTTATCCCCTTTTGACCGGGATAAAAGTCATATCAAAATGATTGTTGTATTCATATCTATCAGACAACAGATGATGGTCCTGGTCAATAGGGGATGGGTACCTAAAAAAAATGCCCATATATCCGATATGTGCATGTGTATGGAATAATTATTTCTTAAAGACAGACCGGTATCTTTATTGATGATATGTGACTTATCCCCTTTTGACCGGGATAAAAGTCATATAAAAATGTATGTTTTATTCATATCTATCAGACAACAAATGATGGTCCCGGTCAATAGGGGATGGGTACCTAAAAAAGGCCCATTCATCCGATATGTGCATGTGTATGGAATAATTATTTCTTAAAAACAGACCGGTATCTTTATTGATGATATGTGACTTATCCCCTTTTGACCGGGATAAAAGTCATATCAAAATGTTTGTTGTTTTCATTTTTATCAGACAACAGATGATGGTCCCGGTCAATAGGGGATGGGTACCTACAAAATGTCCCCGCTATCCGATATATGCATGTGTATGGAATAATTATATTTTAAAGAGAGACATGTATCTTTTTGATAAGATGTGACTTATCCCCTTTTGACCGGGATAAAAGTCATATCAAAGTGTTTGTTGTTTTCATATCTATCAGACAACAGATGATGGTCCTGGTCAATAGGGGATGGGTACCTAAAAAAAAGGCCCCGTTATCCGATATATGCATGTGTATGGAATAATTATTTCTTAAAGAGAGACATGTATTTTTGATGCTAAGATATGTGACTTATCCCCTTTTGACCGGGATAAAAGTCATATAAATATGTTTGCTGTATTCATATCTATCAGACAACAGATGATGGTCCCGGTCAATAGGGGATGGGTACCTAAAAAAAATGCCCATATATCCGATATGTGCATGTGTATGGAATAATTATTTCTTAAAGACAGACCGGTATCTTTATTGATGATATGTGACTTATCCCCTTTTGACCGGGATAAAAGTCATATCAAAATGTTTCTTGTTTTCATATCTATCAGACAACAGATGATGGTCCCGGTCAATGGGGGATGGGTACCTAAAAAAGGCCCACATATCCGATATGTGAATGTGTATGGAATAATTATATTTTAAAGACAGACCGGTATCTTTATTGATAAGATTTGTGACTTATCCCCTTTTGACCGGGATAAAAGTCATATAAAAATGTTCGTTGTATTCATATCTATCAGACAACAGATGATGGTCCCGGTCAATAGGGGCTGGGTACCTAAAAAAGGCCCATTTATCCGATATGTGCATGTGTATGGAATAATTATTTCTGAAAGACAGACCGGTATCTTTATTGATGATATGTGACTTATCCCCTTTTGACCGGGATAAATGTCATATAAAAATGTTTGTTGTATTCATATCTATCAGACAACAGAAGATGTTCATGGTCAATAGGGGATGGGTACCTAAAAAAAGGCCCCGTTATCCCATATATGCATGCGTATGGAATAATTATACTTGAAAGAGAGACATGTATTTTTTTTGCTAAGATATGTGACTTATCCCCTTTTGACCGGGATAAAAGTCATATAAATATGTTTGCTGTATTCATATCTATCAGACAACAGATGATGGTCCCGGTCAATAGGGGATGGGTACCTAAAAAAAATGCCCATATATCCGATATGTGCATGTGTATGGAATAATTATTTCTTAAAGACAGACCGGTATCTTTATTGATGATATGTGACTTATCCCCTTTTGACCGGGATAAAAGTAATATCAAAATGATTGTTGTATTCATATCTATCAGACAACAGATGATGGTCCTGGTCAATAGGGGATGGGTACCTAAAAAAAATGCCCATATATCCGATATGTGCATGTGTATGGAATAATTATTTCTTAAAGACAGACCGGTATCTTTATTGATGATATGTGACTTATCCCCTTTTGACCGGGATAAAAGTCATATAAAAATGTATGTTTTATTCGTATCTATCAGACAACAAATGATGGTCCCGGTCAATAGGGGATGGGTATCTAAAAAAGGCCCATTCATCCGATATGTGCATGTGTATGGAATAATTATTTCTTAAAAACAGACCGGTATCTTTATTGATGATATGTGACTTATCCCCTTTTGACCGGGATAAAAGTCATATCAAAATGTTTGTTGTATTCATATCTATCAGACAACAGAAGATGTTCCTGGTCAATAGGGGATGGGTACCTAAAAAAAGGCCCCGTTATCCCATATATGCATGCGTATGGAATAATTATATTTGAAAGAGAGACATGTATTTTTTTTTGCTAAGATATGTGACTTATCCCCTTTTGACCGGGATAAAAGTCATATCAAAATGTTTCTTGTTTTCATATCTATCAGACAACAGATGATGGTCCCGGTCAATAGGGGATGGGTACCTAAAAAAGGCCCACATATCCGATATGTGAATGTGTATGGAATAATTATATTTTAAAGACAGACCGGTATCTTTATTGATAAGATTTGTGAATTATCCCCTTTTGACCGGGATAAAAGTCATATAAAAATGTTCGTGGTATTCATATCTATCAGACAACAGATGATGGTCCCGGTCAATAGGGGATGGGTACCTAAAAAAGGCCCATATATCCGATATGTGCATGTGTATGGAATAATTATTTCTTAAAGACAGACCGGTATCTTTATTGATGATATGCGACTTATCCCCTTTTGACCGGGATAAAAGTCATATCAAAATGTTTGTTGTATTCATATCTATCAGACAACAGAAGATGTTCCTGGTCAATAGGGGATGGGTACCTAAAAAAAGGCCCCGTTATCCCATATATGCATGCGTATGGAATAATTATATTTTAAAGAGAGACATGTATTTTTTTTGCTAAGATATGTGACTTATCCCCTTTTGACCGGGATAAAACTCATATAAAAATGTATGTTGTATTCATATCTATCAGACAACAGATGATGGTCCCGGTCAATAGGGGTTGGGTACCTAAAACAAGCTTATATCAGATATGTTTATGTGTATTGAATTGAGATATTTTGAATATCCGAAAATCCGAATATCAAACTGGCTTTATATTCGCATTTTGAATATCGAATATCGAATATCGAATATCTTTCTAACTTCACTCCGGTTTTATTGGACTCTTTACTTCCTATTTATTATCATTTCTTGTTCAAATCATGAAGCAAATATTATTATTATTTAAACAAAAAAAGAATCCCAAAAAAAAATCACGAATTGCCATGACAATATTCATTTCAATTTTCACTGTTTTGGAGCCGGTTATCGGCCGAGCGTTTCAGTTTACGGCCGCATGTACAAAGTCAATAGGAAGCGCTCGCGCGCGCCGTGCGTTTCTGCGCTGATGTATAGCACAAGCGGGCGGAGCAGGTATCCCACGCCGGAGCTCCCGGGTGCTCGCCTGGCCGAATACAGGCACAGCGGTGATCGGAAGTTGGAATCTGAATTAGACAGACATATCGTGTGTGCGTCGCGGTGTGCGGCTGCATTGATTTAATACATGCGATGAGATACTTTTGAGCTTGCGACCAGCACAAAATCGGGCTCTATATCTGAAAAATACTTGAAATAAAGCTCATTTTATGGTACCCATATTTCTTACATACACGCGTAAGAAACTCAATTTTTCAGATTTGGGTAGCGGGACCGCCGATTACATCGCTAAAATGTGATATTTTAGGATATATTTTTCATTGCAAATGTGGTTCTTCAGTGACACTGGCATGGTATGGTATGTGTGGGATATGTGTTATGCTATTATGCGATGTATTTTAAAGTGATTTTACCATGTATCCAACCAATTGGCCGAAAACCGGAGCTGACCGATTACCGGGTACTTTACTCTAGTCTATTTATAATTTAGTAGGCCGAGATCTAGATCTAGGCTACCGGTATTTGTTTTGTAGACCTAGAAATCTACATGCATGTGTGGAAAAGTAATTTGTTAGCTTAACTTAGAAAATCCAATGAGTTTTACAGTGACGTCGATATATACCGGTTAATTAATGGCTAGACCTTATGCATTGAAATTATAGGAGTGTGAAGTGGAATTTGGTATGCTCAAGTTGGATGAATTTTGATTGTACAACACTTTTTCGTAGAAAAATTGCCAACACACACACACAAATAACGATAGAATCACACACAGAAAAGTTTATGTTTGGGACTATTCATGAAATACAAAGGCAAATGGTTTTCAAACAATATTAGGTCTAGTCCTTAACGATTATTACTCTGACTAAGATGAATATCTATAGACATATTTAAAACTTACGGTATACATTGTAGATATTTTTGGAGTGAAGACAAGGAACCACCAGCAGGGCAAGGCTAGCTGCGCCGACCAGCTGAAACTGTATAGCTGATGCTAGCTGCAGGTACGGTATGCGAGCTCTGGCGGGTCTAGCGGCGACGCCGGCGGTCGACGCCAGTCCTGGGCGTACTGCAGAGAGCTAGCCTTGCCGGGTCGCGTCGAGCTAGCTAGCCCTGCCAGGGCCGGACACATGGGGAGCGTTGGGGTGCATGCCCCCTTTTCCTTCCGAAAAAACAGGGAAAAGCCAAGAATTTTCAAATAAATGTTCAGTTTACACATTCAGGAATGCCTCAGAATGTACCATAAAGCATCTTATAGTTCAATTTTTTTGGACCCCACGCCGATTTAACACTTCATGCCCCTCCTTTAAAAAAAAAACTGGATCCGCCGCTTCAGCCGGCCGAGCATGCAGGATGTATTTCGCATAGGCTGCCTGATAATACGCACGCGTATTCCGCACAAGCATTCCACAGCAACTTACTGTTACAGAATATAATCTAGAGACGGCGATCTACTGTAGCTGAGTAGCGCGCGCGCGCTGGAAGACTAGTTTTATCAGTATCTTACTGGGTCATCACTATACTCTAGGTGACAATATAGTTCCAGTACATTACTATTGCAACTATGTCTCCTGGGTTCTCAGATTATATTCTGCTCTGATATTAATCAGACACTTTGGGTAATCCGCTACGGTACTTTACTGGCTCGATTATTGGTATCAGGTGTTATTGTACAGTCTTTGCTTTCTTCTGACTCCTCTCTTTATGGTGTTTGTGATCCAGGGACTGGTTCTTTTATTTCCAGACATCTTTGTTGGAATGTAACTCTCCATGAGGTCTCCAATCTCTGTTTTGAAGTCATCCCAGTTCTGTTGTACTGTTCTAGGTTCTGGGCTGCTACGTAGGAAAGAAGACTGAAACTTGGGGAGATCTGCACGCATGCCGGTTGTATTATTATACATGAATACTTTCCGAGCTTTCTTCCTTGAGATTGATGGAGTTTGGTTAACTCTAAAGCTCACGATGTCGTGGTCACTGATACCTGCTGTGACTTTGCACTCATCAATGAAGGCTGGGTAGGTAGTGAGAACAAGATCAAGGATGTTCTTTGTAGCGCCTGCTGTTCTGGTAGGCTCTTTGACAATTTGCTCCAAGTAAAAGTCGTTGCATATGTCGAAGGCAAGAGCATTTTCTTCCTTCGTTAGCATAGGGCTTAACTGTGCGGTTGGACCAATCGATGTGAGGTAAGTTGAAGTCACCAGCAACAAGTATGGTCGAGTTTCCCATGCTACTGGAGATGTACTGCAGGGATTCAAAGAGGTGTTGGAGGTTTTCTCTGTCCTAGTTGGGAGGCCTATAGAATACTCCTATGAGTAATGGCTTAAAACCTTGAATTTGTAGAGAGATCCACATCAACTCAGTCTGCGATGTACAAATGCTGCATTCTGTAGCTATGAAGTATCCCTTATCATGATGAAGACTCCTCCTTTTCTAGCACATGTCCTATCCTTTCTGTATGTGGTAAAGCCTATTGGAGTGACCTCAGAATTAAGGATGTCTGGTTTTAAATGCGACTCTGTTCCAATGATAACGTCAGGTTTGTGATCGTCTATCATTAGGGACTTTTAGATTGAGTGGACGAGAACACGACGAACGCCGACTGATCATGCGTGTCAACGTACTTAACTGCCCATGTTGACTCACTATGAACATGACTGACAAAGAAAGCGGACAAAATATACAGTTCCTCAGGTAGACAAAAGGAACATCCCTTCACTGCTATTATGTAAAAAGGTGAATATGCATGTGACACCTGTTCTACACATTTTTACATAATAGCAGTGAAGGGATGTTCCTTTGTCTACCTGAGGAACTGTATATTTTGTCCGCTTTCTTTGTCAGGCATGCTCAGAGTGTATGTACTAGATTTAGGAAAATCAAGGTTGACGATTCTCGATCGCCGACTGAGACGACGTAACGCATGCGCAGTGCCTTAAAATGACGTCACACGTTGCAGTCAAAGCTGTCGACGTGCAAATCTAAAAGTCCCTATCGCTTCCAAGTGAGGAATTTTGTTGTAAAGTCCATCACAATTTACAAGGATACATTTAATGCTTTTGCGGGGACGCATGTTCCTGTCCCTATTTGTAGGTTGTTTAGTTTTCGGTGGAGGGCGAGGTTGCAGTGCCTTGTTGATAATGGAACATTCATTTAGCTGACTATGTTACGTACGTTCGTATACACACGTTGCGTACGTCGTGGATATCGATGGTGGATATCGATCGCAAGCTGACTAGCTGAGAGAGATGGAGAGAGGCTGGACATTTTCGCAGCTTCCTGATCACTT
Source organism: Strongylocentrotus purpuratus (assembly GCF_000002235.5). NCBI lineage: Eukaryota > Metazoa > Echinodermata > Echinoidea > Camarodonta > Strongylocentrotidae > Strongylocentrotus > Strongylocentrotus purpuratus. The sequence goes on from NW_022145595.1 coordinate 695,684, forward strand.
TTGTGGTGAGTTTATATGAGTATTCCTGCATATTATCGTGTTTTTGTGTAGTACGTGTTCAAGTAAACAAGTAAAATGTTAAAATATATAAGTTTTTTAGTTTTGATTGTCAAGTGATAATTCGTAATGCTGTATTAAACTGACCTGATTGGATCGCACGGTTGATCGGAACGGCTGAGCTCAGTCTATGTGCTTAATTTAGCGTAATCTTTCAGAACTAACTTAGGGGCTAACTTAAGAGAAAAAATATAATTGCTTAATAAAAATAAAATAAAAACAAACTAAAACTTCTGATTGGCGTAGCCAAGGGGATGGGAGTCCGAGGGGTGCTTGCTTAATAACGTGAAAAGAAAAACAAACTCTCATTAGTGAATGGCGTAGCCAATGGGGGGGGGGGGGTAAGGTGCTTGCCTAATACCGGTTATGTATTATAAAGAGAAAAGCGAACTATAATTATTTTATGATTGGCGTAGCCAAGGGGGGGGGCTTGGCGGATCCGCGGAGGGGGCCCGGGTCCCCTTCCCTGGGGAAAAAACTGTAAAAAACACGTTAATTTTACCTTTTTTTGGAGATGGGTCCCCTCTCTTGGTGCTCAAGGGGGGGGGGTACGATTTTTCACTATCCCCGCCCTCCCCCCTCCCCGTCCCCTCCCGCTTATTCACCGGCTAACTGTTTCACCGCTAAATATTCTCTCATGAAATTGGGCCCCCTCTTTGGCCCCCTCCTCTGCCGCCGGCTGGATCCGCCCCTGGGTTCTATATAAATGGAATGGAATGGGGGGGGGGGGCTTAATTAATTCAGGGGCAATCTTGCACTTTCTGCCCATTTATCCATCTCTTTGGGAGCTTCTTTCGAGTATGAATGGAGTCTATGAGCACCGCCCTTGTAGAGAACCCCCTCTCAGCATATCATAAGACCGTGTGCTTTGCCCATCTATTTAAAGCCCCCTCCAAGTATCTCTAAAGCCCGGAGGCTCTGTCTCACCATTGGGAGCCCCTTCCGAGCATGAATGAAGTCTAGGGGCACCGTTCAACTCTATGATGATCCCCTCAAAAGCCCTGGGGCTCCGTCCTTTTTGGGGGGATCCCCTCTAAGCACTAGATGCTCTTGAGGTGAGGCTGTGTAAGACATAATTTTCGTGTATGCCGGATAAGGCGTTGCTCTGGTAACCACTATTTTGCACCAAAAATATGCCATTTTTATATAAAACCCTTGTAAAGCGAACTTCTTCCAAAATTGTTGAGCAATTTTGATGAAACTTGGTTCACATCATGATCTTAAAGTGCAAATAAGCAAGACATACATGTTGTGTATGTCAAATGAGGCATTGCCATGGCAACAGCAAATGTTTGCGGAAAATGTCTTCTTTTTTTTTTACAATTTAGATGCAGTATAAAATGTTGGCAGTACCTTGGCATGTGAATTGGTGATGCGGGGGTATTAATCACATTTAGTGATATTTCTATTTTTTTCTCATGGATTGTTTCCTGTGGCTATAACATATGGCATGAAAGCAGATAAAATTATCACAGTCTTAAAATTCATGCATTCTCTTATTCAATTGTATTTCCTATTAGATTCTTCATTCAACTAGAGCGGTGAAAACAGCCCGACCAAGTTTGAAAGGCCCTTGCCTCCCCCCAGCAAACCTAAAACAGAGAGAAGGAAGGGAAAGGAAAGGGAAAGAGGAGAGAAAGGGAAAGAGAAAAAAGAAAGGTTGGGGAAATCAGTTACGATTTTTCCCGCGAACAAGGTGTAGATTGGGGGGGGGGCACTGGCGTACTGATGGGGGGGGGGGCTTGGGGGTGACAGATGCCCCCTAAACATCATTCAAACGTGGTTTATTTCTAATTCGATACCGGTGATTTACAAAAAAGAAAGAAAGAAAGAATAGTAACCTAAAAGTACGACAAACGGATAGTTCTGCTTCTCCATCTTTTTTATAATTTTAACACACCCTTTCGGCCATACCGGGGGGGGGGTGGGCTTTGGACGAATGGTAGCGTTCAAGTTAATGCGACGCGACGCGACACTCCCAACGCACCCTTTCGGCCAAACCGGTGGGGGGGGGGGGGCTTTGGACGAATGGTCGCGTTCAAGTCAACGCTGCGCGACGCTACCCTACCACCCTTTCGGCATTAGCCGTAATGTAGTACATGCATGTAGTACATTCTTGTTTAGAATAGTATTTTCAATAATATCCAGTCCGTTTTCTATAGGTTTCTTTCCTTCAGTTAAGTGTATTTAGCTTTACTATATATATATATGTGTGTGTTAGTGAGTAAAAACACCCCGTCTCATTCGAGTATTTTGTTTTCACTGACTTTAAGGGACTCACGGAGCCACCGGAAGAAGAGCAATTGGCTTATCATGAAGAACTAACATCAAACTACAACAAAATGATTTGTATAAATGGGAATAAGCAGGAAGGCTGCCATCTAACTTTCCCGTCTGAATGGGTTCTCTTCTTTACGTATAGTCAGGGGCGTCGCCAAAGGGGGGGGGGTGTGGGGGTGCGACACCCCCCCCCCCCCACCTGTCAGGATATTGTCGGTAAAATTGCGCCGCCGTCGGGAAAAAAGAGAAAAGGGGGAGGGGAAAAAAGAAAGGGAAAGGGAAGAAAAGAAAAAAGAAAAGGAAAAGAAAAGAAAGAAAGGAAAATAAAGGAAAGAAAGGAAAAGAAAGGAAAGAAAAGAGAAGAAAGAAAGAGAAAAAAAGAAAAAGAGGGAGGAGAGGAAAGAAATGAAAAAAAAGTAAATGGGAAACAAAAGAAACGGGGGTGAAAGAAAGGAGAGAGAGGAGAGGTAAGAGCCTGAGAGAGGAGGAGTGGGAGTAAAAGAGAGAAGGGGGTTGTTGGGTGGAGTCGTCTCGTCGAGGGAGCAAGAAAGACACGGGTAAATATGTTGCTATGTCGGGTCAGCTGTGTCGGTATTCTTGATCGATCCTCGTGTACTATATCAATGCAGAAGTTTGAAGTCGGTGAGATGTATATTGTCGGTCGGCCGACAAGTTTTTTTCCCTATGAACTGTAACTTTTTATCCGCTGTGACGACTTCGAGAGTGACTACAACTACAATACTTGTATTTTCTCGAAGTTTCACTTTCCTATAATATCAGCTAAAGAAATCAGAGGTTTAAAATTTTCGGGGAAACTAAATTCAAACAAGGTTTAAGAGTCAACAACGGTACGACGAATTGTCTTCCTTTCTCTATATTGTGATGAAACGCCCAAAAAAAATCCGCGCTTTGCGCGGAAGGGGAAAACTTCATTTAGACGAGTCGAGAACGGTACAACGTGAATCGTCTTCCTTTCTCTAATATTTTAAGGAAACGTCAAAGCTTCCGCGCTTCGCGCTACAGGGGGTAACTGAATTCAGACAATTAGGGCTTAGTAAGAGTCGAAAACGGTACAACGAATCGTCTTCTTTGTCTAATAATTTAATGAAACGTCAAAGCTTCCGCGCTTCGCGCGAGAGGGGAAAACTGAATTCAGACAATTAGGGAATATTAAGAGTCGAAAACGATACAACGAATCGTCTTCTTTCTCTAATAATGTAATGAAACGTCAAAACTTCCGCGCTTTGCGCGAGAGGAGGAGAAACTGAATTGAGACAAGGATTAACAGTCGACAACGGTACAGCAAATGTTTTTCTTTTCATATTAATTTAATGAAACGTCACAGCTTTCGCGCTTCGCGCAGAAGAGGGGGGAAAAACCTCATTTAGACGAGTCGAGAACGGTACAACGAATCGTCTTCTTTCTCTAATATTTTAAGGAAACGTCAAAGCTTTCGCGCTAAAGGAGGAAACTGAATTCAGACAATATGGCTTATTAAGAGTCGAAAACGGTACAACAAATATTCTTCTTTCTCTAATAATTTAATGAAACGTCAAAACTTCCGCGCTTTGCGCGGAGGGGGAAGCTTCATTCAGACAAGGATTAAGAGTCGAGCACGGTTCAACGAATCGTCTACTTTCTCTAATAATTTAATGAAACGTCAAAGCTTCCGCGCTTCGCGCGAGAGAAGGAAACTGAATTCAGATGAATAGGGAGTAATAAGAGTCGAAAACGGTACGACGAATCGTCTTCCTTTCTCTATATTATGATGAAACGCCAAAAATTCCGCGCTTCGCGCGAAGGGAGAAAACTTCAATTAGACGAGTCGAGAACGGTACAACGAATCGTCTACTTTCTCTAATAATTAAATGAAACGCCAAAACTTCCGCGCTTCGCGCGGGAGGGGGACAAACTGAATTCAGACAAGGATTAACAGTATAGAGAACGGTACATCAAATCGTCTTCTTTTCATAATAATTTAATGAAACGTCAAAGCTTTCGCGCTTCGAGCGGGTGGGGGGGGGAACTTCATTTAGACAAGGATTAACAGTCGATAAAGGTACAATAAATCGTCTTCTTTTCCTAGTAGTAATAATTTAGATGCCTATCACCCACACCCCCTAATGAGCGCTCTTTAAGTGATTCGCTTGCTCACTACCGCCCTACCTAAAATAAGATCCTAGCTCCGCGCCTGCATTAAAATAAAGCAGCTATGATGCTGACTAAGTTGACGAAATAATTCGTATATTTATGTCGTCAAGGAAAATGACCATTTGCGCATAATTATGCAAGTACTATAGATAGTCCATAGGAAAAACAATTTAGCCTTCGGCCCCGGGTTAATAGGGTTAAGTTTGTAGATATTGGACATTTAATTTTGTCGGTAATTGGTCGCTAGTTTTGTCGGTAATCGTTGGCCTCTACACCCCCCCCCCCCCACTGAAAAAGGTCTAGCGACGCCCCTGCGTATAGTGCCCTTCAAAGCTTATTTTGATCCCTTCCCTGTTGTTTTCTAGTACTTCATGATGACCTAGTACATTGTATAATGCTTTACTTGCAGATGGTTTACCTAGTAAGATGCATGTGCTTGCTTGCATTGAGGTCATTTCAGGTCTTACATATTGATGAGCTGTTTGGAATTAACTAGGAGGTAAGCACGTATTGGGGAATGTGGCTTGCTGTTTTGCTTTTTTTATAAAACTTCCCATGACATGTAATGAGTGTTTAGTGTACATTATATGGGACGTACAGTGATAGATGGAAAGTTATTTCAGTATATTCGAAATGACTTTTAGGTAACTCCTTTTTCCTCCCTCATCATCAACATTCATTCATTTCATTTCATCTACATTATTTCATGAAATGCATTCAGAAAATGAAGAAAAAAAAAAACGAAAATAACCCGTGAAATAAATATATTGTCGGCGAAGCATTTGTCGTAGTACTAATAGCATTTGTATTTTATGGGACACTTTTGGGGCGGAGCAAATGTCGTCGGAGCAAATGTCACCGGAGCAAGTGTCGCTTCATGCGGAGCAAATGATGTAGGAGCAATTGTCGGCGGAGCATCTGTCGGCGGAGCAAATGTCGGCAGAGCAAATGTCGGCGGAGCATTTGACCTCGGAGCAAATGTCGCGGAGCAAATGTCGCGAAGCAATTGTCGCGTTTTGCAGGGTAAAGGTCGGCGGAGCAATCGTCGGCGGAGCATGTGTCATGGAACCGCTTTGGGGGCACATACATGTAATCGATCGACGTCCTGGGGAGGGGTCTAAAAAAGTTCAACCGATCTTGGAAATTTTTGGGGGGCACGTGCCCCCCCCCCCCCCCCCCGTGGCTACGTGCCTGTGACGCAGACCCCAAAGAATCTTTCAATTTAGTTCCCTCTAGACTCTAGAGCTTCCCACTTGTTGATAGACATTTATTTTATTGAGGAGATGACGCAAATTTGAGGGGAGGGGTAAGAAATGGGGATTAGAGAGGGAGAGGGGGTTGAAAGATTATTGACCGAGACAGAGGGAGAAAAGGAGAAAAGGTAATAAGTAAAGCTACGGTCACAAAGGTTCGTACGAACGATAATTTCGTACAAATTTTCCTGTTTTTCCATTGTCTTCCTGGATTTCCATTGTCTGAAAATCGTTCGTACGGCGTTCGTAGCAGATCGTAATGGCTTTTGTAACCGAGGCATAACATGGGCCATAACATAGGGGTGAAAAATTGGAGAGAGAGAGAGGGGAAAAGAGAGGGAGAGAGCCAGAGACAGACAGAGACAGACATACATACAGAGAGAGAGAGAGAGAGAGAAAGAATGAGAGAGACATGCATAGAGATATAGAGAGAGACATACATAAAGAGGGAGAGAGAGAGAGAGAGAGAGAGAATGAGAGCGAGAATGAGGGAGACATGCACACATAGACATAGAGAGAGAGAGAGACATACATACAGAGGGAGAGAGAGAGAGAGAGAATGAGAGCGGTAATAGCAGGAACATTAATAGGGACTTTTAGATTTACACGGCGAGAACGTGGACCGCCACGTGTGACATCCTTTTAAGGTAATGTGACGTCCTTTTAAGGCACTGCCGGGCACGGCCCAGTGCCTTAACACAATGTCACATGCGGCAGTCCACGCTCTCGTCGTGTAAATCTAAAAGTCCCTAATAGTTGACAAGATTTCAGGATTTTTTGAGGGGGTGTCAGCGGCGAGAGAGCGGACCGACAAATCGGTGGTGGGTCCGTAGCCAGAGTGTGATGTTTGGGGGGGGGGGCACATACATGTAATCGATCGACGTCCTGGGGAGGGGTCTAAAAAATTTCAACCGATCTTGGATCTCCCCCCCCCCCCCCCCCCCCTGTGGCTACTTGCCTGCGAGAGAGCGGACCGACAAATGGGTGGTGGGTCTGCATTGGGAGGGGGTCAGAACCCCCTCCGTGAGTATATAGGGAGCACTTGCAATTTTAGAACCATATTAGGCGCATTTTCATGCACTTCCTGGAGTAATATGACGTAAAATTGCTTTCTCCCCCCTCCAAGAGTAGGGATCTTTTGCAATTTGAGAACCACATTCGGCGCATTAATGTCCACCGGCACTTCCTGGAAAAAAACGAGGCCTTCTGATTGGTTAGAAGTTAGAGAAAAGTGATCCGTCACGTCGCGAGACGTTGTATATGCTTCGTTGCTGCACCGATTACCGACAAAACATGCCACCAAGTAACGACAAATTTATTAATGCCAATGTCTACAAATTTAACCCTATAAACCCGGGGCCAGGTACTAAGATATTTTTCAATCCCCCCCCCCCCCCTTCATTAAATTATTAGAGAAAGAAGACGATTCGTTGTACCGTTCCCGACTCTTACTTCTTGTCTAAATTCAGTTTCCCCCATCCGCGGAAGCTTTGACCTTTCATTAAATTATTAGAGAAAGAAAACGAGTCGTTGTACGGACTCTCAATCATTGTCTGAATTTTCAAAAAAAGTTTCCTTGTCCGATAAAAAGTCACAGTTCGTAGGGAGAAAAAAAATTGCCGACGGACCCGACACAGCAAAAAAATATCTATGCGTATCTTTCTTGCCCCCTCGATGTGGTGACTCCACCCAACATCCCCCTCTCACTCTTATTCCCAACCCTCTTCTCTCAGGCTTTACCAGGGGCGGATCAGGCCGGCGGCAGGGGAGGGGGCCCAATCCGTGAGAAAATATTTAGCGGCGAAATAGCCGACCGATAATTCGCAGTGGCGGGGGGGGGGTAGTGAGCACTTTTTTCTTTTGCTCTCGAAAATTTGAAGAAAAAAAAGGTTTAAAAAAAAAAAGGTAAAATTAACGTGTTTTTACACGTTTTTTTCTCCCTGGATCCGCCACTGGGCTTTACCCCCTTCTCTCTCTCTATTCTCTTTCATCCCCCGTTTCTTTTGTTTCCCTCTTCTCTTCTCTTCTCTTTCCTTTCTTTTCCTTTTCTTTTTTCCGTCCCTGTTCCTCTCATTTTCCTCTCCCCCTTTTCTCATTTTTTCCCCGACAGCAGCGCAATTTTTTCGACAATATCCTGACAGGTGGGGGGGGGGTGTCGCACCCCCATACCCCGCTTTCAGCGACGCCTGTGGTTGTTATCCCATTATTCTTTTAAAAGAAACGCAACTCATCATGCTCTCGTACCTCTCTTCTATCGTGTTTTGTTTCCCTTTCATTTTTGTTCCCTTCTCCTTTAACTCACAACAATTCTCTCTTTCCCCATTTTTTCCATCTCTTATTTGTTGGTTCTTTTTTTTTGGGGGGGGGCTACACGCCTGGCAAGAGGGACCCCATATTATGCACACTGCAAACTTGCGTGCCCCGGCCCCTTTCCCGGTAAAAACACCTTCTTATAATATCATCCCCCTTTCATTCTTTTCCCCTTTTCATTTTTCTCCTTTTCCCTCTTTTCTCTCCTCCGTTTTCCCCCTTTCTTTCTTTTCCGCCTTTTCTCCTCTCTCTCTCTTCCCCTTTCTTTCTTTCCCCCTTTCTTTCTTTCCCCCTCCTTTTTCTATTTTCCCCCTTTTGTCTCCCTCTTTTCTTCTTCTTTCTCTCTTCCCTTTTTTTTTACCGGGAGGGGGGGGGGGGCAAATGCCCCCTGTGCCCCTCCTGAATCCGGCACTGAGAATAGTTTCTCCCTTTCACTACCTACCTGTCTCCATTCCCCTCCCCTCTCCCTAAACATTCGAATCCCCCCTCGTTCAGTCATCCTCGACACTCCTTGCGTACTTAACCACTTCAATTTTGATCAGTATATCTTTTATGTAAGAAAATGATCGCACAAGAACATCGAAATTCCCGCCACATTTATTCTTTAATTCTAAGAAGCTGATATATGCTTCATCATAGTCAATTATCAACAAATACGTCATTTTAAATTAATGAAAAATAAAATTTCGCATTCGAGTATAAGAAAGGCTTATAATTTTGTTGTATAACTAATTTCTCTACTGTTAAACTAGTACACAGTCAATATAATTATAAGCAATTCATTTTTTGACGTAACTTTTACATCGAGCTGTGAAAAGAAAAAAATGAATCCAACAAAGAAGACCGACAATTAATTATCAATGGTAAGGATCATTAGCCAACTTCGTAATGTAATTATACCTAATTATGCATTCGTCCAGAGCCATATCTAGGTATTTTGACGCCCGAAACAACACTGAATTTGGGCCCCTGCCTACTACTTGTATATCTCCTTAAATTTACAAGAGAGGGAGCAAAGCAAATGAGCGGTAGATTTTCTGCATTTCAACCGGCCCTCACAAATCCATTTTCAAATAGAAACTTACCAAGAAAGAGATTTACAAAGAGCACTGCCATCGAGCAAAAAGTGATAGCAAAATGTATTGGTACTATAGCCTTGAATTTAACAGTGCATTGCATTAATGGTGCATGCATGAGCGAATAAATTGCATACGCTCGATTAGCATAGGTATAGTTAGGGGCAAAAAGCACTACCTCTTTTTAACACAAAATACACTGGTCGCCCATGTCAGGCGAGTGATTATGCAGTGCATGAAGGCACACTTGGTTCATTTCATAAAGTTGAGAAAGCAAAAACAGTTTCCTACCTAGAAGGATCAATTATTACTCTCGAAACAATTAATGCATAAATTATTAGTTTAAAAGCCAAAATAGCCAATTAAGCCCTTACTTTTCAATTATATTGAAGGCAATTCTTATATACAATCTCATGATACCATTTCATACAAGAATGCTCTTCTAAAAATAGGCTTATAGAGAATACAAAATGAAATAAATAATAAATCGTCACCACAAGTTATAGAATGCAAGTCTATATAAAGACATAAAAAGTGTTATTTGATAAACATTAAAGTTTTCAGATATCGTTGTTAGTTTCAATAAACCAAAAAAGTTATCAGTTCCGATTTGACCACAGTCGTGATTGTTGTCAGCCCAGGGACAGACTAAATGAGACATTCTAAAAATCTGCATGGTGTTGTGTAAACGTACTTCAAGGAGCTTGACCATGTTTTTATATTGTGCATGACTGTGACAACACTCATACACCAGAAAGTTGTATATTGTGAAATTTTGGTATCACAATTTGAAATAGGCCTCTCTTTTAGAAGTCTATACTTAAAGCTGATTAATTTTGAATAGCATGATAGGGGGGGGTGGGTACATGTCCAGACACTTAACAAACATAAAGACTTCTCTTATGAAATACTGCTTATAAACTTCTTCAAATGTCTGTTTTCAGGATACACAACAAGTCCGGACACACAACGTCTGGGTTTTTATTGTGAAATTTTGGTATAACGATTTGCAAGAACTCTCTTCTTAGAAGTCTATATTTAAAGTTGATTAATATTTTATAGTACAGGATAATAATAATAATAATAATAATGTCAACTTATAAAGCGCACATATCCATTCTAAAAGACTGCCCAAGGCGATCTTGTACAACAACAAAAAATAATTATACAATATTAAAACTACGACATAAACAAATGGTGCTTAAGTTTCTTCTTAAATATTTCAATTGATGATGATTGTCTTGTTTCTAATGGTAAAGTGTTCCATAGTTTGGGTGCAACGTTAGCAAAAGCCCTGTCCCGGCCCCCATTTGTTATTGGTTTTGGGTGTACATAACTGGAGCTGTGAACCTGAACGTAAATTCCGTTGTGGGTGTACGGTTTCAAAATCTAATACAAGTCATGGGATGAAGAATGAAGAAGTGTTTTGTAAGTAATGAGTAACAGCTTATACATAATTCTTTTTGGATGTTATGACCGAATCACAAACATCAAAATTAAAAATTGGTGATAGGTTCCCTCTAAGGTCGTCTTGGTTGCTAAAAGCTTTAGAAGGCCTTGTTGAATTCAGCCGATTCATTACCCTGGGCAACGACAGAGATGGGCAACCAAGGTGCCTTAGTCTTGTTCAGGTAATTCTGTTGAGAGGAAATATAAGAAATGATGGCATGATGATACATGTCATACACAAAAGTTGAATTGAATTAAATTAAATTGATAAGGTTTATTGTGAATAATTAGAGATAACTGCTAGAAGCTCGCACATCTTGAATTAACAGCAGACCTGTGTCCCCTTTTTCTTTAAAAATGAGGGCCCCTTTTCATTTTTTTTCAACCCTCTTCTTTAATTTTGTAATTCTTCTTTTCCTCCTTTTATTTTTGTTCATTTTTTCTGTTTCTTTGTTTCTTTTTTGATTTTCAGATATATATTTTCCGAATTGTACTCCCTTAAAATCCTGGATCCACCATATAGAAGATGGTAACTTACGCTTGCGTAGGATAGAGCATTCTTCCTTTCGTCAATGGAGGCTCCTTTGCCGACCCAACAGTAGACGTGTTCTCCATTGTTAATCACATAGACATCCTGTAGTAGTCAAGATTGATTGAAACAATGTGCAATGGCATATGTTAGGAACTTACAGTAAGAACTAAATTATTCATAATCATAATTTTATTTATTTTCTATATATTTTTGTTAACGTTTTTTTTTAAAGCAACTGAAAGCCGCCTCGGATGATATGCAATTTTGGGGCATAAATGCATGTATCCATACCACAAGACAGGTTTTAATAGTGGATATCTGAAATCAACTCCTGCAGGGTCAATCATCAAGTCTTACATCATCTTACCATGCATACAGATAAATGCATGCCCAAAGCCTCCCTCTTCAATAAAAATAACAAAACACTGACGACATCTTGACATTTTTTTCATGAGCGGCTGTGCTGTGTACTTACATCGGATGTCAATTTATCCTTGCTGATTTCACCCTCCACTGTTTCCATGTCCAAACTGCCGTCAGCATCACTGATCCTGTAACAAAATGTGAATCAGGGCGATCAGAACAAAGTGTTCAAGAAAGGTCAGGTAAACTTAATGCAAATAATTTTCAATGATGGTCTTTGAATAAGGTTAATCTTTTTACATGTACATTTGTGAAAATATCCCCATACAATGAGACAATGACTGAGTGTCGATTGTTGGCTTTTTCAGGACTCTCATCTTGTATTAAAAAGTGTCATGTCGGGTTTCTTGTAAATTTCCTGTAGGTTCTTCAGAAAGTGTTGGGTAAACTGGACCCAACACTTTGGTGATAAGAGGGATGTATTTAACAAACGTTACACCCGACCCTTCGGGCTTTAAATTATTCACAAAAGTTTGTGTAAGCAGCGCGCGAATTAGACGCGAAGATCCGATGGAACAATAAGCCCCAACAATACTATCACAACAACCACCAACATTTAACACAATTACCTCTTCAAAACCAAAATCATGGGTGTGTTTCATGAAACCGTGATTCTCTGACATCCCGTTGTAATGCTATTTAATTATCACACATTTCACTGGGATATCATCAAACTTGTGCTTGATGACGTTTTTGTGAAACAATTAATGCCCAGCCATCGATCTTACCTGAACATTTCCCGATCCCCCTTCACTGCACTTGTCTTAGCCTTACTCTCGCCCTCTTTAAGGGGTTTGTAGAAAGGATGATCTTGGGAGGTGCTGCTCTCTTCGAGGGATTGTGTACTGCACTTGCCTCGACTCTTGATCTTAGCTACCTCCTGAGCGGCCTGAAACATCAAAATAATAGGAGCATGAATGGCATAGCTAGTTGAGACTGATAGTTACGACACCGGAGTTTATTCCATGTTGGTTACCGGTAGTCATTTCATGGAGAGTCAAACATTTCTCTCCCATAGAGATTGTACATGAGAATAAAGGAACAATCGGAAAGTCCATTATGATCTATCAAAGATTTCTCTCCCATAAATGATAGAGATTACATGAGAATTAAGGAACAATCGGAAAGTCCATGATCTAACCCAAGACTACTAGACGGTGATATCCAGTACATGTTACCCAGATAGCAAAGTATCTGGGGCCCATATGGGAATCATGTGGGCCTACTGGGGCCCATATGTACCATGTAAAACCCATATGTGGCCCATATGGTTTGTCCCACCTAGAACGCAGATAATAAAAACCATATGGGCCCCATGTGGTATCTATATGGGCGATGTGGTCTTATTTCAGGGTCGACTGAGCCCAGATAGAAACATATAAAACCCATATGGGGCCCATATGGGTTTTCCCACCTAGAACCCACATAATAAAACCATATGGGCCCCATGTGGTATCTATATGGGCGAAGTGGCATAATTATGTATCGACTGAGCCCAGATAGAAACATATAAAACCCATATGGGGCCCATATGGGTTTTCCCACCGAGAACCCAGATAATAAAACCATATGGGCCCCATGTGGTATCTATATGGGCGAAGTGGCATAATTATGGATCGACTGAGCCCAGATAGAAACATATAAAACCGATATGGGGCCCATATGGGTTTTCCCACCTAGAACCCAGATAATAAAACCATATGGGCCCCATGTGGTATCTATATGGGCGAAGTGGCATAATTATGGATCGACTGAGCCCAGATAGAAACATATAAAACCCATATGGGGCCCATATGGGTTTTCCCACCTAGAACCCAGATAATAAAACCATATGGGCCCCATGTGGTATCTATATGGGCGAAGTGGCATAATTATGGATCGACTGAGCCCAGATAGAAACATATAAAACCCATATGGGGCCTATATGGGTTTTCCCACCTAGAACCCAGATAATAAAACCATATGGGCCCCATGTGGTATCTATATGGGCGAAGTGGCATAATTATGGATCGACTGAGCCCAGATAGAAACATATAAAACCCATATGGGGCCCATATGGGTTTTCCCACCTAGGACCCACATAATAAAACCATATGGGCCCCATGTGGTATCTATATGGGCGAAGTGGCATAATTATGGATCGACTGAGCCCAGATAGAAACATATAAAACCCATATGGGCCCATATGGGTTTTCCCACCTAGAACCCACATAATAAAACCATATGGGCCCCATGTGGTATCTATATGGGCGAAGTGGCATAATTATGGATCGACTGAGCCCAGATAGAAACATATAAAACCCATATGGGGCCCAGATGGGCCTTCCCACCCAGAACCCACGCATATGGGCCCCATGTCGGCCCCATGTGGGTTTTTGGTGGTGAAAATCGCACGTCGAGCATTGGCTGGGCCCAGCTAAAAACCAGGTGTATACCAGATGGGCCTTCCCACCCAGAACCCACAACTACCGATACATATGGGCCCCATATGGGCCCCATGTGGGTTTTTGGTGGTAAAAATCGCACGTCGAACATTGTCTTCACCCAGCTGAAAACCAGATGTATACCAGATGGGCCTTCCCACAAAGAACCCACAGGTATACGGATCCCAAGTGGCCCATATAAAAACCAGATGTATACCAGATGGGCCTTCCCACCCAGAACCCACAACTACCGACACATATGGGCCCCATATGGGCCCCATGTGGGTTTTTGGTGGTGAAAATTGCACGTCGAACATTGTCTTCACCCAGCTGAAAACCAGATGTATACCAGATGGGCCTTCCCACAAAGAACCCACAGGTATACGGATCCCACGTGGCCCATATAAAAACCAGATGTATACCAGATGGGCCTTCCCATCCAGAACCCACAAGTACCAACACATATGGGCCCCATGTGGGCCCCATGTGGGTTTTTTGGTGGTGAAAGTTGCACATCGAGCATCGGCCGGGCCCAGCTAAAAAACAGATGTATACCAGATGGGCCTTCCCACCCAAAACCCACAAATAACCCCCTAATTTGCATAATGAATATGGGGTGCGTGTACATCTATGTTTTTTTACAATTTATCTGAATTTACAGGATATTTCCTAATTACTGATGATTTAGTTATATGCAATTCATTTCGAAAATACTACAAAATGTAAATTGCTAATTATTAGGACATTTCACTACTTTGTATAAATTACATTTAATTAAACATGAATTAAAAAAACACTAACTGTGAACTAAAACAGATTCAATAAATTACAAGTATATGGAAATGTCTCATCTCAACAAATTAACCAAGTCTTCTTAATACCAATGCCTTTACATTGGAAATTTTAGACGATGTGTTGTTGCCATTGGCAAAATTAATTAGTACAAGTGTTACATAACGTACTAATTATATCTGCTAATTGGGGCTTTCAACTGTTTGAAAGTTGTGCCAAATGGTACGACTGGTCCAGTTAAACCCAACTGGTAACCCTGGAAATTAAAATGGGATAAATGAATTCAACTGGGTAAAAATAGAACCCATTTAAACAATATGAAGCCCATTTAGAACTACATTGGCCCATATGGGACCATATCAAACCCACTTGGCCCATATGGATCCCATATAAAAACCCGCTTATAGCCCAAATGGGCCCCATATGGTTTACATGGGTACGATGTGGGCCTGCCCATATTTACCCCACGCGAAACCCTGGCCCATATGGGCCCCAGACGGGGTGTACGGTGCAAAAAACACATGGGTCCCAGATGGGCCAAGTGGGGCCATACATAGCCCACATGGGCAACCCATATGGGGCCCATATGGGAGCAATGTGGGCCTGCCCATATTCAACCCACACTAAACCCACTTGGCCCAAATGGGCCCCACATAGGGTGTACATATGGGTCCCAGATTGGCCAAGTGGGGCCCATATGGGCCCATACATAGCCCAAATGGGCCACATATGGTTTACATGGGTACGATGTGGGCCTGCCCATATTTACCCCACGTGTAACCCTGGCCCATATGGGCCCCAGACGGGGTGTACGGTGCAAAAAACACAAGGGGCCCAGATGGGCCCATATGGGCCCATACATAGCCCACATGGGCAACCCATATGGGGCCCACATTTTAGCCCAGATAAGCCCACAAGTAACCCATATGGGCCCCAGATACTTTGCTATCTGGGTAGCCGTAGCTAGATGAGAGAAAGTTACATCATCGGAAGTTGGTTCTGACTGCATGGTAACTAATTTCACCCAGCCCTAAGTGGTTTCCTGCAAATTGTATTATGGAGCTAGGGAACAATGTGAAGCTTCATGATTTAACCTATAACTATCTACCCTCTACATGTGCACTGTGTGTTACAACTAGACCCTATAACTATAGCTACCCTCTACATGTGCATTGTGTGTTACAACTAGACACTATGTCTCTCTCTCTCTCTCAATACGCTATCAAATCTTGTCAACATTTTATTTTTAAAGACAGATCGAATCACCCTTATGAGCTTGGCCGGGAAGAAGGTTGATATAAAATCTCAAATTATTACCTTAAATTTTTCATCATGACTGCAGCTGGCACCGTTCCACTGGTAAATCATCGCTCCAAGATCCAAGATGAAGACATCACCAGACTTCAGATTACCTTTCTTCAGAGAGACCTGAATAATGGACAAAATAATAATAATAATAATAATAGTGGGTTCTTGTATAGCGCTCATGTCTGTCAGATTTGACACTCCCTGGCGCTCCACATGCAGTTACTACCCGGCTTAAACATGGCTACCATAATAGGGCACGAAATCATTCCAAGGAATTCCTGCCAGGTACCATTTTACTTCACCTGGGTGGAGTGTGGCACTATCGTAGATGAATGTATAGCTAAAGGACATTAGTGTCGTTATTTTTTTTGTTAGAACACTATTATCCAGGAAAGGAGGTACAGTTTGACTTGCAGGCCTTGATATTACTCCTTCTGTCTGTAACACAGATCTGTAGTGTCCGTAACACTGGCTCCTACTCTTTTCTACCCTCGATATTGAAACTAAAACACAATGATGCATTTAATTTTATACTTTATTACATCTAACTAATATTGTTGAAATAAAATATTTTTTAACCGCGAACCATGTGATCCACAGTACGTCACCGCGGTGACGTATCCACTAGACCACAACACCTCCACGTAAATACAAACAAAAATTGAATCAAAATTTGACAGGGGAAGCGGTAAGAGATGACAATGGCTTAATTTTTAACTTTATTTCAATTTGAACTTTGAGTTCTAATTCAATTAAAATGTTTATACCGATTCCAATTTTGAAGTTTAGATTTCATTTTCTATTCAAAATTTAGTATCATTCTACTAGCATCTTACGATCAGAAAATTCGCTGATGGGAGTATATAGGCCATATCAAACCCAAACAAAATCCCGTTATTGGTATGAATTCAACTAAAATGATATTTTATTCACCTGAGTACTTGTGATTTTCTTGTCGGACCCTTTCTTCACATGGAAAAGACGCGGTTCGTATTGCTCTGGTAGTACACGTCTAAAACCAGTGTCAGCACCGCCCTTTAGGAGCCTGCACAATTGACAGAAAACAACAAATAAATAGGAAAACAATTTAGGAGACTATAGTAGCTAATACAATCAATATCTTTATCATAATAAAGTTATCTATTGATGTGATACAGATTACAGATTACATAATTATTAATATTAGCAGTCGTAGTAGTAGCAATTTGTAGTCAAACAACAGTATTATTATTATTATCATTATTATCATTATCATTAATATTTTATTATTATCACATACATTTTACATGTATGATAATAGTGCAAGGTTTTGGGGTCTTTCAACGCCGTAAATTTTTGTTCCATGTACTGGAGCATATGAGAGATCCCAGATGGTTAGGATAGACTAAACCATAGCATATTAAAAGAGATAGTTGTGACATGCGCATCTTCACGTACACAAGCGGTTGAATCATGTTGCTCTTTCTTTGGTGCTTTGACGGACCAATCAGAAACAACTTCCGGGAACCTACCGGGGTAGTATTTCTCTCCAGTAGCTATATATGACCTGAAAGAAGGGAAGCTACCTCTTAGACATACATGATGGTTGCCATGCAACCCTGTAGCCAGGTGTTATAGCACAGGAAGTACAACAAAAACGGTACTTTATTCCTATCTTATTTGTACCAATACTGTGCACGATAGCCTAGTTATTGCTGTAACTGTTATTAGAGTTCAGCTTATATTGCATTGAATGACTTCTATACATGGCTTATTTTTTTTTTTTTTTTTTTTTTTTGTTTCTTCAAAGTTTAAAGACTCATCCAAATTAATAACCTTCATTGAGGTATTCGAGTGAAAAGGATTTGCTTTTGAATTATTCCTAATTACCATTCATGTCTTAACTGCAGTGGAGGCTGTCTAACAGTCAAATAGGCTTACAGGCTACGCAAGCCTTTTGCCCAATTAAATTAATATTTCACATGTACAATAGGAGCAACAAATTTCATTAAAGATTGCTCATCCCCCCTCTTCTTTCTCTCTCTCTCTCTCTCTCTAGGCTCTCTCTCTGTCCTCACTTTATTTCCCCTCTCTCTTTCCATTTTCTCTGACGTTAGCTCTTTTATTACAGAAAAATATGGTAGCGGCAAGTTTGAGATTTTGAAATGTTTTTCTCATCTGCTCTAGCTGCCAGTAGATTTCCAAAGTTCTCATTATATAAGTATAAGTAGTAGTAGTAGCATCTTCGCATTATAACAATTTTCATCATCATCATAGTCATGATTATCATCAATATTATCATCACTAGTAATCATTAGAAAGAAGCAAAAAAAAGATTGAACAAATAAAATCTTACATGAGGGATTCGAAATAGGACTTGAAGAGCGTACTTTCGTGACCTTGAACCTCTCTATGCTGAATGGGTTTATCATCCAAAAGTGTATCCAGCTCAACAGTCTTGTATGCTGCTGTACCATACTCATCCTACACATTTACAGAGAAGGTGGATTTTAAAGGAAAAGGTAAAAGGGGAAAAATGAATCCAAAGGCAAATTCAATACCCTATAACTTGTACATCCCACAAAAATGTTCACATTACGTAATACATCATACCACATTTATGTTTATGGTTTTCTATTTGAAGATCATTGAGAACTGGTCATGCGATTGCATGTGAAAGAAACAGTTAGGTTGTTAAGAAAAGTTGATTAAGTATACTCAGAAAATTCTGTGAGCAAATAGACCCAATCTTACTCAGAATCATTTGAAACATATTATGACAATGCACATAGATCATATTGGTTTATTCTTAATGATGATGAAAATAGTAATGCAGCACTTGAAAAAAAAAATATTTTGAATAACAACGTTTTCTTGCAGAGAAATTGTTTGAATAAAACATTCATAACACCCTAAGATCATGGATTGTACATCATGTACCCGTAAACTACACTTAGGTGGAGAGGGACAGCTGTAAATAAACTGCCTTGTCTCACAATATACACATGAGTAAGGATTTGATCACATACCCTGCTAAAACTATCAATTAGAATTGTACATCAGGGAATGAACTACAGCGGTGCTGACACTGGATAAAAAACTACCATTTTACAGATTTAACGAACCTGCGTGGAATATTTTCCAATCCAGAAGTGAACGTCATACTTCAATGCATCACCCTCTGGATCTTTCTATAAAAAGAAAAGGGAAGAAAAAAAAACTGATGGATAATTAGAACTCAAAGTTATTTATCGGTAAGGTCAGCTTCTTTCACACAGCATTATGTCTCATCAATCCTATTCCCATAATCTCCAGTGGCTTATCTAGACTTTATCTCAGGAGGGAAAAAACCTCACATGTTACTGTGATGCATATACTTCTAGATCTAGTATAAAACAACTCACTTTTTTTCAGGGCCTTAGTTTGCATTATCATGTAGGAGGGATCACCTTTTATGAATGCCATATTTTGAAACTATCATTATATTTCGTTGTTTCTTGACTTAAATGATTCCCAAATCTGTAAACTAAAACAAAACTAAAACAAAACTAAAACGTAAGTTCTCCCAGAGCTACTGTTCCCAATTTTCAGAACCACAAATTTGTGTACAAAGTTACTTAGAAGGGACTGTACGTCTGTACCTGTGATTTACAATTGTCTGAAAATCAGAGGTATCTATCAAGTCATGCTTCAATGAGCACGCTTTAACAACAAAATGACTACGTTTCAAAATTAAGATTATCCTTTCCTTAGTGTGATATGACAGACAGTCCAATTCACGACTGCCGGCGCTGTGTGTGTGCTTTAACTGGACTGTTTAATAATCTCTGTTTTTCTTTAAAGGGGAAGTCCACCCTGATATCAAGTTGGTTTAAATAAAAAGCAGAAAGATGAGGGAAACTTGTAAACTCTTGCACTCCAGAAATAAACAGCTTGGTCTTAATTAAAATAAAATGATGTCTGGATTCGAACAGATCCTTAGTTGCACTGACTTGACTAGGAGAAGCTCAATTTTTTTTTAACAGATCAAAATATAAGTGACATCGTAAGTAGGCTGAGGGTCATTTACACGATAAACAAGGGGTTATAACATGTACGTCAGGTGTGAATGAGCCTTAATTGTAAACTTACATAGGTATTGAGGATGATGTAAGAATCACCATTGAAGAACTCTCCATATTGGTCCTTCTCCCAATTGGTAACCTATTCATAGTGATAGCGAAGAGAATTAAAGATTATTATTTCTTTCATGAAATTCATATTGGCCCTTTATCTGACCTCTTAGACTTCTATTCATATCATGACTATTATTATCCTTTGTATTATCATCAAATACATGTAGACTACTTTCATCAACATAATCATCGTCATTATGAGTAGGCACATGGTCATCATCCTCATTATTTTTTTTTAATTATTTTTATTAGTATTAGTAGTAGAAGTAGTATTAGTAGTGGAAGTTGTAGTTGTAGTTGTAGTAGTAGTAGTAGTAGTAGTAGTATAGTAGTGGCAGTGGTAGTTATAGTAGTCTTGTAGTAGTTTTAGGGGTATTATATTAGGCCTAGTAGCAATGGTTGTAGTTGTTGAGGTGATGTTTGAAGTAGATTAGTATCTTAATAATTAATAATAAATTAAATACTATTTTCAAAATTTAGTCTGGACATAGTACCTTGAACTTGACGATCCGCCAAATCTGGAGGCCGACTTCCTGTCCTGCCCCCTCCCAGGCTGGTTCAGACTGTGCACTCTCCTTCTTCACTTTCTTCTCAGTATCCGAACCAAAGAGTGCGAGGTTCGAATCCTGCCAGTCATACTTCTTCGCCTTCTGCATGTTTGCTAGTTGTTTTAGAAGTTATCTGTACCACAAAGAAGATTGATTTTTATTCTCATTGTTGTGACAGGTCGAAATGTTTTTAAATCTATTTTTTTAAGGAGGTCCCTGAATGTCTCTGAATGATGAGATCCCTTTCGTGTACTTCTGAGGGGATCCCTAAAAGGGGAAGTCCATTTTGACCTTAAGTCAGAGAGGGTATAGGGTAATATAGAGAGAAAGGATTTTTTGCCACATCACAGGTTGAGAGGGATGAGCATAGACCATGCATCCACTCATGACTTAGGCGGTTTGATTTGCCAGAGAAGCTAACTCTGAGTAGAACTTCATACTTAAAAGTATTTCTGCAGCATCTATGAGGTCTTACTTCATCATTTGGTTGGAGATGGCATTTGGTTGGAGATGGTTCTAGCTAGTTGGTCTAATTCTATAGTCTCGGTGTCTCAGTTTCTCCTCGAGAGCTCAAGAGGGGGTTGATCCATCCTCAAAATAATACCACATGAAACTCTTAATGACTTTGTCGTGTGTCATTTGTGCCTGCTGTTACATTAGCAAGATATTTATGATTGGAAATCGAAATCAAATTTTGCGTTTTCCTAACGGTTTTCATAACACTACAGTCAATTGGGGAAAACGAGTATGGAAAAACCGGTCAAAGTTTTTTACTTTTATGAGGCACTTCTTGATCATTTTGGAGCGCAATTTGTTTATTAGGGCCTCAATATTACATCACATCACAGACACTGATAACACGTAGGACGTGCATCTCAGAGTTAACATTGTTAAACGGATACCTTTAACTCAACTTAAGTTAACATTTACACAAGAAATTTAAAAAAATCACCACACATTGGGTCTTTATATAAGATGAAACCTATTAGTATACACATAAAAAGGGGGAGGAAGGAAAATAGATGAACAGATGAAAAAGAGAAAGGGCGGAAGAAAATAAAGTGCCTGTACGTGAGTGTACGGTGCGTGCGTGTGAGGATGAGTCGAGTTGCAAATTGTAGTTGGTTTTGTTTGGAGTTTGGTTAGTATGGGAAGGGGTTCTAATTTGTTTTATATTATTTATAGCTAATTTCAATTTCGGAATTACGACCCTTCGGAATAACGAACATTCGGTATAATCAAGGAGTTTTAAGAGCCGGACCCAACTGGCAACAAATTATTCTTAAGCAGCTGCCGTTTTCTATACTGGTATACTGGTGTGCTGTAAACTGTGCTGTTACCTTTGATGTCCCGAGGTTCGAAGCCGCCAGTATCATTCGAAAGCTTGAGTAGTGATTTTGATCACAAAGAAATATCCTTTTTATTTCATTTTTTATTTGAACTAACAAGGGGAAAATCGAACAGATGATAAAATATGAATAGAAAAGCCTAATTGTGTCAAGAAATTTGCTTGCATTGTTTGATAGCAGCTTTAATTTGTGAAAAATAGTGAAATGTTAGTCCTAAACCTGCAATTTCACACTTTTCCGATTACTTCCTGCTCACAAAAATAAAAAGTGAATTTGTTTATGTACAGTTCTTTATGATGTTATATGTCAGATAAGTGCCCACACATGCCCAGTCGAGTAATTTTGATTAATATTTCAGGAAATTTTGCTCCATTTCCATACGCTTGCCTCCTATATATAAGCACTGTGTACTGCGCGTATTATCAGAAGAGTGGTAGCGAAACGTAGTTACAAAAACATATTTCCCTTTGAAAGTGGCCTGTTAGTTTGCAGCTGGGCTGAAATTTTTTATCTACGCATCTGCAAGGAAAATCCAGTTAAGCATATGCCTGACATATTTTCTCCTGGCGGCATCGAAGATGGTACAAAGGGAATGAGCTAGATAGGACTCCATCTCTTAAAACGTCTTGGTATAATGAAGAACCGGTGTGATCGGTCACTTTAAATATTGAACGGACAAGACTCTAAGGGCAGGCGAGTGTCCACTTTCTTCGCAATCATGGAAGCTATGCATTCTCCATCGGTCACCTTATCTAGTTACAGATAATTATCACCCAAGGGTTCGAAAATAACATTCTCAGATACTCCCCAACGTTTGTGATGCACAAGCTGTTTCCAAAGTATGTCTGTTCACAGGGGCGTACGCAGGATTTTTTCGAAGGGGGAGGGGGTTAAAATTTGAAAATTTCGCAACGACTCAGCCAGCCGCTGAATAAGGGGGAGGGGGGAGAAGCACGTTTGTTTTCCCCCAGAAATTTGGTCAACCGATATTTCGTTCAGTTTGGAGGGGGGGGGGGGGGGGTAAGGTCACCTTTTTGGGTCGTAACCCTCTTCTTCTTTTTTTAAACGTAATACAAAGTTTTGGTATGGAGTCATGAATTTGGTTTAAATGAACATATTGGAAGCGTATGCGATTTTACAATATTCAATGATCGTTGTTGCGGTTGAAATGGAGTCTAAAGTGATGAAATTGTTAATAATAAACTCTTTATGTTGTATAGCGCCCTCTCAAGACTGATATTACTTTAGCTTTAAAACAATGTTTCTTTACTACAATAAGACCGATTTGCTATTCCCATGTGGAAACTGTATATCAGAACTGCATATTCTGAGATTTTCATGGTCCCAGTTACCACGGAATGGCCTAAGGTGCTATTTGAAATATTTGAAATTTACCGGGAGCACCGATAGATTTTTGATTATTCAATTTCTCGTAAGCATAACATTTTTAGGGGCTAAATTTTCTAGTGCTTGTAATACACCAACAGGGGCATCCACATATATCAACATTTTAAAGAAATATTGTCCATCCAATTTTCAAAATTCCCCAAAACTTTGCATTACCTTTAATGTTGTTCATATATAAATTTGTTGTTTATTGTTTTGTTTTCTTTTTGTTTGTTCGTTCTTTTTGGTGGTTTTTCTCCACCTTCCTTAAATTTGAGTTCCCCCTCGCGATACACTACCAGAGAACTAACTTTTTTCTCAGGGTAAAGTGAAATTCAATGCTTGGAAACATTCGAAGTAATGATTACTATCAATTACAAAACACTTAAATACAGCCCCGGCATAGCATCTGAAGAGCTCTCCGAACGCTGCTGATAATGTATGACATCTCAGGTTGAACATGATCTGCGCAATTAAACAGACGATGTCCCATGACATCTCACATTTTCAGTGCCTGTTTTGTCATCTTCTCTTCAGTTATTTCTCTTACTTCATAACCATCAGGCTAAATGTTTAAAGGGCCACGCTAACTCAACTAACATAGCCTTTTAAAGCATAAATACACTTCTACTTATCAATATTCCAGCCTCTGATTTTTCAGAAAATCTCTGTATTGACCAGAAAATGATAACCATACATTTTTCAGTTCTCACGCTTGCTGGGCTACGCCCCTCGAAAAAGGGTAATACGGCCACGTGGCAATGAGGACGCATTTGACGTCATGTCCGATTTGTCCTACAACTAAGGATCTTACAATTTCATTGTAAGTCATAAATGAGTTACCAGTTTCTAGTGAAACGTTATCTGCCATATTTGTGATTTTCTTTGAATGGGCACTTTACTACAAATTAATATGATTGCGTCATCTTTACAAATAATTATGTATGGCTATCTCCGTGTATATTTATTCCTTAATTTCCTGTAGATCTATTTTGTGCCTCTGTCTCTCTGTCTCCCCCTCTCTCTCTATCCATCTCTTCTTCTTTGTCTTCTTTTCTTCTTCTTCGTCTTCGTCTTATCAATCGTCATTATCTTCTTCTTCCTCCTTTTCCCTTTATTGCCTCCCTTACATAAGGTCGCTATGTGTCTTCGTTCATCACTCTTTCCCCTTCCTCTTTCTCACTCAATTTCTGTCTTGTCCATCACCGTCTCTTTGACCTCTCTGACCCTCACCCCTTCTCTCTCTCTCTCTCTCTTTCTATTTATCTATCTCTCTCTCCCACACACACACAGTGATTCTCTCTCTCTCTTTCTTTCTGTCAACCGCCCCCTCTCCCTCTTTTACTTTCTCTCTTTTTTTAAATGTCTCTAGTTATTCCCTGCATGAGAGACTCCGTAGAACACACACACACACACACTCTTTCTCTCTCCTTCTCCTTCTCTCTCTCTCTCTCTCTCTCTCTCTCTCCTTATCCTTCTCTCTCGTATTTTCTTGTACTAAATCTTGACGTCACACCCTTGCTCTCAACGTTATTTGTGTGGCGAAATTAATATGTTACATTACTTTGCGAGGCTCAATCTTGATCTACATTAAATCTGAATGTGGCAGATCATCAATCGATGTCAAGAACCTCGTCACACTGAATTTGATGTATGGGCCTACAATTTGGAGGGGCGATTGCTAAGCAGGAGAGCAGTGGTCTCGTAACAGGGAGGTCTAGGGTTCGAAACCAAGTCGATTCAGCATTGCCTTTTGGTGAGGCATAAATCCTCATTATCGAGTCCATCGGAGAGGCCTTTGAGCAGTTGGTACCCTGGTTGCTAACATTTACAAGCATACCCATGAATTCTTAGCAGACACGTAAAACAAACGAATCAACCAACCCTGATACAGTAACCAGGTAGACATGTTCACATAACATAGACCACATAACTGCAGGTTGGCCTCATTCACAGATTAAACGATAAATAAAACAGGGACAGATACTTAGCAGAAGAGAGAGAGAGAGGATTTAAGAAAGAAAAAACAATTAACAAAGAAACAAAGGTAGGACGGGAGAAAGAGACAGAGATGGCAAAAGAAGCGGGGAGAGAAACAGAGAAACGAACAATAAAGATGTTTGAAGAGTAAGTGAGAGAGAAGATGTGCAAGAGATATACAAGAAAATGAATAAAAGACGAAGCTGATAACGTTTAGAATGATAACATAGAACATTGAAGAAAGGTGGAGAGAGAAAAGGGCATAGACAGACATAAAGACAGACAAAAGCATAATCCACAGGCACCCACTCTATTTTGACACTAAACAAAAATTTCATAAAACCGTAACTAATTAGCCTTGAGCCGAGCCTAATTGT
The DNA here is from genome assembly GCF_000002235.5 of Strongylocentrotus purpuratus. NCBI lineage: Eukaryota > Metazoa > Echinodermata > Echinoidea > Camarodonta > Strongylocentrotidae > Strongylocentrotus > Strongylocentrotus purpuratus. The sequence goes on from NW_022145595.1 coordinate 721,532, forward strand.
GTCAGTCTCTGTCTAGACATGTACTGGGTGCAGTTTATAGTCTTACAAATCAGATCATGTGTTACAACTGCATCATATGAATTGGAAGGGGTTTGTGGCTGAAAAAACAACTTGATTCTGCACAATATATGTCTTTTTTTCCAATCATTTCATTCAAGAATAACAAATCTCTGGATATTAATATATCACTAGTAATACCAAACAGATTGGTCATATCAAGAGATGGGTGAAACAGAGAGCGAAAATGTAGTGAAAGTTCACTCTTTTCTCTTTAGAAAGCACTTGAAAATCAATCGATATTCATTCTTAAACAAGTGATCACTTTTACATGACACTTAACAGGGCGAGAAAAAAAAAGAGTGAAAATGTACTCTTCTTTCGTTTTAGTGAGTACGGGACATGATATTACAGGGAATCGTTCAATAGATACTTGTTATGCTATTATTCAAAATATCGTCACCATAAGCAGAAGAGAGGATGCTGAATCTCAATCCCTTCTGTAACTTTATACTTTCTCATTTTGTCTCAAAAGACTGTTTTTTGTCAAAACAAGAAACTTTTCACTCAGCATGGTGGCTCAGCAATCGGCTACTCATTTCCTGCACCTTTCACTCAGGAGTATCATCGCCACGCATCATGCACACAAGCGCGATTCCAGAAGAATAATGACGTGTTTTTTTTGGGGGGGGGGGGCTTGAAGAATGTTCCCCTCCTCTAGAATCTAGAACCAATACATCATGCACATTGTAGATGGAAATCACGAAGGCAATACAACCACAAGCAGCTCTAATAATAACAACAACAACAATGAACAAAATATTCATCATCATAATAATAAGAATGTTAAATAATATAACAATATAACATTCAAAATAAGCGGTGGCTTGACAGCAGAAAGATCTTTGCATTAGTGAAGAAAATAACCTCGTAGGGGTGTTTCTTTCTCAGACATAAATACCAAACATACAACGATGTATTGACGAGTGATGACCCCCAGCCCACCCCCCCCCCCCCCCCCCCCCTCCCTCCCCACCCAACCCCAAACACCCAAACGTTCATTTGTCCCCCAAATTGCAAGATTTGAGTGGTAAATGAAATGTATAAGCCCGGGATTATATCAAATTTGTTCCTAGATTAAGGCAGTGGCACAAACATTCTGGAAAGGGTTCCCATTAATTTTGTGAAATGGTCCACGCAAAATCAATAGTCAGTGTGTGTGACACAGACAATAAATTGTATACGAATGTATCGATTTTCTTTTCAACAAAATGTGTTATAGACATCTGCCACAGTTATAGCCCGACATACCATACATATGACTCAGCTGGTACAGTACCTAAACAGTATTGGCCTTTTTCCGAATGAATACTATTCTAGACATTACAGCATATACTAACAGTAATTCCACGAGCAGTGCTTTCTGTGATATTACAAAATAAAGTAATGTTTGAAAAGGGAGTGTAAATAAAATCCCCCCCAAAAAAAAAAAAAAAATATATATATATATATATATATATGTATATATATATATATGGACCATGGATTATAATACGTACGAGATCTGATTTAATTTGTAATGCAATGAATATGATAAATAGATATGCACTCGGCCATTCCTGATATTTCGTACACATTGACATCCCCTGGGTCGAGAGCAGCTAATGTTGATAATTGTCTTGCCCTGGCAGGGATTCAAACCATGAACTGTCGGATCCCCTGTACGATGGACACATGCAGACACGGAATATAAACCAGGGTTATAAACTCATTCAGGGTGTTGGATCACAAAATATTTTTGTTAAGATGTCGAACTAGAGTCTGTACCCAGAGACTACCATAATATCATAACAATATCATATTTTGCCCCTGTGGTGTTTATGTAGGGAAGTGCCATGCACAGTAGTCCTACCTATGTAGTTATAACACGGAGGGATCATTTATACGTGTCCTCCCTGCCACTAGGATTCAGTTCATTTCTCGTGAAAGCTCGTGTTCTTTAATATAGAGAGAAGGGAACCGTTTCCCAAGAAATAACTTTACTTATTCTGAGAGATTTATTATATTCTTGCCCATTAATCTACAAGATTCCCCACCAAGTGTACGAAAGAGGCATGAAGCAAATATAATGTACAGTTTCTCAGCACGACATGAGCATCGCCATTTTCTTGACGTACTTTATGAAGTCGTATTTGAAGTATGCATTCAAATTTATGGATGCTTCCTTCCCAGGTGCGTGTGGTGATGAAGCGTTCCATTCACCTGCTATTATCCAGAAATAAACAAGTATGTGCTCTTCTGGGGTGCAGGTTTCTAAAAAATTGAATAGGTTCGTCAACAGCTACATTTTAGTATTATTAAATGAATTGGTTACAATTGTGCACCTGTTTATATATTCTTCACCAAATATAATTTCTATCCTCTCAGCTATGATTTTTCCTCATTGAAAAGTAAAGGTTTTGTTAATGAGTGAACAAGTATTTCCAACTAAGGCTTGGTGCATGATACATGTACAACTTCACCTGGAAGTGGTACGTCACATTTTCAAGAAAATGGCTGCGCCCATGTCATGCTAATTCTAGGCATTACATCATGCCAAGAATATCTTTATTTATATAACTCTTTACATTTCCGTAAGGAATACAGTACTTCAAAAGGCTGGAATTCATTTTTCAGAATCCCTACACTTATACTTTGGGGTGAGGTTTCGATCCTTTAAAGACCCACTGTATAACTTATAGCTACTTGCGCCATCTATTTAGCAAACAATGCCTAATCGGTAACCATTAGTCCCGTAAGGTCCCCTTTTTGATTTGATGAGATAACCAGGGGCGGATCAAGCCGGCGGCAGGGGAAGGGGCCAAAGAGGGGGCCCAATTCGTGAGAAAATATTTAGGGGCGGACAAGCCAGCCGGTGAATAAGCGGGGGGGAGGAGGTAAGGAGCACTCATTTTTATTCATGTTTTTTGCCCCCGAAAATTTGAAATGAAAATTCGCACCCCCCCCCCCCCCTTGAGGCCCAGGGGAGGGGCCCGTCATACAGGGAGTCAGTCAGGGACCACCCGGTTCCAGTAGGCAGTGGGTTAACATGTTGTTACTGAATGAATTACAATACATGGACACCAGTCAATATTCATTACTTGTTGCTATATCGGGCAAGCCTCGAAAGGGCAAATTTCGGGCTGTCAAGAACAATCTGTTTACAAACTATGCATTAACATGATATTAGTAAACCTGTCTAATGATACGGTCACAAAGGTGCGTACGAATCCCGGCCCCCCCCCCCCCCCCCCACTCAGTGTTATTTAGGGTAAGCATATGCTCGTTCCCTATTTTTTAAAGCACCCCCTATCTGAGGACTGCCAACATTTTCGAACCCCCCCCCCCCTTTCGCGGGCTTTTCGCGGCCTTTTCCTGCTTTGGAGACCCCCCTAAATCAGGAAAAATGCTCAATGTACCCCCCTAAATTCGGAATAATTTCTCAGGAGTCCAAAGAGATGAGAAAAAAGAAGAAAAAACACCCCTTTTTTGAAGAAATCTCCGGGTGAAAGTCAAATACACCCCTTTTTTTACAATTCTCGGGCCGGACTTTGTCGCACGAAAAGTACCCCTTTACCGGACATTTTGGCAACACGCATGCGGTCATTCCGACCCCTGAGTGGGGGGGGGGGCCGGGGTACGAACGATAATTTCGTACGAATCTCCCTGTTTTTCCTTTGTCTTCCCGAATTTCCATTGTCTGAAAATCGTTCGTACGGCGTTCGTAGCAATTCGTAATGGCATTTGTGACCGCGGCTTAAGCTGTTGTCCTCTCCTCAATAGGGACTTGTAGATTGAGTGGACGAGAACACGACGAACGCCGACTGATCATGCGTGTCAACGTACGTAACTGCCCATGTTGACTACAATTAGAAATCTTTTAGATTGCACTTGACGATAATACATGCATGCAGGAAGTAACACTATGGACATCACGGACAAAGAAAGAGGACAAAATATACAGTTCCTCATTCTACTCTCAACAAAAGAACATCCCTTCACTGCTATTATGTAAAAATGTTTAGAACAGGTATGTGACACCTGTTCTACACATTTTTACATAATAGCAGGGAAGGGATGTTCCTTTGTCTACCTGAGGAACTGTATATTTTATGCGCACGAGGCATACTACAGTACCTTGAGCATGTAAAGGCGCTGAAGATTTATTAGTGTGTAGATGAATTGTGAATGGAAATTGTAAAGGCGTGTTCACTGATCACACAAAATAACTCTCTTTTTAATTTAACTGCGAGGAATCAAGGTTGCACTGGCAATAAAATACATGATAAAAAGTATTCCCTTTTCGTTATTTTATTGGGTACTGATTTGCAGACACAACACTTGCAAAGTGTAGTCATGCAAGCAAATAAATGATTCAGAATGAGAATCACATTAATGAGGATCGTGGATATTGCACGGAGTTTAAATGGTCATGTATGAGATGGACATGAATTAATCAAATGCGATGAATAATAGAGCTAACGACAATGGTAGAAATGACGTCGAAAGTCCATGAAGATGATGACGGATGAAACGAAGAAAGGGGCTCACGCGATGCATTGTGCGGAGGCTTGATGATGGAAACGCGACTTCGTTGACGTGGCTGAAGAGCCGAGAAGAACGCAATGTCGATGCCGACGCTCATGATGATGATGAATGTAGCGCTCAGATGAGAAGAAAAGAGAAGAGATGTGGCGCTCGACGACGAGGCAGTGAGTCGCTCGATGTCGGAGGCCCAGGTTGAAATGTAGACATCAAAGCCGGTATAGTGGTAGCCTCTTGTCGATGCCCTCGCGCTGTTGGAGTCTCTAAATTCTGACGAGCGAAGATCGCTCGTCAGAATTTAGAGACTGATCGCTCGTCAGAATTTAGAGACTCCAACAGCGCGAGGGCATCGACAAGAGGCTAGTATAGTGGTGATCGTGAAGAGCAGTGAGTCGCTCGATGCTGGATCGATGAGCCGGACTTTGAAGTGAAATCATCAGAGTTGCCGTGAGATGGACTCGTTGATGAAAGTTCAGACGAGCTACAGTGAATCGAGCTCGGGTGTGAAGAGAGCTACTGGAACGAAGCAGCTAGCAGCTCCCAGCGGAGAATCGGGAGCCATGTCGGTTCCTGATTTAAGCGTTCCACTGCAAGACTGCCAGTCCTTTGAAGACGGCAGGATAAAGAGTTGATGTGCCATACAAGAGGTGATAGGCACGGAAGAGAATTCTCCAAATGAAATGAAGGAGAGTTAGAATTGTAGAAGGATTTGCTCCTTGTGTATGCATTGAGCAAATTGTGATGGTAGAGGTGACATTCTCATATTGACGTGTTACTTCATCGAAGAACTATGAGAAGTGTAGTGGTGAAGAAAGTTAGAGAGTATGATGTTGTTTTCATCCTTCTTGGGAGGCAGGATAAAACAAAGAGTTCTATACCAAATTCTGGGAAGGGAGAATGAGTCACTGGTGATTACCAGGTACAGGGACATTGAAGCCATTATGCTGACACTTGTTGCCACAAATATAGGGGTGGCAGTGTCTGGCTTATGTGAGAGGGCAATGTCCCCCCCAAATTGGGTTTGCAAAATAACAAATGACATTAAGAAATGAAAAAGGATTAAATGAGGAAAATACTACAGCGCTGTATATGATATATCAATATGTATGTATGTACTAGATTTAGGAAAATCAAGGTTGACGCATTCTCGATCGCTGACTGAGACCACGTAACGCATGCGCAGTGCCTTAAAATGACGTCATACGTTGCAGTCAAAGCTGTTGACGTGCAAATCTAAAAGTCCCTAATGTCATGCCCAGTCCCCCCCCCCCCAACCCACTCCCCTCCCCCATTTCATTCTTTCTTTCTCTCTCTCTCTCTCTCTCTCTCTTTCTTTCACTCTGTCTCAAGAGTAGCAACCCCCCCCCCCCCCCTCCTCCTCCTCTCTCTCTCTCTTTCGCTCTCTCTCTCTCTCTCTCTTTCTCTCTTCCCCTCACTTCCTCCATGTCTCTCCTGTACCCCTCGGTCTGTCTCTCTCACCAACTCAATGTGCCTTATCATGCGCATCATGCATCGCCTTTGGAGAGCCATAATGGGCGTTACATCAGAGTAAAGAGTTATTCCGCTCTTAGCAGACGGTAATTGTTATCTTTCTCTCAATATCAGCGAATGCTATTAATCGAGAATCCGCTTATCGTTAAGATGTTTGCTACGCCGGATATAAGACAATCATTTCAGCCTCCACACGAAGATTGATGCAATGACAAATCCTTTACTTTCTTTCATGGTTTATATCTGGATTGTAGAGAGGGTCGATTGGGAAGGACGGGTTGAGTAGAGAGAGCCCGGTGGTGGGGGGGGGGGGGGAGGGGTCGGTGCGCCTGTATTGGTATGTTTGGCCGCTTAGTTTCATTTATCATATTTGTTTCTCTTCACAATATATGGACGAATTGACACTGAGAAAAAATAATAGTACCGTATGATTTCCTCTTTTGGATTTGGCAATAAACGATCCACCCCCTAAATATTTGGACCATGAAATGACTCTATACGTAAATAGTACATTATTGAAAAGTTACAATTTTTTTTAATTAAATATCAATATTCACTTTAGTTGATCGGCATTGCGAGGAAGTAACGGACCGTAAAGAGTATAATGACTACCCACATTATTTAGACTACAATATATTTGCCCATGCATGGCCATAAAAATAGTTTTCGGACAAAACAAATTTCTGTTTGCGCGGGATTGGTTGTAGAATACGTTGTGGCGTAGGAGGGGGCTTCAAGCGGCTTGGGGGATGTGCATAGCGGACCCTTTGGGGAAGGCCTGATGAGAGTTTTTGTTTTTGAACCTTCTAGAACCGATACCGCGCTTGCGTGTTAGCATAATGATGAGGGTATTCATAATGCATGAATACTGACATTACGTACATAGATATATATACTGCGAAAGAAAATAAGATAAGTATGGTTGCGCAGCTTCAAAGTTCAATCAAAGTTTCCTACTGCTGTGATGTTTTCCTCAAAGGTTGAAAAACAAAAACAAAATGTCTCTGCTGGGAATTGCACCCGGGTCACTAAAAAACCACTATTGCTACACACATTTTGGATACAATTTGTGAACCCACAGAATATATGCTATTTCGACTTCATCTTTACACACGCAATTAAATTCTTAGCGATAGACCTTGAAGCATCAGTTATCGCAATCGAAATTTGCAACTTGACCCCTGGCCCTTGACAGCAGAAAGCCAATCCTACTACGATTCATTCACATTATATGATTGATTATGCTGTATTCGATAGATAGGGATAAACAGGACACTGTCTGTTGAGAGCATGAAGGACATTAAGTCCCATTCTTCAACACAGAATTTATTAGCATCCTTTTGCCTCTAAACGTATTCTCATTAAGTCGTCCACTCACACACCGATGTGGAAAAGGTTAAACAAATAAATTGGTTTCTGGTATTTGCTTCGTCAACATTGACATGGATAATAGTCATAAAACATGAGCCTATACAACCATTTATTGGCAATACGTTTTCAGTCATGCAAAATCCGAAGTGACCTATTCATACATGGTTTCGGTATCGACACACTACATGTTAAAGATAAGCTTGAGTGCTGGTATAATGATAGAAAATAAATTCTCACAGAATCCAACAAAACGTACACTGAATGTTCAATATTACAAATAAATGACATGCGCCAAACGATTTTAGTAGAAATTGAATAACGAGCATAGACAGATAAGGAAATCAAGGTAAGTAGGCCCGACACCATGTGCTTACACAGATCAATAGCAAGGGCGTCAGGAGGGACGAACCCCCAACGATTTTTCCTAGGGGGGCATCATAATCGAATGTCCCCCTTGTTTGTCTGAAAAGAAGGGGACCACCCATTTTGCCCCATTAGCATTTGTTTTACCTAGTGCTCACACTACCCCCTCCCCACCCGCTTATTCACCGGCTGCCCCCCTCCCATGCTCAAGCTAGGATCGACGCCCCACTTGTGTACAAATAAGAGTTGTGGTTTTTATTGAAAAAGATTTCCAGCAAGTTTTTGTGAGTTTCTTTTTATTTTTCTGATTCAAACAATCAATCTACTGCAGGAAAAGAAAATCCAGAATGACTTAACGCCATGTTCTCTCAAGATAAGCCTTAAAGAGTAAGTGAGGTCTGTAAAGGGGAAATAATTTGTGAGCTTTTTCATTCTTTAATGTTAGTGTGGGAGTCATATCCTAGAAAAGAAATCTTCTGCAATGATTGCTATTCAAATGCTATTTTATTCGCATTATGACAAGAAATGGCTGAGGCGTTTGGGCGGGCCAAACTTGTATGTAAATGCTGCGTGTTTGTTTGTGTAGTCCTATTTGTACATGTTTTGTGTACAGTAAGTTTATCTGACTTTCAACAATACTGCGTTCATTTCTTTATAATGTTTATATTTTTTCCAAAACCTCACACCGTAAATTATTATGCGCCATTTATTTTTCAACATTTTCCAATCTAGTTTCCAGATTTCACGATGCAATCGCATGATCAGAATCCAACTTTATCTTTAAGGTTGGCCATATCGAATAGAAGATATCAAATGTATACGGGTATCTATATTGTTACGAGAGCCACTCTCATATATCGGCATACCAAATAACAGGATAGAAGCAGAAAGGAGGAAGTAATATTTTTTTATTAATAATTTGCAAAATGACGTCCATAGACGGTTCATAGCAATACATCAGCAATACACTGATACGGGAAATATATATGCACATACACACATACACACATACACACACACGACACTGGAATACAAAGAAGACTTTTTGTCAACAGTGATTAACTCATTATGTACTTTAGTTATGACGTCACATTTAAAGATAAAACTGGGTTCAGGTCATGCAAATACATTCCAAGGAAACTCTGGAAGCAATGGATTTGGAAAGGTTGATTATGTACTCATGGTAGTTCATAGGAATTGATGAAAACGTAGGGTTTTGGCGTGATCAAGATGAAAAGAAATAGACTCACTCTTTTTGAATATCACTTGCACTGCACACTGAAATGAACATAAGGAACCTACCAAAGAGTTTGGTTTAATTAAACTTATTCATCTATCTCTCGTCATAATTCGAATTAAAGGGCATTTGAAAAGCATTCCGTACGAGAGGATTCTTCAATTCAGTACAGTCAAGGAGTTTTAAAAGATGAAGTCGTATCAGCTCATTCCCTTTGTACCATCTTCGATGCCGCCATGAGAAAATATGTCGGGCATGTGCTTAACTAGATTTTCCTTGCAGATGTGTAGATAAAAGATTCCTGCATACTTTTACAGGAGGCAAGCGAAAGGAAATGGAGCAAAATTTCGTGAGATATAATCCAAAATTACTCGACTTGACATACAATGTGTGGGCATTAATCTGACATATAACTTCAAAGAACTGTACATGAACAAATTCAATTTTCATTTTCTTGAGCCGGAAGTAATCAGAAAAGTGTAAAAATTGCAAGTTTTAGGATTGCAAACTTAAGCAAATTTTCTGACATAATTAGGCTTTTGTATTGATATTTTATTATCTGTTCGATTTTCCCCTTGTTAGTTCAGATAAGTAGTGAAATGTTAAGGATATTTCTTTGTGAAAAAATTCTCTATTCAAGCTTTCCAATGATATTGGCGGCTTCGAACCTCGGACATCAAAGGTAACAGCACACCTAAGAAAACGGCAGCTCCTTGGAATAATTTGTTGCCAGGTGGGTTTTCCAGCTCTTAAAACTCCTTGGTACAATCAAACCTGTCAACCAAGGCCACCCGGGGCCCAATGGAAACAGAAAAGTGGCCACTGTAGACAGGTGGCCTTTCTGGAGAGGTTGCCACTAATACAGGTTTGACTGTAGGCCTACATGTATTATGATTTTCTTCCAAACTGACTCGCCACCCGGTGGGGTCACTCAATGTGACTTCCGGACCGCATGACCGTTACCAAAATCGCGGAAAAAGGGGTTAATTTCAAGCAATGTCCGCGGACAAAATATTCCTTGAAATAAAGAAAATAGGGGGGCACAGGTGTCCCCGAAATTGATAAATAGGGGTCAGGAAAAGGGAAAAGAGAAAACCGGGAAGGGAAAAGAGAAAACCGGGAAGAAAAATTCTCGGAGCCGAGTCTTGTCCTTGAAATATGGTAAAATAGGGGTAAATTTGCGAAAGTGTCCTTACAATCTTATAAATAGGGGTATTCCAAAGTACGATTTTGTCCTTGTTTTGATGTAAAAAAGGGGGTTAAATTTCACAAAATGTCCTTGAAATTGACCGCAAAAGGGGGTTATATGCATTGGTGGTAACGGTCATACGTGTCACTCTTTGCAGGGGAGTAAGCTCACGAATATTTGTCATGTCTACCAATACTCGACTTTCTCTTTACGTCGTCCTAGTTTACTGATCTCGCATCATGCATGGATGCCTTAGAGGAATCAATGTGATTCTAGTATTTATCCTTCCTTATCGATATGTCTTGACCGAAAACAAAACGGGATGTGAAACATGGTTGATATTCCACAGGTAACACCTCAATTACATACGTGCAAGCATCACGCATAATAATAGACCATAAACAAAACGAAAAAGAAAGAATTGTAATGGGTTATAATTCAGTCCTACAAAAGAGACTGACACCAAACCGAGAAAAAAAACAATTATTACCTTCGTCTGAACAGGCGCGTGCGCAGGGGTTGGGGGTCGAAACCCCCCCCCCCCCCTCAATTTTTTGTTGTTGTGTGCTTAAAGGTGACCAAAAAAGGGACCTTAACCCCCCCCCCCCCCCCCCTCCTCTTATTCACCGGCTGGCTGAGTCGTTGCGAAATTTTCGGCGCGATTTTCAAATTTTGGGGGAGGAATGGGGTGTGTTGGGGAGTGGTGGGTGTGCCGCGGGGAGGGGTGGGGTTTGCCGGAGGAAGGGGTGGGCGTGCCGGAAGAGGGGTAGGGATATGCCTGGGGAGATCGAGGTGGGGTGTACCGGGAAAGGTGTGGGTGTGCCAAGGAATGAGAGGGGGTGTGCCATGGGAGGGGGTTGAGGTGTGCCAGGAATATAGTGGGAGTGTCACGCCCGAGCTTCTCCAGCTTGACGCACAGTGTTGCATTTCTTTTTCTCCTTTTTTTCACTTCGGACGGGTTGACGCTCAGAATATTACACAAATCAAACCGAGATTGCTCCGAGATTATTACTAATCTGCACTTTGTTAATAAGTTTCAGCTCGTCAAGCTTGTTAAGATTTCAGCTAAGCAAATTTGGCATTATCTATCCTCCGTGAAAACCTATCTGATTATTCGGAAACTTTCGAGTCTTGCGCATCTTTTAAAATCTTTTAAAGAGATCATAACATAAGAAATAACCTGGCTCTTCCAATTGTCGTTTTATTATTCCAAATGGTCTGATGAATATATGTAGCGAAAAAGAATGCTTAAATATGAATAATATATGATTTATGGGTAAAAAATTGAAATAATCATAGTATTCTATACACTTCACTTGACATGCGTGCAAATTTTCGCGGAGATCGGCCGTTTCACAGCCGAGATCTTAAGGGGGTCATAATCAAGTATCAAGTCAAGTATCAAGTATCAAGTTTATTTGTCTTCCAGAAAACACATGTGACAAAATATAATAGAGTATAATCATAACAGAACAATGTAGAATAGAGAAAGACGAGGAGACCCCCCCCCCCCCCCCCCGGCTGTACTCATGGTACTAAGACCTCAAATAGCCCGGGTTTTTTAGGGCTAACAGGTTGCACGTTTATACACAAATACCAGAGACATTCAATTCCTGCAAATAACACGAATACAGTATAATACACGGGCGCGGGCGAGAACGATTTGGGCGTTGGCTACATGGTCTCTGACAAAACAAAATGTAAGTTGTAATTGACTGAAATAACATCTACAGCTACACAGAACGCATGAAATATAAGAAATCATGAAATGGTTACTCAACTAGTTTGAATATCTGTTCACAAACTAGACACCAGTACACGGGCGACTTACAGAGAATGTGAAATGTCATAACACACTTACCCGCACAGAAAGAAAAAGGTGGACTCCGTTTGTTCAGCTCCCTACTTCCTGAATGAAATTCGAGTTGATGTGCACAGTGTGTTGAAGGGCTTTACCTCTCCGCCTGAGCGAAGACTTTGTACCGTATCGCACGATTTATATGTGTGGAGTTTGAAGATTGACGCGTGAGTGTTATAGTCTATAATTAGAGACCTCTTTTTTATTGTATTTTGTACGGAACCCAGCGGCGTACAAGAGACAGGGCCGCACAGAGGTAGCTCATGCATGCAGTCTCTACCGTCAAGGATTGGCTAAATACCAGGTCCATGCACTGTGAATATGAAGGACAAAGAAAGCGGACAAAATATACAGTTCCTCAGGTAGACAAAGGAACATCCCTTCACAGCTATCATGTAAAAATGTGCAGAACAGGTGAATATGCATGTACACCTGTTCTACACAATTTTACATAATAGCAGTGAAGGGATGTTCCATTGTCTACCTGAGGAACTGTATATTTCGTCCGCTTTCTGTGTCTGCCATGTTCATAGTGATGCTATTACTGTCCAATGGTTTATTAGAGCATAATAATAATAGGAAAAGTTTATATAGCGCTTGTGACATAAACGTTTCAAAGCGCTGTACACAAATCAAAATTACTTCAAGAAAAATCAATATTACTAGTGGTTAACATTACTCAAATTACCTTGAAAACAAAATATTACTATTAAACACAATTTAACAAATTAACATTACTTAAATTACTAAGAAGATCACTAATATAACTTTACAAAAATGAACATTACTTAAATAACCAAGAAGATCAAACATTATTACCATAACTAACGAAGTTCACAAAACATGTAAATTCCTTGGAAATTAACATATTATATCATTATATCAATAAAAGCAATAATTAAAAAAAGACATAATGAAGGCATTGTAATAATTATTCGAACTTATTGTATAGTTATTTGAGTTGTTTTTGGAATAGATGAGTTTTTTTGAAAATGTCAATGGTGGGTGAGTCCTGGATATGGGCGGGGAGAGTGTTCCAAAGAGTGGGGGCACAGACTGAGATAAGGCCCTGTCACCATAGAGCAGGCTTGGTAGGTCCCTGATTAGAGCGAATGAGATGAAAAGTAAAGATGTCTTGATTCACCTTGATTAGACAATTTTTAAAAAGGGCTTCAATAAATCAGGATCGAGTTGTGAGTTTAAACATGTTACATATTATTCGATATTATTTTATTAACCTGTTACAGATAATTGTATTTGAGTAGTCATAATGCGAATTGCATACATCAATTGTGGTTAGGTATGAAGTATGCATTAAATTTGATTACATTATGAAAAATGGCCTTTTTGTATACCTGAACAGGGTATGTGAATTAAGACTACACCAGTGACACTAGCAGGGAACTTTTCTTTTGCTCTTTCCCTCTGTCGCATGACGCAGACCCCAAAGAATCTTTCAATTTAGTTCCCTCCAGACTAAAGAGCTCCCCACTTGTTGATAGAAAACCTATGTTATTGAGGAGATGAGGCAAATTTGAGGGAGAGGGGTAAGAAATAGGGATTGGAGGGGGAGAGGGGGTTGAAATATCATTGACCGAGGCAGAGGGAGAAAAGGAGAAAAGTTAGTAAGTAACATGGGCCATAACACAGGGGTGGAAATTTGGAGAGAAAGAGAGAGGGGGACGAAGAGAGGGAGAGAGGGAGAGAGACAGACAGACAGAGACACACATACATACAGAGAGAGAGAGAGAATGAGAGAGACATGCACATAGAGAGAGAGAGAGAGAGACATATATATACAGAAAGAGAGAGAGAGAGAGAGAGAGAGAGAGAGAGAGAGAGCGAATGCGAGAGGTGGTAGCAGGAATATTAATAGTTGACAAGATTTCAGGATTTTTTGAGGGGGTGTCAAACAACACCCACGCGCTCCAGCTATGTCTAAAATATTAATACCTCAGGCTCTAAGGCATTGTCTTCTGCATTCCAGTGGCGTATCGAAAATCACCAAAAAAATTGTTTTCTTCTGCCAGCCTAATTTTGCAGTGACTTATTGAAGATGAGGTCAAGTAAAACTACTTTCTTTTTCGGCCCGCCTCAATTTCTCCTTGGTGTATGTGATAATTTTAGTTTGAAATGAGAAAAGGTATGAATCTCAGGACAATAATGACATGACATGACGCTACTTAGATTCCCTGAAGTGCATGTACAAATTAAATGAAATTTATATTTTATTTTGTATGTGTGGGCACTGTGTACTGCTCGTATTATCAGACGAGTGGTAGCGAAAAGTAATTATCATTTCAAAAGCATATTTTCCTTTGAAAGTGACCCGTTGGTTTGCAGCTATTTAGGCAGGAATTTTGCCTACGTATCCGCAAGCAAAATCCAGGTAAGCACATGCCTGACATATTTTCTCCTGGCGGCATCGAAGATGGTACAAAGGAAATGAGCTAGATATGACTCCAGCTCTTAAAACTCCTTGGTTTTATAAACATATTCATATTCATGGGTTTCTTTCCTGGGGACCTAGTGACGAGTTATTTCATTAACCTGTTATAAATGAATGAACTGAATTACTTGGAATCCAGTCTCCATACATTGCTTGTTGCTATGTCGGGTAAGTCTCGGAGAAGATTTTGAGGTTGTCAAGAACTACCTTTGTTAAGCATACAATTTGGATGATGATCTAGTACTTAATTTGTACTGGAAATCTCGCTCAACAAGCCTAGCTTGTCTGAGATTCCCCTTTTTCCCCTCTCAGTTAAATCAAGCAATATAAATATGTTGTCTTATTCTGAAACTTAAATGTACTCTGTAAACTTATTTTATTACGTACATACTTATCAGTATTTCGTTACCTGTATAATTCATTTGTTCTATTATATATTGTAATACTATATGGTTTATATATGTCATATTACTTTGTGGATATTTGAGTGGAAAAATAAATAAAATTAAATAAAATTTTTAAAAATATGTTAGTATAAAACCAGTCTATTGTGATCATTGTCGATCTGCTGAATAGCAGTAAATTCAAACTGGTTTGATGCCCACATACCATCGTCTGTTCTATAACTTCACATCTTATTTCATCTGTCATCCTTCTTTATTATTAAGCATTTGGCGTCACCTGTGCCTGGGTGGCAACCAATACAAATAAATAACACAATAACACACTGCAATTATTGTGGGATAGCCTGACAACGACTACTGGGAGCCGGCCGTTTATTTCGTATGAATGTTTAACACACTGTCGCCGTTCCTTCTGGAAACTGGCCGCACACGACCCAGGGGTAAATACCAGAGGGAAAACTTAATGAGAATAAAGACGCTGGAAAACATTATGATCCATGTCGTTACATAACATAACATAACACATCGCCCCAGGGGCGGCCGAGCGACTTCCAAAGTTGGGGGGCACCAACCAAAAGGGGCACTTTCTGGAAGAAAAAAAAAGCACCTACAATGGGAAATCTCAAAGCGAAATTATCCAATTTGGTAGACATTGGTATATACCCCTACATTGTGATAACATCATTAGGGATTATTTCAATATCTGTTTCTCTTTATACATCATACAATAAATTGCTTAAGCATTAAACTTTGCAGTTGGGTGTGATGTCTGAAAATTCATTTGCGAGCGAGCAAAGTAAGTGAGGAAAAAACTTAAGATTTGTGAGGTCGCAGTGCGAAAAATTATATCTTTTAAAGAGGAAAAACACAATCCTGGCGGGGTTATAAGCACATTCTCATACCGGAAGACTGAAATGACCATGATAAGTAACAAAATGATATCATTTATAAATGCGAGCGAAATTGCCTCTTAGTCGCTTTAAATTAGGGGCACGTTTACTGATGTGAGGAAAAGGGGACACTTATCGAACGGACAAATCAGAAAAGAAAAGGAGCACGTGTCAAAGTACAAAGGCTAATTATCAAAGGTAAAAATGAGGCACTTCTTACGCCTAGAAAGAGGCACTCACCATGGATGAAAAAGGGCACTTATGAGAATGTGAAATGGGGCACCCATCAGATTTTGATAGGGGCACTGACCAGATATGAAAAGGGGCACTTATGAGAATTTAAAAATGGGCACTTATAATAAAAGAAAATTTGCTTTTTTTGAAAGAAAAGGGACCCCGATCAGATTTTTATAAGGGTATTTATCGGAGGTGTAAGGGCGCTTTGATGAGAAGGGGGAAGTAGCTTATATTAAAAAGAAAAATAGTCACATGTCAAAATAAACGGGACACTTATCAGAGATGAAAAGGGGTAATTATTAAAAAGGAAAAGGGGCACGTGTAAAAATAAAACGGTTATTAAAGGTGAAAAGGGGCACTCATCACTCATCAGAGATGAAAAGAGATGTTATCGGAGATGAAGGGGGCACTTATCTGAAGTTAAAAGAAGTAACTTCTCAAACCTGAAAATAGTTATTTACCATAGAAGAAAAGGGGTACTTATGAGAAGGGAAAAGGGGCAAATGTTAAAATTAAAGGTGCGCTTATATGAGGTAAAAATCATGATGGGGGTAGTTATTAAAAGGGGAAGGGGCACTTGTCAAAGTAAAAGGGGCACATCTCTGATTTGACAAGGGCAATTATCAGAGGTGAAGGGGGCACTAATCAAAAGTGAAAAGGGGCACTTCTCGTACCTGAAATGGGGCACTTACTAGAGATTAATAAAGGCACTTATGAGAATGGAAAAATTGACAATTATTGCAAAGGAAAAAAGAACAATTGTCGAAGGAAAAGGGGCACATGTCAAAAGGGGGCACTTATCAGAGGTGAAAAGGGGGAGGGGTATTTTTATAATGGAATAGGGGCATTTTCCAAATTAAAAGAGCACTTTTCCCATGTAAAAAGGGGCACTTTTGGGGTCCTTGTAAAAGTAAAAGGAGGTGAAGCGCCATTTTTACATGAGTTTCTTTTTAACTCTCACTTTCACCTTTTCCAGATAACCCTAAGTTTTTTGTTGCTGCTTTCTATGTAGTTGATAATGCATGATAAAAATGAAGAGAGAGAGAGAGAGAGAACCACCATCATTATGCAACGGTTTAGGGTTTGTGTAATGTACATTTGAAACCATTTCTTTGCGTCTCAACCCTAAAAAAATAGCGTCACTATTTTTTGAGGAAAAGCATTATACTGAACTGAATAAAGAATAATAACTTTATATTGGCTCATACTAATACTGATACGGGCTAAAGACAATGTGGTATCGGCACAGTAAGATCGGGTATTTTTATACAGGTATTCCAAAATGACATTCTGATAATCAACATTTTGTTCTGTATTCAGTATTTATATGTATACCGCGTGAGTCATAAAAAAAGTTTACACCTAGAAAATTGCTAATTATTTTAAAAATCATCTATGAACGTGTATTATTATACATCTTATGAAAGAATGTTTTATCCCAAATCATTTGGTATCATTTTTGTGTGGTATGTGTTCACGCTTGGATGAACAGGAGGCATATTATTTGCAAAGAGTGCAAAAATCGGCTTGCGCCAAAGTGATGCCTACTGTATGTATTATGTGGGGATTAGCGGAGTGAGAGAATGAATTGAATGAATTGCATATGCTCTCTTTTTTTCTTTTTTTTTAAAGCAATTTTGTTTTATTTCTCCAAATGTATAATACAAACCATAACATACAATTGAATAAAATAAACTTGTTCAATATTGATTGTTATACAACGCCTACTAAGATTCTTGCAACCTCATTGGTCAATTCTTGATCACATGACATGCGCTAAAAGTACCATTGAACGGCATCACTGACTAAC
Source organism: Strongylocentrotus purpuratus (assembly GCF_000002235.5). NCBI lineage: Eukaryota > Metazoa > Echinodermata > Echinoidea > Camarodonta > Strongylocentrotidae > Strongylocentrotus > Strongylocentrotus purpuratus. The sequence continues at coordinate 739,412 of NW_022145595.1, forward strand.
GATGTACAAAGTGACGTCAGAGTGCAGTGGTGCGAAAGGATCAAACGAAATTGCACTCCGCGTAACAATAAACATAAAGGTTGGTACGCGCGGCGCATGGTACGCGCGTGGTTTGCTGCCTGCTTAATAGTGCGCGCTCACTATCAGCAATTTCATCAATTGAAAACAAACAAAAAATCGCTGAGATTTAGGCCTAGGAAAACTGTTTTAAGCCCGTTAACGTCCGAGGTGTTGTATAAAACAAATAGTGAATGGTCTTTATTCGTGCAATGGAACAATATTTTGCATTCGGTGAAAGATGAGACGCTCCATTCAACTCGGCTGCGCCTCGTTGAATATAGCGTCTCTTATCTTTCACCTCGCGCAAAATCTTGTACCATTGCACTCATGACCATTCATTATTTGTACATTATACAACTCACTCCCAGATCCTAATCAAATGATTGGTCATGCGCGGTCACGTGTGATTCATTTACTGAGCCTATTGCACTCGTTTTCATGAAAAGGAGTGCAATATTTTCCAGTACTATTGAACTCGTTTTCAGAGCGCGCAGTAGTGCGCGTAGAGGTCAGAGCGCTTAATACTGCGTGTGCATGGGCCTATTCTTGCGCAGCACTATGGGTATAGAAAATGGGTGTAGAGGTAAGTGCGCTTGCTATATCTATACTTATGAGTGCGCACTAAATTGAGACTTATTAAAACTTGAGATTTATTTGTCAGCCATATACTGTCACGAAACAATCTTGAATTAATTATGTTTACATCAAATAACAAGGATCTAGGAGATTAGTTGTATAAAACAAATGATGCATGTTTTCATTCGTTTATTATACGATCTATCCGCCCTCGTTGATGATGTGTGTATCGTACTCAGCCTAATACGGCTTCGTGCAATAGATACACACAGCCTCAACTCGAGTGCGGATAGATCGTATAATGCACTCATGCGCATGCATCATTTGTATACTATATAACTTAGCAACAAAGTAAACGTATAAGTACCTAAACATAATATATATGTCAATTGTAAATGTTATTCACTTAAATATAAAATTAAAAAAAGTTAAACAAATCTGGAGGTAATTTTAACTGGAACAATGCCTGCACCTCCCTGCCCCCTTCCTCACACAAACACCCCACCCACCCACACACATACTCACTCACCCACCCACCCCCCCCCCCCCCACACACACACACACACATACACTACTCACTCAGTGGATGTCTGCTAACATTCTCAACTCATATACTAAATAAGTAAGTTATACAGTTACAGGCCGCAAAATAGACTTTTAACAGGCTCACGGTGGAGAAGAAAACAAATCTTAATTAATCTTAAGCTGCTCCCACTTTAAGTTCGTTGATATTTCCTCGATATTTGATATGTGTGGCATGATTAATTCTCTTAGGGATGTTATTTGGATCTGCAAAGACCGAATTAATACCCAAATCCCAATTGTTTTATTCAAAATTCACATAAGCAACTTTTTGGCGCAAGTCGATTTTTACACAATGCCTCCTGTTCATCCAAGCGTGAACACATGCCACACAAAAATGATACCAAACGATTTGGGACAAACCACTCTTTCATAAGATGTATAATAGCTTACTTTTCATAGATGATTTTTAAAATAATTAGCAATTATCTAGGTGTAAACTTTTTTTTACTCACACTGTATACGCATAATACACCTGATCTTTATGATTTTTTTAACGTGACATAGCTTTTTCTCCCCCTGCAAACGAAAAATAAAACAAGGTTATTTAATAAAAGGATCTTGCGAGTTGCGATAAATAATCATTGTGATTCAAATTGATGCAAAGATTTTTTTGAATAATCAATGCTTTTCACCAGAATCTTCTTTGTAAAAACGACTTTTACAAATCTCAGCCATGCAATTCTGCCACAGTGCTGTAAAATCACTTTCAGATTAGGAGAAGTGTATTCTTTAATGAGTATTTTAAATTGAATGGAACGTCTCAACTCAGTTTAGCATGGCTGAGATGTGTAAAAGTTGTTTTTACATAGAAGATTCAGGTTATTCACACAAATATTTGCACAATTTGAATCACAACCATTCTTTGTCGCTTAATCCCTTTTAATAGGGACTTTTAGATTTGCACAACGACAACGTAGATTGCTACGATCGACGTCCTTTTATGCACCGTCTTGAATGGACGTCACACGTATCAGTCAACGCAAATCTAAAAGTCCCTAATGACCTTGTAGTTTATACGCAGGCCACGCGGAACGTTCATCAAAGTAGGGGGGGGCTAAAGTATTTACGATCAGGTAGAGGGTAGCGAGCGAAGCGTAAATTGGTGTGGGGGTTCAGGGGCGGAGTCGCCGGAAGCTAAGGAGTTTTAGGCATTTAATTACGGTCAGAGAAGCGCAAATATTTTGATGCCGCATTTGTGTCACTGGCAGGTCACCATATTTTTGTTGAATGACGTAAATCATGGTCTGAAGTAGTCCAGAATCTGCACGGTCCTTTATAATTTCCCTACACTTGATTCAAGCCGTCGAAGATGGCGTTATCAACAAACCCAGCCCAGCGTCGCCGGGCGTCTTAATTTAATGATCACGCCATCATCGGCTGGTAGCAAGTAAGTAGGGAGAGGTTAGCGTTGGTGTGGTGGAGATCAAAATTGAATAGCCCAGATTCTGGACTAGGTCTGAAGCAATATTTAATTCAAATGAGACACTTGCTAAAGACTAAAAAATTTATTGTTGACCATTTATTTTCATAAGTACATTTTATAGGTGAAAATAAAATTTCTGTTTGATATATAATACAAGCGAGTACCGTATCATTTCTTCCTCTCACATATTTTTAAAGTTTGTGGCAGATTTGTTTTTTAGAGCAATATATAAGCAAGTGTCGCTGAATGTTGCGTTATTGCGTCCAGGACTCACCAAATAACCAAATCTCACGCACGAATTTTGCAAAAGCAGTGAGTATAATTGCGTCCCGTAGGACGCAACAAAAATTCCCAGGTTGATATGCGAAAGTTGGAGGAGAATCATTTTCGCATCGTATACTGGTTATAATTTCAATGATTTACACATCTTTTCCATCTGTCATTTAGTGTAACAGTAACGACCCATCTGTGACCAGGGGCGGATCAAGCCGGCGGCAAGAGGGGGGGAGGGGCCAAATCTTGAGAAAATATTCAGCGGCGATTCAGCCAGCCGGCGAACGGCGAATCAGCGGGGCGATTTTTTTTTAGGGGGGTCAGGGGGTCGGGGGGGGGTTCAGGGGGCCGCTTTTGTTTTTTGTTGTTAAAGAGGTAAAAATTTACGTTACTATCCCATTTTTGTACCGGTTTGGGGGGGGGTAGGGGGGCCGGGCCACGAAATTTTTATACTCAAACAGGTTTGCAATTTCTTATATTTCCGTTCTTCTCAATGGCTGATAATGTCTACGTCATTAGCAGCTTGGAAAGAGGTCACAAACAATTAGACTTTGATTTTTTATTGCTTTGCCTCACTATTTATAAAGGAAAAAAAACTGAATAAACTGAGACTGGAACCCACAACTCTGAGATTGTATTACGCTGACCTTACCGATTGAGCCAACGATGGGTTGGTGAAAAGTGGTTATGCATGATTTCTATAACCCTATCACTCACCCTAACGATTACGTCATTGCTAATGACGTAACATATCAGTTTGGGAAAAAAAATAGCGGCCGGGCCGGTAGAATCTGCCCGTGGATCCGCGCCTGGATAAAATACAGATAACAAAATATACATACAAGACATATTGTTTCATAATTTGAAAAAAAAAATGAGTATAGTAATTGACAAAGTAATCAGAAAGTAACATGTCATCACATTTGTTTGACAACTAATATCATTTAAAGGAAACCCAGACAAGAAAAGTACAAACTGTGAAATGTGCAGGAACCTATAGAAAAACAGAGCTTGTGAAGAATAGGTTCCTGGGAGACTTGAAAGAATGACAGGAACAGAAAATGTTTAAAATTAAGACGGCAGTAATTTGACAAATAATTGTTTGCGGGTTCAATAAAATACAATAAAGAAAGAAAAAAGGAAAAAAACAAAAACAAATACAATAAAACGAAGTTTAATTGTGTCTTACATTATACTACCCTTATATAACTTGTATTACTGTAATATGCTTTGTATTGTATTGTATTATTGTATTATTGCAAATTATGTCCTGAAGTATGTTAAACTGTAACTAATATGTATTTTACTTTCATTCTTGAATTACTTGCCCACAATTATACAACTTCCACACAACTGCGCCAGGAGTGTCATTTTTTGACAGACAATAAATCGTAGAGTATGCATTTATTTCAACCACATGTTTGCACCTCCTGAACGTTTTAAAACCGAACGCTATTAGAGAGAAAAAAGATCCCCGAAAAGCATGGCTCTCAGAGTTTAAAAGCCTTCATATTCTAAATATCACAAGTAACAGCTTAAAGAGGCTGGTCCCCTTGGTCCGGCATGAGCAAAAGCTCCCCCCCCCCCCCCCCAAGATTTCTTTGAAAGCGGTATGTTGTAGAGGACCAGAGTTGTATGATTGGAGGGTACGTGTGGGTTGGTAGTGGTGAACTATTAAAAGAGTAGACTGCTTGTATTCTGGAGCTGTTCTGTTCATAATGTGATGACCTAAAGAAGGGATTTTAAAATTATACGTTCCTTTACGGATTTTGTAAGATAGGTGTCATGTGACAACGTTCGATTGACAAATAAGTGATGCGTGCAGCTGCGTTTTGTAGTTTTTGTAACTGTGCAATTTGTGAATTGGGTGCACGTACTGTTGCCGAAAGCCAGACGTGAAGAAATAATAAGTTTCTCTGTTGCCGAACGGGTCAGATATTTCCGTATGAAGCCAATATTGCGCAATTGATAGCGAACTGATCTGGAAATGCTGATGATTTGGATCAACCATACAACCTTTACATGCGAGGACTCATAAGAAGTGACGTTGATCACTACAGTCTTGCAGGAGAGAGGTCCACGAACTTACCGATTTCTCGACCAGCTCACAAAAACTAATTATTCCAATGTATGGACCCCCCCCCCCCCCCCCCCGACAAAGGCAGAAGCGACTTTAATACAAGGGCGCCCTCTGATGAAAGTAAATAATTACATTTTTTCAAAATACATGTTCAGCGAAGTCTACACTCGGTAGGGGACACCATGGGCATAGAAGAGATAGAGAGAGGGAGAGAGAGAGAGGGAGAGAGAGAGAGAGAGAGTATGAGAGAGGGAGATTACATAGAGCCCGACGGAGAGAAAGATAGATAGAAAGCGAGAGAGCAAGAAGAGTATTTAGTTTAGTTTGTTTTTGTTTTACAAAGCTACAAAACCGAATTTTAATATGTATACAAAGTAACGACAGTGTGAGTCAAAAAAAGTTGACACCTAGAAAAATGCTAATTATTTTAAGAATCATCTACGTACAGTGAATTATTATTCATCTCATGAAAGAGTGTTTTATCCCAAATCATTTAGTATCATTTTTGTGTGGAATGTGTTCACGCTTGGGTGAACAGAAGGCATTATTTGCTAGAGTGCAAAAATCGACTTGCGCCAAAGTTGCTTATGTGATGCTTGAATAAAACGGTTGGGATTTTGGTATTAATTTGGTCTTTGCAGATCCAATCAACATCCCTAACAAAATTAATCGTGTCACACATATCAAATATCAAATTTCAAATAACAAAGAACATTTGTGCGTGTGTATGTGTGTGTGTGACTTTGCTTCTGCAAATTGCATATGCAATGCATCTCATTTGATACATTCAATTCATTCAATTCACAGAGTTCAGTGAATACGCCCCTCTTTTTGGTTGCACCGTCAGTTGTCATTCTTTTTAAACCTAAAAAACAAATAATTACCACGGCGGGGTTTTTTTTAGGGGGAGAGATATCTGAACGAAACTTAAAAATGGAGAACTCAGGGCCATCTGTACACAGTGGCTTGGTTTCAGTTTGTCACACACAACAAGGCGGATTTTTTTTCTTCTGTGCTTTTTGTCTGGTTGTTAAATGGTAAATCGCCCGCCCCCTCCACCCCCCCCCCCCCTTTAACACGATCATGAAAAAAAGACATTAACACTCGATCAACAAAGCTTAGCGTGTTTATTGAAATTTGAATTTGAACAAGAGTCAAGTATATATATTTTTTAAACAGTATGAAATTTACGTTTCCATACATAATGTTAACTTAAATCGTATATCTACTACTGTAACAAACTATTTCAGTAATGAACAAGTACATGATTATAAATTGTTATGCAAAAGACATAATTTTGATTGTACGCAATGTACATGACTGTGCATAACAATCTTTACACAAAACTCGAGTCAAGTAAACTCAATAATACCACAAATATTCTTTTTATATCTTTTATTAGATTTAATCACTTCTTCCCTACAAGACAAATATTTATTTTTAAAGTAGAAATGCTGCTCATTAATAATTAAATGGGTTGGTTCTGGATCATGAAATAGGTCGACATCCAAAACATCTGATTATGGCCAGTAAATACTTGACAGTCATGTAGACACTATTATAGTTAAATGGTGTTGTGGTCTAGTGGATAAGTCTCCGGATAGTGAAGACCAAGGTACTGCCGGTTGTGTCACATCCCTATCGCAACACCCACGTCCTTTGGCAAGACATTAATCTACATTTTGTAACACTCGACCCAGGTGTGGTAAATGGGTATACCTAGAATGAATTCGTTTAAATCCCCACTGCACTAATTATAGCTACTTGCGCCCTCTATACAGCCAACAATGCCTAAGCGGTACCAATTGATCCCCATGATACTATTTTTCGTATGTTAATTGAGAGCTGATTTGATGAGATAACCGCATGTCTGTGACCTCGCAGCGAGGTCTAATCCCTCCATGTCAAACTAGTACAGAGGGGCTTTAAATGCTTGAGCGCTGTATAATGGCAGCAGGAATACTACTATGTGACGTAACGCCATGAGTGGCAAATGTGCCAGAAATGAGCGCTGTACAAGAATCCACTCAATTTTGTTTTATTTTATTTATTTACCAACAGCAATACAATTTTTCATACAATAATTTACATACACAAGAAGAGAAAATATTGGTTGGTAAAAGGGCCAGATAATAGCACGTGTGCTCGTCGAGCCTCACCCCTTAAACAGCTAAACAAAGTATTTTGGTACAAATCAGTTTAGAAAACGTAACAAAACAAAAAATAATGATTTTACTATTACAATCGATACTTTAAAATAGAAGAATCAGTACTCAACAATGTATTACAATATACAAACTAATAATGTAGAATATGATATGAGATTATTTAACTTGATATTTCATTCATGACTTGTTCAACAAATGACTTGTAACAGAATTCCGAAACCTATTTCTAGACCTTGTCAATCTGACATCAACAGGTAATCTATTCCAAAATTTACTGCCCACAAAAGACAATGAAAATTGACCTTGTGTCGTTCTTAATTTTGGAAGACGTAATTATTGTCCACCTTCTTTTTGTCTTGTGTAATCCCGGTGGGGTCACTCCCCCTCATAGGGTGACACGTATAACCGTTACCACAAATGCAAATAACCTCCTTTTGCGGTCAATTTCAAGGACATTTTGTGAATTTTAGCCCCCTTTTTTACGTCAAAACAAGGACAAAATCGTACTTTGGAATACCCCTATTTATAGGATTGTAAGGACACTTTCGCAAATTTACCTCTATTTTACCATATTTCAAGGACAAGACTCGGCTCCGAGAATTTTTCTTCCCGGTTTTCTCTTTTCCCTTTTCCTGACCCCTATTTATCAATTTCGAGGACACCTGTGCACCCCTATTTTCTTTATTTCGAGGAATATTTTGTCCGCGGACATTGGTTGAAATTGACCCCTTGTTCTATAATGTCACAGTACTCTATCAAAATATGCGGCAAATTGTCATTGACTAGATCAAACATGAAAGTAGAAGTGGATAAATGATGTCAATTGTGCACATTTAGGATTCGCAATCTTTTAAATAATGGATCTGAAGGAGTTCTCCATTCACTAAATGTTATGGCACGAACTGCGATTTTCTGTGAATATAATATACTTCTTAGGCTATAGTCTTATAAGTGCTCCCCCACACCTCTATTCCGTAAGAAATGTGTTGTTGTATAAATGCTTTATATAATAATATCAGAGTACGGCTAGGAACAAAATGTCGCAATCTAAATAGCACTCCAACTTTCTTTCTAATACCCTGATTTACAAAACGAATATGACTATTCCAAGACAAATGTCTATCAATGTGAACCCCAACAAAAGTGGCAACATCAACCTCTTTAATTTCCCTCCAGCGATTTTCAGTTTACTCTAAGAAGATTAAACGAAATGCAAGCCAATGATACTATTTATCCTTGCAATCGAGTCTTGTGCTTCTTTTGGAGATAATCGACAAATTCCGGCTCACTCATGCCAAGTCTTTTACACGTCATATTCTGCTCCTTCCCCTTTCTTATCACATACTCTTTTAGCCCGATCGGACCCGACCAGTAAGATATATCCCGTACCTTAATCCCGCTCATACACTCATCTTCATATCTCTGAGTAAGATCTTTTAACTCTGCGATCTCTGATTCCATGCGGTCACGTCCATAGGCTTCTATCTTCTTCCATAAGGTGCGGTTGAAATGGTCATACATTTTGAAATCCCCATCGTTCCACTTGTTCAGACGGTTCGTCAACGCGTCTGCTTTTGTCGAATTTGTTTGCAAAGTATTCGCGCCTTTCTCTTTCCCAAGAGGTACTCGGATTTTACTGTTGAGATGTACGATCGTCTGTAAATCCCAACACATAAGATCCTTCAGCAGAATCACAGACTCGAAAAAATATTCCGTCAGCAGGACTAGGTCCATCTTCTTGTCAAGAAATTTAATATAATTGTCTACCTTGGTGGAGCTGTTCATATCTTTCTTATCGAAGCCAAGGTCGTAAAGTTCTGGGTCTCTACCACCATAAACTCGCCCCTTCCTGTTGAGGTCGTACTTCTCGAAATAAAACTTGGGGTTCAACGAAAACCCCTCCAGCTCGACCTTGTATAGACGTTTCAATACACGGTAAGAGTACACACTGGAGAAATGGCTAGCTGCTTCACGAATTAATGTGACGAACTTGGTGTCGGCCGGCATTATTTTCTTGAAATCTGCAGAAGCAATGAACAAGGGGAGAGGAAGATAAAGAGAAAGGGCCATTACCAGAGGAAAAAATCATGAAGGTTGTATACTGGGTATAGGGTTTCACGAAATCGCCAAAAAGAACAAGTTCACCGACATCCAATGGAAACGCATCTATAATTATTTATGGTAATTGTATGATCTCCCAAAGCTGTTTTAATTTGTTTCTAATTTGAATTCCAAGTCCTTTCACTGTAGCAATGATCGTATTATATATAATTATTTATGGTAATTGTATATACTTATTTATTTACTTATTATTATGTACTTATATACTTATTATATTTTTTTTTACTTATTAATGATTTATTTCATCCATGTGTTTTTTTACCTTGTTATATTTTTTGTTATGCATTTTATATTGTTAACTGACTTGTTTAGTCTTCGGACTTTTTAATCAGTACTTGAATAAAACCAAATATCTAATCTATTAAAATTAACACTCGTTGCAATCATGCCAATGGCATGTTGGTGAACTTGTATACTATAATGATGGTTTTGTGTAGGTTCATGGTTAAATGATATCCTGATGAATGTATCTTTGAAATTAGTTCCAACATGTTACGAGCCAGGGGTGGAGTGGCCATTCGGAGTATACAGCAATACAAGTCGATCGCTGTTCGTTAAATAGCTAGTGTACGTTTTACTTGAATTTTTACGACTTTTTGACTGAGGAATAACGTAAACTAATACCTCAGTCATGCATTTTGTCAGTCACGCTGCCAAACCGTCATTACAACGACTCAAAATCGAAGAAATCTCGACCATTCAGGGTAATTTTCTTGTTCGGTCTCGTGTCGGTCTCGTGTCGGTGGGGGCGGTCGCCCCCCCCCCCCCCAAAAAAAAAAAAAAAAAAAAAAAAACGCCGGCCAAAAAATAAAGAGAGAGAGAGAAATAAGAAAGGAAGAGGACGTAGGAAGAAAAAGGATTAAGAGTCGAGAACGGTAAAAGGAATTGACTTGTTTCTCTAATAATTTGATGAAACGTCAAGGCTTCCGCGCTTTGCGCGGGAGGGGCGGGGGGAACTGAATTCAGATAAGTATTAAGAGTCGAGAACGGTACAACGAATCGTCTTCTTTCTCTAATAATTTAATGAAACGCCAAAGCTTCCTCGCTTCGCGCGGGAGGGGGGGGGGGCGAACTGAATTCAGACAATGATTAAGAGTCGAGAATGGTACCACGAATCGTCTTCTTTATTTCTTTAATAATTTAATGAACCTTCAGAGCTTTAGCGCTACGCGCGGAGGAAGGGGAATTTGATTCAAACAAGGATTAAGAATCGTCTTCTAATAATTTAATGAAACGTCAATAGAAACTGAATTTAGACAAGGATTAAGAGTCGAGAACGGTACAATGAATCGCCTTCTTTCTCTAGTAATCTAATGAAACATCAAAGCTTTCGCGCTTCGCGCGGGAGGGGGGGGAACTCCCCCTCCCTGCACCCACCCCCCTAGGGAGCTCACTACCGCCCCCCCCCTAAAATAAAATCCTGGCTACGCGCTTGGCCGGTCTCGGTGATAAATAGACCTCACCAGGCGCGTACGCAGGACTTTTTCAAGGGGGGGGGGGGGGGGGGTTTAACATTTATAAATCGGTCCGAAAATTTCGCAACGACTCAGCCAGCCGCTGAATAAGCGGGGGGGGGGGGAGGGGGGGGGGGGGGGGGGGTAAGAGGTCACTTTTTTTTTTTTTTTTGTCCCCAAAAAATCGCAACGACTCAGCCGACCACTGAATAAGCGGGGGGGGGGGGGGGGGGGGGGGGGGGGGGGGGGGGGGGGGGGGGGGGGCAAGAGGTCACTTTTTTATTTTTTGGTCCCGAAATTTGGAAATTTGACATTTTGCTCAGTTGAGGGGGGGGGGTAAGGTCACCTTTTTTAGGTCGGCCGTGGGCATAATTATTTTTTTTTTTTATTAAAAAAAAAAAAATCAAAAAAATCAAAAGGGGGGGAGGGGTTTTAGGTTTTTTTAGGGGGGGGGTTTACATACATAAAATTACCCAACCCCCCCCCCCGCGTACGCGCCTGGACCTCACCCCCCCCCCCCCAATCATCGGTGCCATCGGGCATTATCACCCCACGAAGACAATACGAAGGAAACAAGAACCTGCCCGATTGTCCTCGGAAAGCAACACGACTACGTGAAACCCTCGCAATGCCATCGTGTAGTCATCGTGTAGCCATCGTATTATAGTACGGTGACATCCAGATGGGACCACGGTGTCAGCGAAGACAACCGAATTTAAGTAGCTCAAGCGTTTCCCATGTGTCATGATAACGTGGACATAATTATGTTGCAATAAGCTGTATTTCTCGTATTTATACTGATTTGTTTTTCAGATTCAATATATCATGTCATGCAATGATTTACATTATGTGTTTTTAATTTGTTTGTAAACCTGTGTAATTCGGCTAAACGCCGCGATGAAAGTTTTATCTGAAATTAACCATTTTGAATGAATGAAAAAATGAATATAAAAAGCCAGCCTCATAGCCAGAGACTTTTTCAAGTATCCCCAAAGTGCCCTATAACTTCGTAAGAAGTGTCAATTTTACATAGGAAAATGGCCCATTTTACCTTAACAAGTGCCCATTTCTCTTTTGACAAGTGCCCCCCTTCACCTCTAATAATTACCCTATTCAAATTTGAGAAGTGCCCCTTTTACTTTGACCAGTGTCTTTTTTCCTTTGTAGGAATTAAGTGCCTCTTCCCCTTTTAATAACTACCCACTTTAACTCCCATAAGCGCACCTTTTATTTTCGCGTGTGCCCCTTTTCCGTTTGATAAGTACCCCCATTATACACAAGAGCTCCTTCCCCTTCTCATAAATGTCCCCCTTTCACCTATTAAAAGTGTCCCATTTCATTCTCATAAGTACCCCTTTTCATATTTAGTCAGTGCCTCTTTTCAGGGGCGATAAACACCCCTTTACACCTCTGATAATTTCCTTTTTAACAATAATACGTGACCCTTTTCCTTTCTAATAATGGACCTATCCCCTTTTCATTAATTCTCATTTTCAATATCAAAATCTGATGGATGCCCCAATTCCGTCGACAAATTTTAAACGTGCCCCTTATTTAAAGTGAATATTAGGGCGATTTCTCCCAAACTAGCTCGCTACACTCACTCGCATTGATTTTATAGATGATATAATTATGTTACTTATCAAAGGTCTTTTCAGTCTTCCGTTATGAGAATGTGAATATAACCCCATCAGTATTGGATTTAATTCTCTTTATAAGAGGCAATTTTTTGCACTGCGACCTTACAAATCTTAACATTTTTCCTCGCTCGCATATGAATATTCAGACCATCATTCCCAACTGCAAAAAATAATGCTTGAACGAATCGTACTCTCAATACGACGTCGTGTAGCAATCGTGTGGCCTTCGTGTGGCCTGCGGGTACACTTCTTATTACAAATTCACATCTTCGTCTTGCCTTCGTGTGTGGTTCGGGTGCCATCGGGTGCCATCGTGTGACCTTCTGTAGGCATCGTACTTGCTTCGGCTATTAGTTGGCTGTTGACCAACTTCGGGGCTAACTTCGTGCGAAGTTCAATTTTCCTGCATCGTGTGTCCATCCTATGTCAACTTCGGGACAATGTGACGCGGGCATTACGATTGCCTCAGATGCCCTCACGAATGGCCCGATATGGCCCGATGTGTTTACGATCAGAGCCGAATTTGGAATTGTGTGTCTATCTTATGTCAACTTCGGGACAGTGTGACGCGGGCATAAGCAAGTACCTGTAAACACGACGAAAAGCACTAATCGAAAAATCCACCTATGGAGTGTGGGATTTTGAAACGCTGGCAGAAATTTTACCGGTTTTTGCAGTGTTAAAGAGAAAGTTGAGTTCTGGTCATGCGATTGCATTGTCAAAGAAACAGTGTGGAATCGATCAGAAAAGGTTGATCATCTAGCATATATATTGGTGTGCAGTACTGCAAGGATCTGGAATCATCAAAACGATAAGAACTTTGGCCCAGTCTTGGTAAAGTTACAAGCACTGTACACAGAAATATGTATATGGGACCATACGAGCATGTGGCGTAAAAATACGTCCCGATTATTATACTGTTACATGCAATATTTAGAATATTAAGATATTTGAAGAGCCATGCTTTTCAGGGAACATTTTTAATCTGACGTTCTTCCAAACTTGCATAATAACAATGATAAAGCTCACAAATTATTGTTCACCTCTTCCAAGAACTCAGCATTCTCTTTAATGCTTGCTCACAAAACATTTTAATTAGTTAATAATTCGGGTTTTTGTCACGTTTAACTCTCCTTGCTTCCGCGCGATAGCATGCAGAGCATGAGAGGAATGCCCAAGTCGCTCATGACTGTACACAGTTAAAATTTTTGTGAACAAGTTGTTTAAAAGTTTAAACAACTCTTGATTAACGGGTGACCTGATCTAAGAGTTGTTTAAAATGTTAAGCAACTCGAGTTGTTTAAAGTTTAAACACTTAGTTGATCAACATTTTGAACAACTTGTTTAAAATCACAATTTAAACAACCGGTGTTGTTTAAAGACGGTTGTTTAAAACGGAGCTGTTGTTCAGTGGAGGTTGTTTACACCAACTGGGTTGTTTAAAGAAAGTTGTTTAAAAAGGAGCTGTTGTTCAGTGGGGGTTGTTTACACCAACTGGGTTGTTTAAAGAAAGTTGTTTAAAAAGTAGCTGTTGTTCAGTGGGGGTTGTTTACACCAACTGGGTTGCTTAAAGAAAGTTGTTTAAAATGGAGCTGTTGTTCAGTTGGGGTTGTTTAAACCAACTGGGTTGTTTAAAGAAAGTTGTTTAAAAAGGAGCTGTTGTTCAGTGGGGGTTGTTTACAACAAAAGGGTTGTATAATGGGGTATAATTTGGGTTTGATACTCTGAATAAGTGCACCACTACTTCTGGGTCTCTATATAAGTATATGAAGACTAGGGTAATTCTGCAATTCATGAATTAGCGCCAAAACAGTGCCCATTTTGCATGAGCGCGCATGCACGCACGTATAAACTGCATATATAGGCATGCATGCAATCTCTATGGCAAGGAATTTAGCACACGTTATAACCGAGTGCGCGATCAGTGCCGCACTGCATGACGCGACGATTTTAAGTCTACCTATATTCTGACATTTGCGTACAGGTACCGAAAATTTTAACTGAACTTACGCTATAAGTTAAAAACTTCAAATTGGTTAATAGAAAAGTGATTTCAATTAAGCCATTGAATCCCCAGTCACTTAGAAGCGTGTCGGTAGCTTGGTCGGCCATGATATCGATGTGTGTTGTGTTGTGGGTTGGAAAGTAATAACTATTAAGCTAAATAAATGTAAGTATAGAGACAAACAAAATGGAGCCTGCAGAAACACGTGTGGTTGCTTTGGTAGTTTAATCCAGACTCAATGTCCATGTGCTTTTACATATGTATCAATCTGTGTAATCAACAGAAGACCCTTGCATACACTTGCATTGTGTGTATGCATCTAATATGAATAACAATGAGCTGTGCCTTAACAGCTGCACTGCATTTCTAAGTGGCATGTCAATTTCAATTGCATGTTAGTTTCAAGGAACCTGTTTCTAAACATAACAATGTGCGATAAAGCCTTTAGCCAACACGCACTTTACTGGCACGAGACACATGACGTCATATGTAAACAACACTGTCTAAAAGCTCTCGTATAGTAAATATAGCAGTCATTAAATTTTAAACAACGAATGTTTAACAAAATTACTTCTGTTTCGAGCAACATTGTTTACAATTTGATCAACTGTTGTTTAAGATAGTGTACAACTGTAAGTGAACATCACTTTTTTAAACAGCGTTTTTACTGTGTATGCGCACTACTCACCCAAAAAACAGAATGAACAAACACCGACGGTTTTTAACTGTTTTTCTCCCGTAGTGTAAATGACAATATACAAAAAAAAAGCACCGATGTTTTTTCAAAATGGTTTTGGGGCTGTGATGTGAATGGGCATACCTGGTAGGAATTTGTTTCTTGAATGCTTTGAGTGCCATAGGCGGGCCATAGGGCAGCTGGGTTAAAGCCAGAGTAATAGATACTTAATTTGAGAATCCCTTGGGACGGATATGTCTCCAAGTCCTCAATACAAAATGTAGCCATTATTATTATTATTATTATTATTGTTGTTGTTGTTCCTGTTGTTGTTGTTGTTATTATCATCGTCATCATCATCATCATCATCATCATCATCACATCATCATTATTATTATTATTATTATTATTATCATTATCATCATTATTATTATTATTATATTATTATTATTATTATTATTATTATTATTATTATCATTATCATTATTATCATTATCATTATCATGATCATTATCAAATTAACATGTAAAATAAAACGTACCTTCATAAAAGAAGCGTGCATGGTTTGCCAGTATGTTGTACTGTTTTCCCGGTGGCGGTTTCAATACTCCCGAAGGCTTGAATTTGTCCACTCCTTCGACATAGAAACCATTGGCTGGCAGCATAAAAGTCAAATCCTTCTCGTCCCCAAAACGGTAGAAGATATTCTGAAGCGTAGAACTGGCCGTCTTGTGTACTTTGATATACACCACGTCCCTGGCAGGCGTGCACGTCGTCCCAGTTTGCGACGTTACAGATTCTGAGACACGTTTTGGCGCCATTTCGGGACTGCCTTTTTGGTCTCCGATCCTCGTATCCATATCAGAGACGCGTGGTTGTTGCAGTTGAAAGCTGTGTTATGGAATGATCGAATAAAGAATTTAAGTTCATGTATACCACACATAAATGTACAAGGTATGAGGCTGTGGGCTGCAGTCCCAGCTATAATCTTGAAAATAGGCCTACCAGTATTCGGGTAGTGTATGGCGAAATAACATTTGTTAAACATAATGAAAGTGACTGTTTATATTTGCTCACTCGTTTTGCTTGCTTGCAACATTTAAAAATGGAAATTGATATACGGGGAACAGGCAGCCACCAGATTACTTCTATTTATCAGTCAAACTTAAATAAAACAAGAACCTTGGAAATTTGTAACCGTAAAGCTATTAACTGATAATAGAACTATGCTTTGAAAACGGCTAGGACACGAAATTGCTTGAATTTCCGACAGAAAGTGCGAATTAATGGGAATCGGTTAATAGTCGGAAAAAATCTGAAACTCTCACTTAACTGTTTCCCTCATGTTTCAACTTTCATTACATCCTAGTAAATGTCGGGGTGGAATTCCCCTTTGTTTGACCTTCGACTTCCCCTTTTATTTGAACGTTTACTTTCCCTTAGTTTGACCTTTGACTTTCCCTTAGTTTGACCTTTGACTTTCCCTTTGTATGACATTTGAATTATACAGAAAGTATACATTCTAATCTAAGAACTCGGGCTTACTCTTTCGACGTCTTGCTCATATCACTCTTTTTCTCATGGGGCAGAGATGTGCGGACGATGTCTCGCATCGTGTCAGTAGTCGAACGAGTTACATTCGTTTTTAAATGAGCGAATAGGAATACGACCACGGAGACGAGCAGGGCGATGATTATCTTCCGGTGTTTCGACATTCTGACCATACCTAAGGCTCACATCCTGGGGGATGGACACAGGGGCAGAAGAAAGAGAGGCTTAAATAATAATAAGACAATTGAACAAATACAGATAATAATGCAATGCGTCGGAACGTCATGGGCAGAAAAGGTTAACTTTGGTAAAATGTAAAAATCTACTTTGTACTTTGTAGGCCTACTTTTTAAAAAGATAATCAAAGTGGTGGGAAGTGTTCAAAATACACTAAACCAGTGATAATTATTTTCCATTTGCCATACGCACCAAATAAGGCATTTTTACAAATAAATTGACCACCTCCATTCTGGTTGACACATTCTGACAAACAAATTCGTCGTGTGCTTGCCCAACACAGCAACATTCGCCGTATTTTACGTGTCCAATCAACTCATAATGACAATTATGAGTTAAGTGTAACGCGTTTATAACTGCTTTCATTCTTCTCTTGACTTCCACGTACCCTAATCTCATTTTTTCTTTCTCTTCTTTGCTTTTCTTTTTCGCTAGTCGATAAGAGGGGAAGATCGAGTTATTTTTTTGTTGTTTGTTGGGGGAATAGGGGGCCAGGCCCGCTTGCCCCCCCCCCCCCCCGCCCCTGGATCCGCGCCTGGCCACAGCCACAGAACTCTGATGTGTTCTAACTTGAATTCATTATTTCTCTTCTCACTTGTCTTCTTCTCACTCTCTCTCTCTCTCTCTCTCTCTCTCTTCCTCTCTATCTCTCTATTTCTATGGTTTTTCCTGTCTGTACCCATCTTTATGTCTCTTTCTCTCACCTTCTCCTTCTCACTTTTCTCTCCATATCCCCCTCTCCCCCCCTCCCCCCCCCCCCCCCCCTCTCTCTCTCTCTCTCTCTCTCTCCCTCTCTCCCCCCTCTCTCTCTCTCTCTCTCTCTCCCTCTCTCCCCCTCTCTCTCTCTCTCTCTCTCTTTCCCCCTTCTGTGCTGATTATATCCTACTTTATTTAGTCCACCTAGTGTTATACTACATTATGAAACGCAATTATAATGCTTTGTGTCGCTCAGTGTCATTGATTAAACGTCGACAAGTATAGTCGTACACAATACAACGCACGTTGCTAGGTAGGGCAAGAATATTACAAAGATTTTGCTTCAGAGTAGAAATACCAGAAGAAAAAATTATCAGACGTAAATATGGCAGTGGAAAATACAAAAGGTACATCCTGAATGCCAGAGGTAAAATTGGATTTGATGTTTACATTAGATTTCATACTTGCTCCGTTTATAAACTATGTACCAATGGATTCTCTATTTCATTTAAATTTAACCTCCACTGTTTTAGTGCACCAGCCAGGCGTAATTTTTTTGTTTTTTTGTTAATACTTTGGACGGCATTTTGGGGATATTGCGCATGGCATCCATGCAAAACACTTGCGAAAATATTAAAGAATAGCGTAGGGGTAGATGCAACGCTCATTCGTTTACTAACAATTAATTTTTTACTCAAAAATTAGAGTATGTCAAGAATCATGATTTTTCATTTTTTGACCGAATATATATTATTTAAGATTAAGCATATAATATATATTGTCATACAACACAAAGAAATAAATGATCAGATAATGTGATGGATAAGTCATTTATAATGCTATTCTAAAGGAGCTTAATAAATGTCTTTATACAGGATGAGCATGTTGAATTTAATTGAATTTTCTTCGGCAAAACATACAAATAAAAATTATATTTCAACGATATAACGTATACAAAATATAACAATTTTTTTAACGTATAAACAATATAATAATAATAGAAATGTTGACATTAAAACGAAATTAAAAACAAATTTGACTGATAACACACTATCAAGAATGATTCATAAATAAATCTACCGGAGAATTGGCTATCACAGTAACCGTTTGCTTGATATCGTGGTAGCCCGGGGTGGGGTGGATGATTACAAGAATTCAAAAAAATACTGATGATGGTGATGATGATGATGATAATGATTATGAGAATGAAAATGAAAGTACATGTATTTTAATGTAAATATGTCTGGCAGTCTAAAGTATCTAAAGTGATGGATGTTTATAGAAATCTGGAAAAAATATTTAATATTTAATCAGCACTGGGAAAAGATCAAACAATGTACTTTGCCAGAAATGCTTTCTTCGTATTGAAGTTAATTTAATTCAAGGTTTGACATGATTGTATTAAGTCTGGGAGTACATTCCATATATCAGGACCATGATGTCATATTGATTTATGCAGGATCAATATTTAAGGATTTCTCAAATGAAGTTTAATTAGGGTAGGGTAAGAATGGAAAGTGTCATTTAATAAAAAAAGAAATTCTTAAATGAATAAGGAAGCAGGCAGTGATATTATTTATAATTCGCCAAGTTAATTTAATGTTAGATTTTAATTTATTTAATTTTCTGAATTTCTGAATTTTACGGGAGGTTCGAATAACGTTGGTTAATTTATTCCCGTATTATTTGAATCTATCTAACTTTTAAGTGGTTGCGTCACATAATTAAATCTTACTTTATATACCCTATTTCTCGTATGAATAGATCTTAAAATGGCCTTAGTTATCCATGGCATTTTACCACGTTGATTATTACATTTACTTTTTATCAAAGGATAAAATTATTATATGCCATGTTTACGTTTGACTGATTAAATACATCTGACCATTCTTCATGGATTAAATAATGGTTGTTATATTCAATATAATTCTCGGGTGTTTGTTTCATCTACATATTAATTCGTTTGAGTTTTCAGTGACCATATTTTTATAACGTGTAACAAAAAATTAGAAGACGATCTGATATTTCTGAATAAAGTAGGCCACAAGTAATAATTTTATCAAAAATGTTTGAAAATATATTATCGATCAAAGTCGAAGAATGATAATTGATTCTTGTTTTTGTTTTTGTTAATATGGTGGTAGCAGGCGTTCGAATACTTCACATTAAGAAATTGTTCAGAATTTCTGTTATTTTTATCCAATAAAATATCAATATTAAAATCTCCCATTTGTATTTTCTCGAGAAAGAGTAGTAAAGAATCTCTCCAAGCTCTCATTAAATAAATCAATATGACCATTAGGTGGTCAACAAATTAGGCCGACCATAACATTTTTTTTCCTCAATTTCTATAAATAACACTTCACTTTCTTCAAAACAAATCGTCCCTTTTTTCACGAAGTGACGGTAATGAGGAAAATCGCATATAATTTCAGTTTGTTGTTGTTGTTGCATTTTTGGACATCATTCACTAACATCTTGAACCTCACAAACTTCGAACCACAATAATATCTAATTATGTCACTATGACGATGACGTGAACAAGAAATACCTAGTAAAAGGAGTTCCTGTTCACGAAGTGACGGGAGTGAAAAATTTGGCAATTTGGAACAGTCACAGACCATGAAAAGGTGACTTTGTTATAGTTTTTTTTTTAGGTAAAGTAATGTGATACACTCTTTTGAGTCATTCTGATTCTTTGTAAGCAATAAATGTCCATGGGCGCAGAAATGTATACAAAATGCACTGCCGTTCCACACATCGTCACCATATAGGAGTGAAATGTGTGATGCAAAACTTAAACGACCAAATCGTGTCTGAACAAACACACATCTAGAATAAATACCTTAAGTGGAGGATCTTTCTTATCTCATTTCACATCAAATATTGATTTAATAAGGGTTTTTTTTACATCTGCTTAAGTTAAGAATAAGAACAAAGTTTTACTTTTAACGAAAGTACTCAGAGTTTAAATCCTACTTTTGTTTAGTTTTAGTTTTTCTTTTACTTTTAGTATAACTATTAGTAATTTAGCTAATTATACATTTTATTTAGAGTCTATAACTCTAGATCATCATTTCATAATTATCAATTTATGTCAGCCACTAATCAGTAATCTAGAGGTGAGTAGATCAGGATCTATACAAAACTGAGTCACTGTGACTTTACTTGTAAAGGTGTGCTTGGGGCGTAAGCAACTTCAGGGCTCCAAGCCCAAGGCCAACATGTCCAAGGGCAAGAGGAGTTATGAAAATTATCATCATGCTGAGCTGAGTTGGCATGGGATGTAGACCCTCCTGGTTAACTGATAGGGAATTCACTGACTTGCCCTTTCAAGCAAAAAGGGACATGAATGAACAGTTATTTAACAAATGAAAATCAAATAGTCTACGGTAAATGGCACCATCCGGAAATGGAATACTAAAGTAATCTCATGAGTAGTCTACCAGTTGGGGAACAATGTCCACACGTTTAGTTTATTTTCTACTCAAGGTGTGTTTTAAAGGCGGCACTTAAGTATCCTTGGTCCCTCACCCTATAAAATAATTCATTTGAACAATTGTTCTTGATACCAGCAAATGTTGCCAAACTCCACACCGTGTTTTTAAAAAAAAAATCCAAGCAAGCACCATACGAGACGATGTACATGTCACAACATTGCACAAATGACAGGAGAATCTACAGGAATAGCCTACACTTCAGTGGTAATGATTATGATGATGTTTTGCTTTCACTTAGTTTCAGATGCAGTAGATACAATTTGCGCTTATATGAAGGAAGCACTAGGACTGGTACATCTACTTTTCAACAATGCCGCAGGTCAGATACAAATCTAGGTGAGAATACTTTTCATGGTCTGTGCAAGGAAATCACACATTAGCAGCATATATAGAGAGTTATGATTAATCATGACCGGTCTGTATAATGCCATTCATTGATTTGCGCTCACTACCGAACTTGCGATCGATAAAAAATCATTGAAATACACTGCTATTATATATGGTGGCTACATAAGCAATTAAATATTAATAGGGAAATATAGATATGGAATATGTAATGCACTTAGCAGACATAGTACAAAGCTGGACAGGAACGTGTTTCTAATTTTGGCGAAGACTATACATGTATAATTAGGAATAGGAATGCAAATAAAAGTGCTACTAGCTGATAACCTATGTATATGTACAGAAATATTAACCATCTTCAGTTTTAAAGTCCATCTATGTTAATAATCTTTCATGTTTGGTCGGTCTACTATATGTATACTGGTCCGCGTGATTACATGTAGATCGAAGCTACTAAACATACACCTTGCGTGTATGTGAAATAACCAACAGAATGAACTGATAAATGACTATAATATTTCTCACCTCAATTACGTCTTGCAAATTTAATGTACAGTTCTTCAGATTATTCGTCTGATCATAAGTTAACACCACTCAGTTGCACATAATCTTATGACGATGTAATAAATTCAGCGAAAGAAAATACATGGACACGACTTGTCTCTGATAATAACACATGAAGAAACTCATAGTACTACTATTTAAGGCTTCCAAGAGGTACGATAATTCAGTGTATTGAATATCTTTAGCGCAGTACCCGGATGACGGACCAATATTGTTTTCGTATTGCTCAGTCATCCGGGAATTTCAGCTATCGATATCGCTGTAAGTCAAATGTTGTTATTTCGCTAGTCAGCCTAATATAGATAATAATAATATTATATGGCTTTGTTTTCGTTTGATACAAGAATATATTGCTCTCGCTATGAAAATATTGGACTCGTCTCTGACTCGTAATATAGTCATAGCTCGAGCAATATATTCTTATATCACACAAATCCATCCAACATTATATAATTATTATCTATATGAGGCTTCCAAAGTTCCAAGTGGTACAATAAATCAGTTTATTCAATATCTTTAGCGCAGCACCCGGATGACTGACCAATATTTTTTTTGTATTGCCTAGTCTGATTGAAGGATTTTATTTTGATTGAAGGATTTTATTGATAATTATCCATTCTCGCAGTCCAAAGACTGAATTGCAATGGTTACAAAAGTTTACAATGTATATACATGATAAAAGCAATTATACAATAATATATTAATACAGTCTAGGCAATCAACATTGAAATACAAATAAAAGTGATCAAATGACAATTATAATGGCAACTATCATTAATTTCAATTAATAAGCATGAAATTCTTAACTGAAACATTCTAGGGACCCCACTGGAAATAAGCTCTCGAGCTTTCGTGGGTTATCCTGTTCAAGCTGACTTATTTTTGATCTGTTATTATTGTATATTGTTGTATGTTGGAAGCTTGTCGAATAAAAATCAATCAATCAATCAATCAAAAATATACTATTGAAATTCATTATTAAAACCATTACTATTACGAATATGGCATGCCGAAGGGTTGATTTTTTGTCATTGGTAAAATATATTGGAAATCTTGAAATTGGATTTCATGATGGATTAAGAAATAAAGTGAATTACATTGCAAATTCGCGAAGAATATTGAAATTTGTTGATAATAAAAAAATTAAAATAAACATATTGCACTGGCTAACACTATGAATATGACAGACAATGAAAGCGGACAAAATATACAGTTCCTTAGGTAGACAAAGGAACATCCCTTCACTGCTATTATGTAAAAATGTGTAGAACAGGTGTCACATGCATATTCACCTGTTCTACACATTTTACATAATAGCAGTCAAGGGATGTTCCTTTGTCTACCTGAGGAACTGTATATTTTGTCCGCTTTCATTGTCTGTCATGTTCATAGTGTAAATACTAGGTGTTCGGCGTGAATTCATTAATATTCAAGTATTACTCGTTCTTTAAAATGCAATGCTATTACTATACATTTTAAATCAAAATTGAATATGAAATAATTGAAAAAATTGATTTAAAAATTCAATGATTAAATACCTATTGGCTAAGTACTAGGTGTTCGGTGTTAATTCATTAATATTCAAGTATTACTCGTTCTTTAAAATTCAATGCTATTAATATACATTTTAAATCACAATTAGATATGAAATAATTGAAAATATTGATATAAAAATTCAATGATTAAATACCTATTGCACAATTACTGGCAAATACTCCCCACAAGGAGTGTATTACATTTTATATTACAGCAAAGTGAATATCAGGCATAAAAAATTATAGTCATCCGGGAACTTCAACAATCATATCGATATCATGGCGATATCACACGAAAATAAAGCCATATTTACCGAGGTAAGTCAAATTCTGTCATTACACTAGTCAGACTAATAGAGATAATAGGAAGAAAGGGGGAAAGACGGAGGAGAGAAAAAGGGAAATGGAGAATAATGAAAAGGGAAAAGAAAAAAAGGGGGATGATATGATATTATATTTTTACCGGGATAGAGGCGGGGGAGGGGGCACGCAATTTTGCAGTGTGCATAATATGAATTCAGACAAGGATAGAGAGTCGAAAACGGTACAACGAACCGTCTTCTTTCTCTAATGATTTAATGAACCGTCAAGGCTTCCGCGCTTCTCGCGGGAGGGGGAAACTGAATTCAGACAAGGAGTAAGAGTCAAGAATGGTACAAAGAATCGTCTTCTTTCACTAATAGTTGAATGAAATGTCAAAGCTTCTGCGCTTCGCACCGGAGGGGCGAAACAAGAATTATGAGTCGAGAACGGTAAAACGAATCGTCTTCTTTCTATAATAATTAAATGAAACGTCATAGCTTCTGCGCTTCGCGCCGGAGGGGCGAAACAAGAATAAAGAGTCGGGAACGGTACAACGAATCGTCTTCTTTCTCTAATAATTTAATATAATAAAAAAAGCTTCCGCGCTTCGCGGGGGAGGGGGGGGGACTAAAAAAATAACTTAGTTCTTGTTCCCGGGTTTATAAGCTTAAATCTATAGACATTGGGACATTGGCATTATTATATTTGTCGGTAATTCGGAAGCTAGTTTTGTCGGTAATCGGTGGCCTCTACACCCCCCCCCCCCCCCCCCCAATTAAAAAGACGCCCATGATAACAACACAGGTTATACACTCGAGATAATTTTTGCAAGGAATTGCTGGTGAAGTACCAGACCACCGTCTTTGTGCATTGTGCAGCAACGAAGCATATTCAACACTCCCGCGACGTGACAGACCACTTTCCTCTAACTTCTTACCAATCAGAAGGCCTCGTTTGTTTCTTCCAGGAAGTGCCGGTGGACATTAATGCGCCAAATGTGGTTCTCAAATTGCAAAAGATCCCTACTCTTGGAGGGGGCAGGAGTAGGACATTTTACGTCATATTCCTCCAGGAAGTGCCTGAAAACGCGCCTAATGTGGTTCTAAAATTGCAACTGCTTCTTACTCAAGGAGGGGGTTCTGAAACCAATACTTACATGCTAAGTGATCAACCTTTTCTGATTGATTCCACAACGTTTTTTTCACAATGCAATCGCATGACCGCCCCCTGCACCCCGTCCGTTGTCGGCTCAGTCGCTACGCTCCCTCGCAGCAAAATCGTCAAACATACAGGTTGGCACTTCAATTAAAATTTCTGTTCGTTTTGGCACTTCTAATAAACTAGTTGAGAAGGTCTGACATAGATGATTGAAGAATACAAAATATATTAAAACGGACAGAATTTGGACTAATGATCTATCTATCTAAGTATCTTTTCCCGGTTCGGAGGTTGATTGCAACATCTCTCTATTTTACTCTATCTTCTGCCATTCTGGTGCACTCTTGCAGTTTTAGTCCACTCCAGTTCTTGACATTCTCTTCCCAGTTGATTATGGGTTTCCCTCTCGGTCTAGTTCCTTCCATCTTTCCCTCCAACACATCCTTTAACCCTAATGAGGCCCGGGGAGCATTACGCCCCCCCCCCCCCGCGATTTTCCTGATTCTTCGGGAACGCATACGGATGACGCCCCGCCGCTCGCTGACTTTTTTTCTCTCGAGTCTTGCGCATCTTTTAAATTTTTTTTTTTTTTTGAAAATCAGACGTACAGTTACAAAGTCACGTAACCTGTTGTCTTTGCATGTCAGCCCTAAAATCGCTCAATTTGCGTAATCTGTGTACAAAACATATGGAAATGTCATTTTTCCAAAAAGAGATACATTGGGTATTTGGACTTGTTTAAAGTTAAGGTGTTTGTTTTGGGGGTCAAAATAGTTGAATTGTAGTTAGAAATGAAATAAAACAACAAAAGCAATAAATAACAGAATTTTAAAAAAAATTAAAATACATAAAATATATAGTGAAAACGAATTCTTAGATGTGAAGAATGTATAATTTATGGATAAAAATGTGAATTGTATGCCTTATTTGCATAAATTACCATAAATATGCAAGTGAATTTGCTAAAAAAATGAATTTACCATAGTATCCTATACACTTCATTTGACATGCATGCACATTTTCGCAGCGATTGGCCTTTTTTTTTTTTTAATCATTTTTTTCTTCATATTGATTTGTCCATCTCTTTTTTGTTTGTTTAGGGGACACCACCTCTTCCTCAACAAAGGAGTAAAAGTAGTTTATCAGCATATTTTTTAAAGCCATTAACATCCAAAAGTGTTAACATCTTGAAGCGAACAAGTTAATATCAGTAAAGCATAGTGGTCTTGTGGATAAGACATCGCTTCAGGATGCAGATGTACTCGGTTCGATTCCCGGCTACGCCTTTCTACCTCGCGTTTTTTTTTGTTGTTCATCTCTTTTTTTGTTTAGGGGATACCCCCTCCTCCTCAACAAAGGAGTAAAAGTAGTTTATCAGCATATTTTTTAAAGTCATTAACATCAGAAAGTGTTAACATCTTGAAGCAAACAAGTTAATATTCGTGAACAACAGTGGTCTTGTGGATAAGACATCGCTTTACAATGCAGATGTAATCGGTTCGATTCCCGGCTACGCCTTTCTACCTCGCGTTTTATTGTTGTTCATCTCTTTTTTTGTTTAGGGGATACCCCCTCCTCCTCAACAAAGGAGTAAAAGTAGTTTATCAGCATATTTTTTAAAGTCATTAACATCAGAAAGTGTTAACATCTTGAAGCAAACAAGTTAATATCAGTGAAGCACAGTGGTCTTGTGGATAAGACATCGCTTCACAATGCAGATGTACTCGGTTTGATTCTCGGCTACGCCTTTTCTACCTCTTTTTTTTTAAATCATTTTTTCTTCATATTGATTTGTCCATCTATTTTTTTTTTCTTAAGAGGACACCCCTTCCTCCTCAACAAAAGAGTAAAAGGAGTTTATCAGCATATTTGTTAAAGCCATCAACATCCAAAAGTGTTAACACCTTGAAGTGAACAAGATAATATGAGTAAAGCACAGTGGTCTTGTGGATAAGACATCGCTTCACAATGCAGATGTACTCGGTTCGATTCCCGGCTACGCCTTTCTACCTCTCGTATTTTTGTTGTTCATCTCTTTTTTTTTGTTTAGGGGACACCCCCTCCTCCTCAACAAAGGAGTCAAAAGGAGTTTATCAGCATATTTGTTAAAGCCATCAACATCCAAAAGTGTTAACACCTTGAAGCGAACAAGATAATATCAGTGAAGCACAGTGGTCTGGTGGATAAGACATCGCTTCACAATGCAGATGTACTCGGTTCGATTCCCGGCTACGCCTTTCTACCTCGCGTTTTTTTGTTGTTCATCTCTTTTTTGTGTGTTTATGGGATACCCCTTCCTCCTCAACAAAGGAGTAAAAGTAGTTTATCAGCACATTTTTTAAAGTCATTAACATCAGAAAGTGTTAACAACTTGAACCGAACAAGTTAATATCAGTGAAGCGCAGTGGTCAAGACATCGCTTCACAATGCAGTTATACTCGGTTCGATTCCAGGCTACACCTTTCTACCTCGCGTTTTTTCGTTGTTCATCTCTTTTTTGTTTAGGGGATACCCCCTCCACCTCAACAAAGGAGTAAGAGAAGTAAATCCGCATGTTTTTTAAAGTCATTATTATTATAAATTGTTAACAATTTGAAGCGAACAAGATAATATCAGTGAAGCGCAGTGGTCGAGACATCGCTTCACAATGCAGTTGTACTCAGGCGCGGATCCAGGATTTCTTAGGGGGGGGGGGGGGCCCAAATTTGAAATTATGCGAGCCAAATATTGGTACGTAATGGTGACCAGCAGTGACGTAATGCAGGGGGATGTAGGGAGGGGCGAGTTTCCCCCCTCCCTCTATATATGACGTTTCATTAAAGTATTAGAGAAAGAAGACGATTCGTTGTACCGTTCTCGACTCTTAATCCTTCTCTTAATTCAGCCCCCCCCCCCCCCTCCGCGCAGCGCGGAAGGTCTGACGTTTCATTAAACTATTATTGAAAGAAGACGATTCGTTATAGCGTTCTCGAAAATTATCCTCGTTTGAATGCAATATTCCCCTACCGCGCGAAGCGCGCAAACTTTTACGTTTCATTAAATCATTGACGAAAGAAAACGATTCGTTGTACCGTTCTCGACTCTTAATCCTTGTCTTAATTCAGCCCCCCTCCCCCCCCCCCCCCGTCTCGCACGAAGCTTTTACGTTTCATTAAATCATTGGAGAAAGAAAACGATTCGTTGTATCGTTCTCGACTCTTAATCTTTGTCTTAATTCAGCCCCCCCCCCCTCCGCGAAGCGCGGAAGCTTTGACGTTTCATTAAATTATTAGAGATAGAAGACGATTCGTTGTACCGTTCTCTATACTCTTAATCCTTGTCTTAATTCAGTCCCCCCCCCCCCTCCGCGAAGCGCGGAAGCTTTGACGATTCATTAAATTATTAGAGATAGAAGACGATTCGTTGTACCGTTCTCTATACACTTAATTCTTGTCTGAATTTCAAAGATGTTTTTTGTCTGCTCCTTTTTCTCCCTACGTCCTCTTCCTTTCCTCTCCTCTCTTTTTTTCTATCCCCCCCCCCCCCCCCTGGCTACGCGCCTGCGGTCAGATAAACAAATTTTGATACCTTGTCCGACCCGAGAAGCTCAGGGGTTTTAGGCATTTGATTACGGTCAGATGAACATATTTTTATACCTTATTTGTGACACTGGTAGGACACTAATTGGCGTGAGGTCCAGCGGGCGAAGCCCCCAGAAAACAGGGGTTTTAGGCATTACATTTCCGTCAGATTAGCATCCAGGGGAGTCTAGGGCCCTAGGCGGGGTGCAAGGGACGGAACCCCGGAAGCTCAGGGGTTTTTAGGCGTTTAATTTCGGTCAGATGAGCAGCTAGTTAACTATTCTCTCTTTCTTGCTCTCTTTATTTCTATTTCTCTTTACTTTACCTTTTCAAAAAAAAGTGGAGGGGGGGGGCTCGAGGCTTGCGATTCCAGCCGATCCCCGGGCCCTAAATTTTCTCAAGAATCTTATTTCTTGCCTGGCTGTAAATTTAGGAATTTGTCATTTTCCAACAAACGCATACAAAAGTATAATTTACTAAAAACTGAGGAAAAATCTCGGAAAGATTTCAGCATTATTTGTAAGCCACTGTTATGGAATTAGAAATAAACCACGTTTGAATTTGAATTCCCCAAAGCCCCCCCCCCCCCCTATCAGTACGCCAGTGCCCCCCTTTTCGTCTTTCTCTTTTTTCTTCTTTCCCTTTCTCTCCTCCTTAAGGTTTGCCGAGGGGGGTGGGGGGGGCAAGGGCCTTTCGGCCCCCACCCCGATCCACACGTTGTTGGCGGGATTAACCGGAACTGATCTCCCGTTCTTTTCACCCTTTTCTTTTCTTCTTCCTCTTTTTTGTTCCCTTTTAGCTCTCCTCTTTCCCTTTTCCTTCTTTCTCTCTGTGTTATAGCGGGGGCGGGGGGAGGTAAGGGCCTTTTGCCCCTCCTCGATCCACCGGCGGGAAAATTGCAAATGATATCCCTTTTCTTTTCTTTTCTTCTTTTTCCTTCCCTTTATCTCCTCTTACCCTTTCCCTTTCCTTCCTTCTCTCTTATTTTTTTATTGGAGGGGGGGTGCAACAGCCTGGGAGGCAAGGCCCTTTCGCCCCCCCCCCCCGATCTCCTTCTTCACCCGTTTCTTTTCTTCTTCCTCTTCTTTCTTCTAGCGCTACACCTCTTACAAAACAAAATGCAAAAAAGTCCAAAAAGAGAGTACTGCAATGGGGAACTTTGATTTAAGCTACGCGACCATTATTTTCTCATTTCCTTTCACATTGTATCTCATAACCATGAGAATTGCCAAGCTATTGTATACGTTATTTCGTTATACGAACACACACAAACACACGCACACACACCCACACACACGCAAACACGCACACACGCACGCACACACACACACACACAAGATCATAACCTGCACGAGTCTACAAGGTGTGAGAAAACTCTGTTCAGGAAAGAATGCAAGGGTGAAAGTAAAAGCGAAAAAAGTGGACACTCTCACATGGCTTCCATGGATGCCGTCTTTGTTCTCTTTTTGCCTTCTTCTTACTCCTTGACCGGTCGCGCATATTTTTTTTTACAAAACTGTTTAGCCATATATAGTTCATGTGCAAGCACGTATACCCAGGGAAGAGAAGGTAATAGAAAAGGGAAAACAAAAAAATACATAAGGAGAGTGCAGAGGATATGGAGAAAGAAATACAAAGAAATACATAAGAAATACATAACGGAAGGGCTTTTAGGCACCAAATTACGCATCTAGGGACCCGCCTTAGGCCCCTTGGTTGAGTCCAGAGGGCAGAGCCCCCGAAAGCTCAAGGACTTTAGGCATTTAATTACGGCCAGATGAGCAAACAGGGCTCGCCTTAGGGCCCTTGGTGGGTTCTAGGGGGTAGAGCCCCCGGGAGCTCATGGAAAAATACTGCCATTTTAGCAATACTTGTAAATCATTGGTATCAAATTAAAAATAACCCATGTTTGAATTGTATTGGGGGGGGTTACTGCCCCCCCCCATCAGTACGCCAGTGAAAGAGGCGGAGGTGACGGAAGGGACTACCCCCATAAAGCTGTATGATAAGTCTTATATGTAAACCCCTCACAGGTTTTGTAAGTTTTGTTGTGTTACAAAATTACATTCTTTAGCAAAACTACAGCATAAAAACAAGCAATATACTTTTTTCACGCTTCACTTTTACTTTGCCGATATCTAGTGTGCAGTCCGAAGGGTTGTAAATATTTACTAGGTAAATTTAGTTTGACTGAGCAGGAAGGGACTTCTTAAAAGAGCAAGCTGAATATTCATTTTTTGAACACTGATCTATTTCTATAACTTTTAATCTTGTTAACATACAGTGTAATTTGTACATACGTGATACCAACAGAATACATATTTTCTTCAATATTTACTTGTATATTTTTAGGATATTATGCGAAGGAGCGTAGCGACCGAGCGAGAAGATTTTAGCATTTCTATTAGTCTAAACGCTGTACGTCTTGGGCCCACCAGAGCCTTAAAGCGTGTTGCAGTCTTTAGTCAGTATTTGCTATACATTTTGTTGGTGTGCACTTTTTCAAATTATCCATGGGGGACGATCCCCCTCAGAAAAATGAAGGAAGACGTGTACCCCGTCCTTCCACCTATTTTGTGTTTTGCTCAAAAAACTATCCACAAAAAAGGACTATGTATGCCCCTTTTGTGAAGCGACCTATCAATATTAATGTTCACATATCAGTCCCTTTTTGGATTGCCCTCCTCCCGTCCCCCCCCCCCCCCCCAAGAAAAAATATTATCACATTGTTACATGTGTGCACAATATATATTGATGTGTCAACCTTACGAAAGTGATGTTTTCATAATGATTATTGACCTCCTTTAAATTTATATTTATATGGAAGACTTAAGAAGACAACTGTTTACAGTCCAACTAAGGGTGTAGAGCATGCCGTGTAGACTAAAATGTGCAATGTTGTTCAATTTCTGAATTCTTTGTTTAAAAAACTTGCTTGCTGTCAATAGTGTATACATTTTTTATACGTTTCAAATGTCTAGTCCGGTTAAAAATAGCACGTAATGATTTCATTATTTGACACGTACTTCACATTGATTTATCTTATCGATAAGCGAATATAACAAATATAACAGTAATGACAAGTATGGTTTTCCTGAAAATTGCATTATACAATGTATATTCATCGTTATGGAAAATGTTGTATAATATACAACAATAGGCATTAACATTTTCCAGACCATTGATTTAATTACGTTTAATATTGAAGCTGTTGCCCTTTGTATATACATGAACTTGAAATAATAAGTAGCCTTGAAAGTGTCGCAATAAATCATGTGTGAGTGAGCTTGAAGTTTAATAGTGTAGGTTTGTTTGAAACTGTATAGCCTTTACTCTGTTTTTAATGAGATATATCTCCAATCAAATCAAATCAAACTGAGTGATGTTATCGTACAACTAAACAATATCAATCTTCTGTTCTCCTAAATAAGCCTGGGAAACTTGAAAATTGCATTACAATTTATTTATTTATTTATTTATTTATTTAAAATGGTTTATTTCATTAAAAAACATTCGCGGCCCGAGAGCCGAATTGCAGTTTCTTTTACAAGGTATACATCAGTGACAAAGTAAAAATACACGTAAAACATTATGCATGGTAGCATTATGGTAGTAAAATTGGAATTCTTTTGTACAAATGATATATAATTATGCTTCAACGACCTTGGCAAATTGCTTGGTACATATACAGAAATTCGAATTGTATTACCATATTTGCAATAAAATGATATATTAAACTTATACAATACATGAATAGAAATACATTTTTGATATTCAAAAGAATTAAATGTTTTGGTTGGAAAATGCATAGCCAGATGGGTAAGGTATAGTTATGGTGTTTTCTTCAATAACAGGGACAACAACAGAAACCAAATCCAGGAATTATAAAGTCAAATAGATGCTCCAATGATTTAAACAGATTATACAAATTATACATTGTAAATAAAATGCAGAACATTTTGTATTTGGGCCAATTTAGTAAAAGGTACATGTAGAATATTGCATAAAAATATGGTAAAATAAGTTTCGCATACAAACATGGGTAAAAGGTTGCCATTGTAATATTCGATATAATGTGTATCATCTTGGGAATCGTTAAAAAGTCAAAAAGGATTTTGTACAATTAAATCTGATTTAGTTTAAAAAAAGTAAAATTCTATAACATTATTCAAAAATGCATTCACATGTCATCCTTTTATTTAGGAAGTTATCTAGAGTTAAATAGAGAGAGAGATAGAGAAAGAGAGAAAGAAAGAGAGTGAGAAAAGGGAGAGAGGGGGTGAGGGTGGGAGAGAGATAGGAAGAGATAGGGAGAGAAAGAGAGAGATAGAGAGAGAGAGGAGAGAGAGAGAGAGAGAGAGAGAGAGAGATAGAGAGAGGGGAGAGAGAGAGAGGAGAGAGAGAGAGAAAGAGAGGGAGGGGAGACAAAGAGTGAGAGTAACAAGACAGAGAGCTAGAGAACAATTGGAAGCCATGAAGAGGGTCTCCCCGCTCCGCAGCACAGCACTGACAGAGAGGAGAAAATAGGGATATTTAGAGAGTGAAAGTAGTAGAGAAAAATGAATGTGTTCGTCGAAGGTGAAACTGGTAATTATTCAGTTACTTTGAGCGTTTAACAATCTGACTAGATATGGCAACGGACTGTTTCTATACCGTGTCGTTTTGCATGACATTTCAGTGAGCTTGCTTTTATTTCTCAGATTTCGAGAATGGGAGTCCCCACGTGTTTGGGGCAGCCAATGACTAAACTTTGACCCTGGCTCGAGCAGCTTCTTTGCAAATTTGAGGCACAGACATTCTCTGCGGTCACTCAAAGAGGACACTTTACACAGTTGAAGAGCGTTTTGATACGAGACAAAACGTGGCCCTAACATGAGGCGGCACGCTCGCTTTTGAATTCTCTCTATTTGTTCATTTTGTTTGGCAGACAAGCCGGAGTTCCAAACGGGCGCACAATATTCCAACACTGGCCTTATGTATGAACAGTAAATGAGCACTAGATCATCTAAGGGCAATCGAAATTTAGTGAGAACTCTCAGCATATGCAGCCTCATGTTTGCCTTCTTAACAATTTCATTGACATGAGAAGTCCATTTTAGATCTTTTTGGATGAAAACCCCTAGTAATTTGACACAATCTACTTGACTAATGTCATGTCCATCAATTTGGATGACAGGCGGTGGGGGTGGTTCACGCATGAAAGTTACTGTCATCACAGAACACTTTTTGTGGTTCAGTTTCATGTTGTTGTCTAAGGTCCATTCTTGTAGGTTGCTCACACTTGACTGGATATTCGATTGTACTCGGTTCGATACCCGGCTACGCCTTTCTACCTCGTGTTTTTTATTATTTATTTCTTCATATTGATTCGTCCACCTCTTTAATTTTTTAGGGGACAACCCCTCCTCCTCAACAAAGGAGTAAGAGAAGTTAATCCGCCTGTTTTTTTAAAGTCATTATTATTATAAAGTGTTAACAACTAGAAGCGAACAAGTTAATGAAGCACAGTGTTCTTCTGGATAAGACATCGCTTCACAAAGCAGATGTAATCGGTTCGATTCACGGCTACGCCTTTTCTACCTAGCATGTTTTTTAAAGTCATTATTATTATAAATTGATAACAACTTGAAGCGAACAAGATAATATCAGTGAAGCGCAGTGGTCAAGATTTCGCTTCAGAATGCAGTTGTACTCGGTTCGATTCCCGGCTACGCCTTTCTACCTCGCATTTTTTCTTATCTATTTTTTTTTGTTTAGGGGACACCCCCTCCTCCTCAACAAAGGAGTAAAAGTAGTTTATCAGAATACTTTTTAAAGTCATTAACATCAGAAAGTGTTAACATCTTGAAGCGAACAAGTTAATATCAGTGAAGCACAGTGATCTTGTGGATAAGACATCGCTTCACAATGCAGATGTACTCGGTTCGATTCTCGGCTACGCCTTTTATACCTCTTTTTTTTTTTTAATCATTTTTTTTCTTCTTCATATTGATTTGTCCATCTCTTTTCTTTTTGTTTAGGGACACCCCCTCCTCCTCAACAAAGGAGTAAAAGTAGTTTATCAGCATATTTGTTAATGCCATTAACATCCAAAAGTGTTAACATCTTAAAGCGAACAAATTAATATCAGTGAAGCATAGTGGTCATGTGGATAAGACATCACTTCACAATGCAGATGTACTCGGTTCGATTTCCAGCTACGCCTTTCTACCTCGCGTTTTTTTTGTTGTTCATCTCTTTTTTTGTTTAGGGGACACCCCCTCCACCTCAACAAAGGAGTACGAGAAGTTAATCCGCATGATTTTTAAAGCAATTATTATTATAAAGTGTTAAAAACTTGAAGCGAACAAGTTAATATCAGTGAAGCACATTGGTCTAGTGGATAAGACATCACTTCACAATGCAGATGTACTCGGTTCGATTCCCGGCTACGCCTATCTACCTCGCATTTTTTCTTATCTATTTTTTTGTTTATGGGCGCCCCCTCCTCCTCAACAAAGGAGTAAAAGTAGTTTATCAGCACATTTTTTAAAGTCATTAACATCAGAAAGTGTTAACAACTTCAAGCGAACAAGTTAATATCCGTGAACAACAGTGGTCTTGTGGATAAGACATCGCTTTACAAAGCAGATGTACTCGGTTCGATTCTCGGCTACACCTTTTCTACCTCTTTTTTGTTTAAATCATTTTTTTCTTCATATTGATTTGTCCATCTCTTTTTTGTTTTGTTTAGGGGACACCCCCTCTTCGTCAACAAAGGAGTAAAAGTAGTTTATCGGCATATTTTTAAAAGCCATTAACATCCAAAGGTGTTAACACCTTACAGCGAACAAGATAATATCAGTCAAGCGCAGTGGTCTTGTGGATAAGACATCGCTTCACAATGCAGATGTACTCGGTTCGATTCCCGGCTACGCGTTTCTACCTCACATTTTATCTTATCTATTTTTTGTTTAGGGGACACCCCCTCCTCCTCAACAAAGGAGTAAAAGTAGTTTATCAGCATACTTTTTAAAGTCATTAACATAAGAAAGTGTTAACATCTTGAAGCGAACAAGTTAATATCAGTGAAGCACAGTGGTCTTGTGGATAAGACATCGCTTCACAAAGCAGATGTACTCGGTTCGATTCTCGGCTACGCCTTTTCTACCCCCCCCCCCCCCTCCCGGTACTACAAAGATCTCAAATACCCCGGCCTTATTAGGGTTTAGAGGCTTTGGTTCCTTTTAACATTTGACTTTTCTCTCCCTAACATAGCCTGTGCCTCAGTCACACGTTTGCGTATTTGGTTTGCATATTGCTGCGTATTTATGGCAAGCCGTTTTAACATTTATTCCTATTTTTTTTTATCAAGAAATGATTTTCTGTTGTACAGCAATGGTAATTCTTGATATAAAGAAATAGGAATAAATGTTAAAACGGCTTGCCATAAATACGCAGCAATACGCAAAGGTGTGGCTGAGGCATAATTAGTGACCACTTTGCTCAAGTTGACTACGGGGAGATTGGGGAATCTACGGGGGGGGGGGCTGGTTAGGGGGTTTAATCCCCTCCCCCTTCCCCCCCCCCCCCTTGGGCTGCCAAGTAAAAATGTGATGTGCACAGAAAAACGCCATCATGTGTCCAGACCCACACAGTATTAGCAGATGTTAGTAGATGCCAGGAAAACATCACATACGGGAGTTCAAAATAGCCACACACAAAAATCGCCTCGCCGCTACATGCGGCTCGTGGACGTTGGGTCAACCCCCCCCCCCCCCCCCCCCTCCTTAGCAAAAAGCTTGATCCGCCCCTGACACCCAACGGCAAAGCATGATAATTAAGCAATATCGTGTTTGGTATGTATGAAGAGTAACAAATATTGAAATCATCTCTGATAATATAATCACAATGTAGGGGTATATACCAATGTCTAAAAAAATTGTATATTTTCGCTTTGAGCTTTCCCTTTGTAGGTGTCCTTTTTTTTTCTCCAGAAAGTGCCTTTTTGCGTTGTCCCCCCCCCCCCCCCCCCACTTTGGAAGTTGCTCAGCCGCCCCTGAACTATACCCATGATGTAGTACGTGGAATACTACAACCTACATATGTGAGACTCAATAAGGCACAAATCACACTAATATTACAAAGTATTATATATTTTAATAAAAAATTTGTTTTCCAGTGCATGAAAGATGACTTATTCTTGTTTCAATCAAATGGAGCATTTTTTTTAGAGCTATTCATTTGCCTCAAGATGTAATGATACATGGAATATAAAGAGAAAAGAATACCTCTACAGATTTATAAAAATTAGAAATAAAAAACACACATCATACCTGCCAACATTTGAAAACAAGAAATCTGTACCCTTAGCAGGGGCCCGTTACAGTACTTTTAACAGTACATGTACATGTATAAATGCAAAATTAAAATTTTCAGTTTACAGCATTTTTGTTTAAGTAGTGTGGGTTTCATTAAAATACATGTAATATCAAAATATCAATTTAGTAATACATGCATATTAAATATTACAATTATTTTCAAAGATCATCCAACAAATAAACAAATGAGAAAAGGCGGAAGTCATTATCTAGAGCTGCGTGACTTAAATACACAAGCATATTGCAAAATATTTATATTTAGGATATATCGCCAATAGTTTTCAAATAATGGTACTAATCAGTATAACAGTAGGTAGGCTAATTGTATAATGGATGTAGACAATTTCCAAAAAGTTGTGTACATGTAATATACTTTGTAAATATGGGAATTACGAAAGCAAAGAAGAAAATGTCAACAATACAAGGCAATCAGATGTTTAATGGTAACTTTTAATTCTTATTTACATATAACTCAGAAAAAACCAAAATCAAAGAAATTCCTTACTTTTTCTTTACCCCCCCCCCCCCCCAAATCCCCTCTGCTTTCAGGAAGTGGAACATGTTGGCAAGTGTTACAATTTCAGACTCGAACTAAAAACACTTGGTGGTGATAAATGTGGACTTAAGAGGGAAAAGAAAATGGAAATCTTAATGGAATTTTTAGCAAGAAATAATGTTATAGACTTGTCTGATTTTCCTTTTTTCATATGAAACAAGAAAAGGCATACATGAAGAGAGTGAGAGGAAAGGGAGAGAGAGAGGAAAGGGAGAGAGAGAGGGAGAGGGAGAGGGAGAGGGAGAGGGAGAGGGAGAGGGAGAGAGAGAGAGAGGAGAGGGAGAGAGAGAGAGGAGAGAGAGAGGAGAGGAGAGGGAGATAGAGAAAGGGAGATAGATATAGAAAGGGAGATAGATATAGAAAGGGAGAGAGAGGGAGAGAAGGGGAGAGAGGTAAAGAAAGAGAGAAAGAGAGAAGGGGAGAGAGAGAGGGGGAGAGAGAGAACAAGACAAACAGACACAGAGAGAGAGACAAGGGGAAAAATAATGGGTGAATATAACAGGGTATATCATTAGTTATAATCATCATATTGCACAAGATTCTCCAAAGCCTGATGCACAAAAAAACATTTACATCCCATTAAAAGAATGAGACATGATCCCCTTAACATCAAATTTTGCAGTTAATAAAGTCCATTCGTTTACGTGCAGTTGTCCCAAAGAAGTCGCAGATGGCGTTAACCAGTATTTGCCATTCTTCAGCCCCTTTAACATCCAGTTTAGTTATAAATCATTCAGATTCATGAAGAAGTTGTATATAGTCACTACCAGAAATTACCAGTACATTCAAACCCTGAAGGAGTGATATATTTATTATATTCAAATCAACATTTTACAAAATATTACTCTGAAACGGCTTACTTCAAATCATTGGGTCATCACGTCCGGTCAGGTGGTGGTGTTAAGAAACGAAAGCAGATGATGACCTGACCTTTCGTAGATTTGCCGTAGGGTTTTCACAAAGTTTTCACATTCGTAGATGAGAGGGGATTTTTCACAAACATTACCCCCCAACATTTTGTGAATGAAGGGGCATGTTTTGACCCGACCCGACCCGACCCTAGGTCATGACGCGATGAATTGAAGTAAGCCCTCTGAAACCCATTGGTGTTATGCAGGGAGGTCACAAGAGAATGACAAGGTTCCATGTTGAAATTTCACAGTATCAAGTTATACAATATGAAGAAAAATATGACATAATGATTATAATTGAGATATTAGTTGTAAAGTTTGTATGAAAATGCTTCAAAACATGCCTAAGAATGCACCAGAGAGGGTGTAAAAACCCTAGAGCTCCCTGGAACCCAGGCGGGGGAAAGAGACATTACACTTCACGCATATCAGTTCATACTTCTTCTAAGTTGAAATTTTATAGCTTTGAATTTTCTATTGTAGACCACCATATGTCATACATTATCTTTATTTTGATATTAAAACAAATTTTCAATCTTATGTAGATCTTGCCACAAAATATACTACTGGAATTGCAATACAAGCACTGTACAAGTCCCATCTATTTTTAAAAGCGTAGATTTGCACTGACCTCAATATATAAAATTTACTCTAGTTAATTAAGATAGCAGCACAACAAGTACAGTTTATTTCAATATTTTGTAATGTCAGACATGATTTATAAGTATAGTACAATTTTACCTTACGTGTATAGATTATAAATGCCAATAATATATGTACATGTATATGCACATGATATTGTTATAACTACAGTATTTTTTAAAATGCAATATCAGTTTACATGTAGTGCATAAAGACTTAGATGGAATGCGCTTTATAAGCACTGTTTTATTATTATTATTATCATTGTGATCATTAATTCAAGTTTTGTATTATCTCATGTAAAATTTGTAATCAAGACAATATAAACATGTTCAATTCTCGCTACCCTAAATAGGTACGAAAATCTCGAAATTCGCGAGACGAGGTAATTTTCACTCTCTCGGGTCGTCACTACAACTTCCGGTATAGAGTCCCATCCCGCTGGCGCTAGCGCCTGTGTTCGCTGTGCAGAGTTTTCACGCACGCTAAAATCGATGCCAATCAGTGTAATTTGTACAGATTATAATATGCAATGGAAAGCTTCGGGCAGAATTAGTGACTTTAGCACAAAAGGCCGTTAAACTCTACCGTGAAAGAGAGGGTTGTGATCACGAACGCCTGCACAGGAACCTGTAATGTCGAAAAGCTATCCCATAATGCAATGCGCGTTTTCAGGATTTTCCCCGGATCTCGGCAGAATCGCTATTTGGGGTAGCGAGAATTCAGCTATTGGCTGTGATGCATTGTACTTAATAAAGACCATTATTGCATTGAAGAAAAAGATAAATCTATGCAGTAAAGACATGATGACACACATGAAGTACTAGTGCATTACCAGAATATCTGTAAAGATAGACTCAAGTAATATGCAAAATCCCAAAAAGTAAAGAAACCATGATTTCTCCTTGGCTAAATCCCCTCTCCTCACCAATGGTATCTAGAGAGAGATAGACAGAGAGAGATGAAACAATGAGAAAGAGACAAAATATATGCCATTAATATCAATTGTTTAATGACTATTAAAGGAACATGGTAATTCAATAGACCATTTTTGTAATGTAATCAAATTTATTGCATAAATCTTTGCGTGTTGTTAGGTAGGACATGCCATAATGTTTGTTGTTCCTATCAACAATTAATATATGCGATTCACATTCAGACTTTTGAAATACAATTAACGGGTGAGCGAAATAGTTTTAAACGAGCCACTTAACAGAGATTTGGGCATTAAATTAAATTTGATGAAGAAAATGGTCTATTGAGAAAAAAGGTAACATGTCCCATTGGGCTTGAAAATATTCTTTAAGTGGGAAAATAATGACTATTAGTTGTCTAATCGACTTAAGTGATAGCAATACAGTAAGTAATAGTCTGATTTTCAGACCATTGTACCAAATGGTTGTATGTTTTGTGCTGCACAAAGATTCAATCAGTTTAATTTTGGCCATTACAAGAAGTGGGTTATTGATGTAGACCAATGCTTATCTACACTTTACAGCTCATTTTATGTATGTTATTACCAAAGAAGGAAAAAGAAGAGAGTCAGTCACTCAATAGTGTCTGACAGTGAAGTCTAGCAAGTAAACATGTTTCCTTGCATAATTGTACAGGACACTGCTGAAGTTTAAATTTCAGAGATAGGACATACATGATATATTCATAATTCCTGCAAAATTCTACAGAATTTAGGTGTTGGCTGCACAAGGGACATACAGCCTTTTCACACACAGCTAAAATTCTATAAACATGACTAGTATAAACGTGTTTCGAACGCGTTTAAACTAATCACGAGCCTTTCACACACAGAAATTTCGGTGCGATCGTTAATAGTTTCGTGATTAACTACTGCTCGTAAAATGCGCAGTAGTGCCATTGCGCATTGAAGGTCATGTCATGTCAATCAAAGCGCACGCTCCATCCAGTTTAAACACGTTTAAACACGAATTTCCTTTCACACACAAAATGTCAAGCTCTCTAGATACGAACTTCGTATCTGCAGCCTGCTTTTAGGGGCGTATGGATCGCGACTTCGTATCTATCCCAACATCATATAAACGATGTTCACACTGGGAAATTTTGTCTATAAACATGTTTAAAACTGTTGAGTGATTCTAATCATCTCTAGATACGATGAATTTTAGCTGTGTGTGAAAAGGCTGATAGTATCTTTAAAGGGGAGCAATCAGCAAAAACATTTTGAATTATATCCATCATTTAAAAGCACAATTGATTGGTCAATTGTGCATGATCATGTGACATGAAAACTACCCTTTTCCTTCCAGGTTATGCAGTCACCTCAGGGACCATTGTTTATGGTAGTTTATACAACACCTACGGGGATCCCTGTCATTTGATTGGAGGATTGTTGGTCACATGATATTCAATAGATGGTATATTGCACGGTCGTGCATTTTTGGTTATATGCGCCGTGCATTTTTGGTTATATGCAGACTGCGTACCTCTCTGCCGTGCGTATGGGGGGCGAAACATGCCATATACATGACAGCTATACAGTGTGTCCCGAAAAAAACTATACACTTTTGAAATGGCTGCCGAATAACAAATATATGATTCTAGGGGAAAAGTTATATACGTATGGAAAGCTCATATACTCAACTTTCATATGACACCAAAAGTTGCGAAAATAATTCATGCTCGGGTGAGCACTGCTCACTTTTGTAAAGGGTATGAAAATTAGGTTGCGCAGGAATTAGCCTTCCAATGTGTGAGAGGTAAATCCTTTGGAGCTTACGGAATTGAGGATGATATGACCAATTTATGACCAAAGTGAAATGTTTGGTTTATGGGATTAACATTTTATGCACGAGTGAACAGGAATTGCATTTTTTATTGTAGCACTGTAACTTCCCTGTTAGACTCAGTGGTGTGTTCATGGGAGTCAGGATGGGGTGATGGTACATGTTGTAATTTCCATGTTACAAACTGTTATTCTCTTACATCTGTGACTTTGAATAAAAACCTTCACCCCACATTTCAATTATTGTAAGATTAGTTGAACATCTCATTGATTTATTCAATACCCAGGTAGGGATAATGTAAATCGAATATTCAAATACGGTTTGTTGAAAAAAGGAATGTCCAAGATGTCGGCTACTTATTCTTCAGGTAAATGGTAACTGAAATGTGGGGTGAAGGTTTTTATTCAAAGTCACAAATGTAAAAAAAAACAGTTTGTAACATGGAAATTACAACATGTACCATCACCCCATCCTGACTCTCATGAACACACCACTGAGTCTACCAGGGAAAGTTACAATGCTACAATAGAAAAATGAAATTCCTGTTCCGTGCATAAAAGTTTGGTTTAATAAACCATGGAATTCACTCAGCAAATCATGAATTTATCATATCACCCTCAATGTTGTAAGCTCCAAAGGATTTACCTCTCGCACATTGGAAGGCTATTTCCTGCGCAACCTAATTTTCATACCCTTTACAAAAGTGAGCAGTGCTCACCCAAGCATGAATTATTTTCAAACTTGTTGGTGTCATATGAAAGTTGAGTTTATGGGCTTTCCATACATATACAACTTTTCCCCCTAGAATCATATATTTTTTATTCGGCAGCCAGTTCAAAAGTGTATAGTTTTTTTCGGGACACACTGTACAACTATACATCCATTTGATGGATGTAGGGTTTTAACCAATCAGAACGCAGGAAACTGTACAACTATACAACCATACAACTATACGACTATACGGCTATGCATCCATCGAACGCATGTATAGTTTACAGCGTGCGGGCCGAAGTGCCATAATCAACAACCATACAACTATACGACTATACGTCTATAAAGCTCGGGTTTCAACTGCTGCTCGTGCAGTGGTTTCTCTCTCCCCCTCTCTCCTCACAAAACAACTACTGCTCGTGCAGTAGTTGTTTTGTGAGGAGAAAGGGGAAAAGAGAAACCACTGCACGAGCAGTAATTGTTTTGAGAGAGAGAAACCACTGCACGAGCAGTAGTTGTTTTGAGAGAGAGAGACCACTGCACGAGCAGTAGTTGTTTTGTGAGGAGAGATCGAGAAACCACTGCACGAGCAGCAGTTGTTTTGTGAGGAGAGAGGGGGGGGGAGAGAAACCACTGCACGAGCAGTAGTTGAAACCCGAGCTTTATAGACGTATAGTCGTATAGTTGTATGGTTGTATGGTTGTATAGTTGTTGATTATGGCACTTCGGCCCGCACGCTGTAAACTATACATGCGTTCGATGGATGCATAGCCGTATAGTCGTATAGTTGTATGGTTGTATAGTTGTACAGTTTCCTGCGTTCTGATTGGTTAAAACCTTACATCCATTGAATGGATGTATGATTGTATAGTTGTCATCAATATGGCATGTTTCGCCCGCCATACGTGCGCGCGCGTATCCCTGCGTGTATCTGACGCGAAGGCAATCTGAATGTAATCGAGAAGGCTTGAATCCAACTTGAATTTATCTTTAATATAAGGAGTAAAGCATAATTTGTTAACGTTCTATTAGATCTTCTTCGATGTTGTATAAAACAAATAATGAATTTTTTTTCATTCGTTCAATGGTGCGAATATTTTCATTCGTTGAAAGATTAACATTAATTCTATTCAACTCGGCTGACGCCTCGTTGAATAGAATGTTAATCTTTCAACTCATGAAAATATTCGGACTATTGAACTCATAACCATTCATTATTTGTATAATATATATGTATGTATGATATGTATATAGGCAGTTTACTCATACATATCCTTTACAATCTATCAGATGTTTGCATATACAGTCAAACTTGCATTAGTGACCACCTGTATAGAAAGACCACCTGTCTACAAAGACAACATTTCTTGTTTCCCTTGAAAATGGTTTCTCATTGAAACATGTACTTTAGATACATGTACATAAAGACCGCCTGCCTACCGGTATAGACAAGTTTCACTTATTCCTTGAGAGACCCTATCT
Source organism: Strongylocentrotus purpuratus (assembly GCF_000002235.5). Taxonomy (NCBI): domain Eukaryota; kingdom Metazoa; phylum Echinodermata; class Echinoidea; order Camarodonta; family Strongylocentrotidae; genus Strongylocentrotus; species Strongylocentrotus purpuratus. Next base: position 783,343 of record NW_022145595.1, read on the forward strand.
CCTTAAAGCTCCTTGATAGGTCAAGGTTTCATTATTACAAGGAAATTACTTTGATCCCAAGGCAAAGAGTGCATTCCATTGTATAATAACAAAATTTCAGCTACGAAAATATGTACACTTTATTCCATTGTTCAAAATTAATCTGAAAAATTTCCTCTTTCTTTTTTACATGTTGTATTCTACTCAAACTGTACCATTGTGTATCGTACTTGAATATAGTTTCATCTTTTGTAGAAGTGCACCTTGAGAGTTGGATTTCGCCTGGACATGACACCTTCCAAATCTTATTACAACCATTATTATTGCTATTATTTTCTTTATTCATAGAACAATACCAATTTATTTTTTATAATTATTAATGGTGCAATACAAAATATGATTAACAGCCAATGGTTGAATTGTTCACATTTTACAAGCAAATTTTAAAAATATATAGAATACAATATTGAAAATGGTAAAAAAAATATATAAACGCCAGATGAAACTCAGGGTACATAGAGACCACTGTGGTGTAAAAACAGAAATGGAACAAACATTGTACGTTATAAAAACATACCAGAATGATTTCAGCTGCCACTAAACCGATGAGACAACAAGCCATCAGGAAATACAGAAAACCATCTCTTTTGGTTTTGGCCCCTTGATAGAAGCATAAAACGAGCGCAACCTGTGGGGGAAGAGGTGTAAAGGTAAGTGTTTATGAATAAACATGAAAAAATGCATATTCTCCTGTACCAACTGGACTAGAACAGTCAAACCTGTCTATAACGACAGCCCCAGGGAAACACAAGTGGTCAATAAAGCAGGTTTGACTATACCAGCAAGGGTTAATGAATCAGATATTTCAATGAATATTTTCAACCAGCAAAACTACTTTGATCTCTTCAAATTCCAAGATCTAATTGCAAAAAATAAGTTTACAGTCAAACCTGCTTTAGTGACTACCTGTCCGACAAAGACCACCTGTCTAGTGTATTCAAAGACAGCCCGTCTTCAAAGGCCACAATTTTTGTTTCCTTTTAAAATGGTTTCTCCTTGAAACATGTACTAAAGCCACCTGTCTACACTCTACAAAGACCACCTGCCTATAAAGACCACTTTTCTTGTCTCCCTTCAGTGGTTTTTATAGACAGGTTTCAGGTATATCTGTTGATGAGAACTTGAAAGCTGCTTAGTTGTTAGTTGTGACCGGTAGATTAAAGTATACTAATGAACAAAACGTGTTTTTGCTCTTGATGTTAGAGATTCCATGTGGTTATACTGTAACGGGTATTCAAAATATGAGCTTCAAATGTCACTTTTAGACTAGTTAATGCACACGTACACACTCCCGTAGAATAGGGCTTGCGTCAAGCCCATGTCCAACTTGGGTTCCATGTGAGCCATATTCACAGGGGTTTAATATTATCCTTTATTTCTTTCATACTTCTCAATCTTTTACCCAAATAATGCCAGGTAAAGTTTTTTGAGGATGAATTTGTATATTCTAGCTAACAACAAATTATTTTTTCAGGTGATTTGTACAATTTAAACTTTATGAGTTAATGCCCTACTGGCTCTCAATAATTAAAAAATTTGAAAAGAAGAGTTGTCAGATTTATTATCGCTAGGTTATCATCAATTATCTACAATACATTTGTGATGCTTTTTAAATGTAGGTGGTAGAAAGTACTCAGCAGGATTTTTTCGTTTTTGTTAACATAATACTGGTCAAAATGTCCTTGGGATTTTTTCATTTCCTAATAACTATGATCAAATTCATGATAAACCTCATGACAGACTAAATGCAGGAATTTTTTAACAGCAAACACTTACAAGAACATTGATGATGATGATCGATACAAAACCATAGAGGATTGCTTTCTGTGAATAAAGAATACAAGATAATTGCAAATTTGACATACTTCTGAAGTTTGGTATAAGTATAAATATATATTATGTATAACGGTAATATTGGTCACAATATATAAATCTGCTAATTGAAATACCAGTAGCCCTTTATCTTTAAAGATGATTGTTGACCCATGAACCAAAAATTGTTACATAAAATAAAAGGAAACCAACCCTTTAATGTGCACCTAGCAGGCTAGTATATTCCTATTTCTTCCAGTTAAACAACTTTATTGCATACAAATTCTTTTATGTTAAAATGTCTTTGATATTCAAGAGAATGTGAGGGACTAACCAACCGTCTACTGAAATCTTTCATTACATTATCCTTTTAAACAGGACCAACTCAGTTCCTGTAGGCGTTGGGTCACCAATGTCCATGCTCACACTAACTTCTCTTCCCCTCCCTCAATACCCTCAATAGATTGACCAAATACGATAAATAATGATTTAAAAAGGAGAAAAAAGAGAAAAGGAATAGAGATGGGGAGGCCCGGGAGGCTACATGATATAGAGATGATACAATCCCTCCTGTACCCTACCCTCATTCAATGGCCTTGTCCTCAGATGATACAATCCCTCCTGTACCCTACCCCCATTCAATGGCCTTGTCCTCAGATGATACAATCCCTCCTGTACCCTACCCCCAATCAATAGCCTTGTCCTCAGATGATACAATCCCTCCTGTACCTTACCCCCATTCAATGGTCTTGTCCTCAGATGATACAATCCCTCCTGTACCCTACCCTCATTCAATGGCCTTGTCCTCAGATGATACAATCCCTCCTGTACCCTACGCTCATTCAATGGCCTTGTCCTCAGATGATACAATCCCTCCTGTACCTTACCCCCATTCAATGGTCTTGTCCTCAGATGATACAATCCCTCCTGCACCCTACCCTCATTCAATGGTCTTGTCCTCAGATGATACAATCCCTCCTGTACCCTACCCTCATTCAATAGCCTTGTCCTCAGATGATACAATCCCTCCTGTACCTTACCCCCATTCAATGGTCTTGTCCTCAGATGATACAATCCCTCCTGTACCCTACCCTCATTCAATGGCCTTGTCCTCAGATGATACAATCCCTCCTGTACCCTACCCTCATTCAATGGCCTTGTCCTCAGATGATACAATCCCTCCTGTACCTTACCCCCATTCAATGGTCTTGTCCTCAGATGATACAATCCCTCCTGCACCCTACCCTCATTCAATGGTCTTGTCCTCAGATGATACAATCCCTCCTGTACCCTACCCCCATTCAATGGCCTTGTCCTCAGATGATACAATCCCTCCTGTACCCTACCCCCATTCAATAGCCTTGTCCTCAGATGATACAATCCCTCCTGTACCCTACCCCCATTCAATGGCCTTGTCCTCAGATGATACAATCCCTCCTGTACCTTACCCCCATTCAATGGTCTTGTCCTCAGATGATACAATCCCTCCTGTACCCTACCCTCATTCAATGGCCTTGTCCTCAGATGATACAATCCCTCCTGTACCCTACCCTCATTCAATGGCCTTGTCCTCAGATGATACAATCCCTCCTGTACCTTACCCCCATTCAATGGTCTTGTCCTCAGATGATACAATCCCTCCTGCACCCTACCCTCATTCAATGGTCTTGTCCTCAGATGATACAATCCCTCCTGTACCCTACCCCCATTCAATGGCCTTGTCCTCAGATGATACAATCCCTCCTGTACCCTACCCCCATTCAATAGCCTTGTCCTCAGATGATACAATCCCTCCTGTACCCTACCCCCATTCAATGGCCTTGTCCTCTCGCATCGCCAGTCCTGACCCCAATGCCCTTTGAATGGCTTGACCCATGCTACACCACTTTTCAAATTTTTAAAAAGAGTTTGCTATGCTTGCTTCTAGTTGCAGTGAGCTTGATTATCGAATTACAAAGTACACTGTTAATAAGCTCAACCAAAGTAGACTCTCTCTCTTAAAATATTGGAGCGGCATTGCAAATTTTATGTAACAGGACCCAGATGCTTTTTCATTTACCTCTACTGCCTGCAAAATTGCTTCGGTTTTCCCAAACCACCATCTTTGGATGCCATACAGCCATATTTCACTCAATTTGGATCAAACAATTTTATGGCAATACAACTTACAGCGCGAGGGCTCTGTGTAGAATCGTAGTACATTGGTGCTTGAGATGGGGCTCCCTCTCCAGTCTTCGCTTCAACAGGGGCACCAAAAATTGGCTCTTTTTCTGATTCACTCATGACTGTTTCCTCTCAAAATCACACTAAAGTTATCAAAGAAGAACAGCTGATATTGAGTCCAGTCACTCTGAAAGCAATAAAGAGTCAGAATATACACATTTACTTTAAATAGCGACGAGCTAGTACATTGCAATGAGAATGTCATTGTAGGTCAGTCCTTGCTTGGTCGGACAAACATTATTGCTTGTCCAATGTAACAACACATAATTTAAGCAATTGGCATTCTATTAAAATACAATTATACATATTAAGCAGGTGAATGAAAATCATTTGTAACACTAACAGTAACGGCCACTCCCCCCCCCCCCCCCAAGACTTTATATCTAGGAGAACTTTCATGTAGTACATTGTTAAATTTGTACAAAGCAGGAAAAATTTGGTGTTCATGCATCTTATTAATGCATCATTAGTACGGGCACTGGTCAAAGAATAGGGATCGTCCACATAAACAAGGATATCCTCGTACATGTAAACGGGGACAAATCGTGTCCTAAAAAAAAAGGATCGTCCACATTTTCGAGGACGACCCTTATTACTGAATCGCGCGTTGCCAATGCGAAAAACAAATTCAGTGATGATGCTTTTTGATGCATTTCTCACATACCAATTTGTTCGTGTTTACAAAGATATCTTCGTTTATGCGGACGATCCTCATTGTTGGACCTTCTTTCTTAAAACCTTGGTCTTGCCTTTTTTTTCAATCTGTGGAGTTTTTTTCTTTTCTTTTCATTATGAATAGGATTAGTTCTAAATTTCTAATTCATTGTTTTATTCGGTGTATTTCCCTTTGATTTTCGTAACTTTGCTTGTGTGGACGATGCAGATCTAGACCCTACTGTAACCTCGTACATTGGATGACTGACTATTTGACTTCAAGGAGGCGAGTTGGCTCAGTCGGTAAAGCGTCTGCCTGTCGAACCAAAGATCCCGGGTTTGAATCCCACCCAGGCAGATGACTGAAGCCTGCGTTGTGTGTCAACGTGCCCCTCCCCTTGCTAATAGACGCAGGCTATGTTAAGTGGAAAAAACTCTGTCCCTAGGATAGGATGTTAAATTGAGGCCCCTTGTAGAGAAGAGTCACTACCTTTGCACATTAAGAACCCACTGCACTATTCTTATAAGAGTAGGGGGAACCCAGGTGTAGTGGTCCTGGTCCACCTGCACACACCCCAGTATAGACAGTACGATAATACTCTGTAAAGAGGGATGTACTCAAAATGGAAGAAGAAGTCTTTGAAAAAACAGCACATTTTTGGAGGAGTCAGGCTAACTTGGCTCAAAGACAACTCGGCCCGGCCCAGCTGCAAAAAACGGTCAGATTTTGCAGGTTTAGGGTTTGGTTTGGTGCCAGGTAAAAATGTCAGAGGAAAAAATGTCAGAGGTAAAAATGTCAGAGGTAAAAATATCAGAGGTAAAAATGTCAGAGGAAAAAATGTCAGAGGTAAAAATGTCAGAGGTAAAAATGTCAGAGGTAAAAATGTCAGAGGTAAAAATGTCAGAGGTAAAAATGTCAGGGGTAAAAATGTCAGAGGAAAAATGTCAGAGGTAAAAATGTCAGAGGTAAAAATGTCAGAGGTAAAAATGTCAGAGGTAAAAATGTCATATGTAAAAATGTCATAGGTAAAAATGTCAGAGGTAAAAATGTTAAAGGTAAAAATGTCAGAGATACAAAGAAAATGTCAGGTACAAAAAAAAATGTAGGGGGAAAAATTGGTGCCATCATTATATCTCGGCACTTTATCACACAAAATGTCAAGATGTAAGCTACTGGGCTTGTCTCTTATATTTTATAAATGACTGTGTATTGTACTTCGTACATGTCCTGAGGATAATACAAAGTGGAAAATAAATTTGAAACTTATATTTTGTGATCAGGTTTGCATATATTAACTTCTATCATTTTTCGATATTTTATATTGGTTGATGTTTTAATGTTTATTTGGTTTTGAGGAAGTAGGCCATAAAATATACATAGAATATTAAGATTGAATGAGATACAACAGGGAATCAGTTATAAAGATCGCACAGAAATTCCACAAATTCAGTAATTAGACCCATCTTCATGTCCATCCCAGCAAAGACTGTTATGACAAGAAAACGTTAATAAAAAGACACGGATGCTTTGTCCCCCTCATCAATACTTTATTACAAAAGTTTAACAATGTTAAATATTGTATAGTGAGACATATCTACCCAGGTATTTTGTCATGTGCTTTCGAGTTTCGACCATAACACTGCAACTTTATATTTAAAAATTACGATTAATAAACGTGGGAGAAATACAGTATACATGTAAATACCTCAACTTCAACCGTTTTTGTTCTGCAAAATTCATGATGCATTTTGTTTAATGTGTAGACTTGTACGAATATGTACCTGCTGGAAACTGTCGTATACAGTGTATGCCAGCACACCTTGTATAAATCCTGCACCAAATATCCTTCAAACAATATTACCATGTATACAAGCAGTATCATGATCAGGGGCGTCAATCCTGGGGGGTTGACGGGGGGACACGTCCCCCCTCCCCACAAATGTTCAGGTGGTGAAATGTACCCCCCATGTTTTGTCAGAAAAGAAGTTCTTTAATAATTTAATGTAACGTCAAAGCTTCCGCGCGGGAGGGTGGGGGGGGGAACTGAATTCAAACAAGGATTAAGAGTCGAGAACGGTATACAACGAATCGTCTTCTTTCTCTCAAAATGTATTGAAACGTCAAAGATAAAAAAAAAGGCAATGAATGAACCGGTCACCAATGAAATTACATGCCGTGAAACAGAATAACTAGAGAAAGAGTGTGTGTGTAGCAACATAACGTGGTATAATTTTGAAAGTAACTGTAAAGGTGACATGTAATTGTGTCCCCCCCCCCCATGCTCTAACTCGGATTGACGCCCTTGATCATGATGCTATAAATGTGTACAGTAAAACTATGTTTCTGATATGTTACCCATGAATAAATATTTGTCAATTTCAGTGTTTGATCTCTCACATCAAATAATTATAGAACGATGTAGCTTAAACAGAACCTCTGCAGAGCGCGCGCTTATCTGGAATATGATGGTGCGGTTAGCATCTGATGTAACATTGGCGGCTTTCTGCTTTGTATCAGAGTATCAAGCTGCTTATTGATGTTCTCCCAGACTATTTATACCGCAATAGTGATCGACGATCAACTCTTTGCAAAGCGCGCGCTTCTCTGGAATGTGATGGTGCGGTTAGCATTTGATACATGGGCGGCTTTCTGCTTTGTATCAAGGTATCAAAGTATCAAGCACACAAAAAAGTGAAATTGTTGGAAATATTCATTTGTAGGAAATTACATTTTATAGTAGTCATTGCCACATTTTAAAATGTCCATCAATCTTCAGAAGGGACGGTGAGGTGGGGGCGGGGGGGGGGGGGGGGGGGGGGGGGGGGGGGGGCGGAGGACTCACGCCGTGATATGTTATCTTCTTCTTTTTTTTGGGGGGGGGGGGCTGTGATGACTTTTCTTTTTAGTGATTACACCATCGAGCCACAACTCGGCCTATAATTGTTCATGGCCAAACTACTCGATTTTAGACATTCTTTTTTCCCAGAAGTTTGCTCAGTGTACCAGTATCATTTGCTTAGACAAAGGCATATGAGGGGGAGGCAGCCGGGTCATTACGAAGGATGCACCCCCTCCCCCCGTCTCCGCTCGGCAATATTTGGGCAAAAGGTCCCAATTCCGGGCAGTAAGGTAAATAAAAGTTATAGAAAGAAGAAAATAAAGCAGCGCTGAAATTAATGAAATTTTTACCTCTGACATTTTTACCTCTGACATTTTTACCTCTGACATTTTTACCTCTGACATTTTTACCTCTGACATTTTTACCTCTGACATTTTTACCTCTGACATTTTTACCTCTGACATTTTTTCCTCTGACATTTTTTCCTCTGACATTTTTACCTCTGACATTTTTACCTCTGACATTTTTACCTCTGACATTTTTACCTCTGACATTTTTACCTCTGACATTTTTTCCTCTGACATTTTTACCTCTGACATTTTTTCCTCTGACATTTTTACCTCCGACATTTTTACCTCTGACATTTTTTCCTCTGACATTTTTACACCGAGCCTTTGGTTTAGAGTTAGGGTAAGATTTAGGGTTAGGATTAGGGGTAGGGTTAGAGTAAAATGACAAAAACTGACCATTTTTGCATCTGGGCCGAGTTGTCTTTGAGCCGAGTTAGCCCTGATTTTTTTTGGACATCGATTAGACAAATTACTGGGGCCCGTTCCTCAAAAAAGTCATAAGTCTTACTTCTTGACTAAATCAGCGATATTGAGCAACTTGTCCGCTACGTGTTTCACGAAGCCCTCTTTGCCAAGATCAACAACATGCAACATCCTGACTAAGTAGTTATGACGCCTTTGACACCGTCTTATCTCTGTCATAACTATTTAGTCGATGGGCAGCGCCATCACATGTCAGTTATTTGGTAGACTATGGCTAGCAAGAAAGGACAATAAATCCTCCAGCTATAATCTTTCTTCACATTCACTTAAAAAGGAAGTTATAATTTCTTTAAATTAGAAAATCTTTTGAAAATATGCCATGTTTATATTTTAGGTTTTTCCCACTTTTATAAACTGATTATGGGCGTTTCTTTACATATTGTAAAATCCTCGAAGGGATGGGTAATCTGCCACGGCAGGCAAGCCATAGTTCAAAGTGTATTCTTTACTTTTCAGACCCATATTGCCTTCGAGATAAAATGTCTTCAAATATGTAAAATGAATAGTTTAAAACATGTTTTTTAACGTTTGGAATATTGAAATTTTGTCATTTGATTATTCAACCGACACCTAAAACATTGGACACAAATTTCATTACATCATATTTTTTAAAGAATAGTATATTGGTGTATTTTTTTTATAAACTATCAAATGAAAATATCGGGGGGGGGGGGGTACCCATCTCAAGAACAAAACTGATTCACAGGTCATGTAATGAAATACTCACATTTATATTTTACAAGTACTTTTGTACTATTGTATAATCTACACAAATTTGAAAGTAGGGTCTAGAGTCTATATTGCATCTCTTATTTCTTGGTATCATTTTCAATCTTTTTTTATTACTATTTCATTTACATAATCGCATTTTTCCTGCAGTACCCTGGTAGTAGACCGAATTTTCCGTCTCTTTCGTTCGTTAGCCTCTTATTGGGGTAGGGTCGGCTCTCTCTTTAGAGACGGAAACCGTCTATACACATTCCCTTGATAACACCACGGCCATTTCAGGTCGTAGCGTTTTGCCCCCAAAATCCCCCAAAATGTCATTTTACCTCATGCATTGATTATTTAAAATTAGGAGAAGGTTATACTACATCGGTTCCACTTACCAACTTGACTGCAATAATCCGTTTAATGGTCCCTTTTAAGGAAATTATGGGTCAAAATCGACATCCATGTTGAAATCTTGCAAGCCGTGTTAAACTCTCGCTGCGCACAGAGTCATCTAAATCAATCTCATCCCTTCTAGTCTACGCCGAAGGCAAAACGATTATGAAGGAAAAACTGTGCGCCATCTACACGTTCGTAATGGCGTTATCACAGTTTTTCCTTCATAATCGTTTTGCCTTCGGCGTAGACTAGAAGGGATGAGATTGATTTAGATGACTCCGTGCGCAGCGAGAGTTTAACACGGCTTGCAAGATTTCAACATGGATGTCGATTTTGACCCATAATTTCCTTAAAAGGGACCATTAAACGGATTATTGCAGTCACGTTAGTAAGTGGAACCGATGTAGTATAACCTTCTCCTAATTTTAAATAATCAATGCATGAGGTAAAATGACATTTTGGGGGATTTTGGGGGCAAAACGCTACGACCTGAAATGGCCGTGGTGTTATCAAGGGAATGTGTATAGACGGTTTCCGTCTCTAAAGAGAGAGCCGACCCTACCCCAATAAGAGGCTAACGAACGAAAGAGACGGAAAATTCGGTCTACCCTGGTAGCTGCTGATCTCCGATAGAGCGGAGGAAGAAGAAGAAGAAGAAGGTGGTAGAATCTATTGCGACTAACTCTAAGTCTAAGGCCAGGTCTCGGCTCCTCTTCTCGCCGAGTGTATCGATCTCACGAGATATCTATCTAGTAAGCTCTTCATGAAACGGTTTAGGAAGATCAGAGACATCTCCGTAGTTGGCGGATAAAGTTATGACTGTCTTGCCGTTGGTTTCTACTAGGAACGAGCCCCTGGTGGCCGAGGCGCTGTAATTATAGGCATTATTGATCAACCGACACAAAAATATACGCGTGGGACAAATGTAGACCTCGGAAGTACGACTACGAGCACCGCGCACCGAGTCGAACTATTGCTTACTGGTTTAGTTAACACCTCTAGAGTCTAGACTATACTAATCCAATCATAAATGCTTTCATAATTCTTCTAATTTCATAGTCCGTACCTTATCTCTCTTCCTAGATCCCCGACTTTTAACGGCAATACCATATGCAGAACAGAGCTGAGACTGAGTCGACAGTGATATCAACAAATACTAAAATTGTCATCATGTGACCATGTCATGTGACAGCGGAGATAACAGATAGCGACTAGTTCATTTTATTTTATTTCTTCTTTCACTAACATTTGTACATAGAATTTTAAATAAAGAAACTGGAACAGCAGATTATCATATAACGAACATAATTGGAAGCGCAATAGTAACGTGCAACATACAACTCTTGTTATTAACTAAAGAAATTCTATAAAAAAGTATAAATGTAAGATCATGTGATGTAACATGAAAGAAAGAGGGGACCTTATAGAAGCTGGGCTTGTTAGAGCAAGGTCCCCAAAGAGAATATATTATCGGAATGATTTTATTTCTTTGAATAAAAAATACTTAACAACTAAACTACCTTAACAGACGAGAAGCAATATTTACAAAAGAGATAGATTGATGTATTACTAGGAGACTGAATGGGAAGATATATAAGGATGGAGAGCGAAAGCGCATACCAGAACAAAACAACAGAGACAAGTTGAGAAGGAAGAAAGTTATATTTAGGAGAAATGGTGATGGGGTAGAAAAAAAAGAAGAGAGAGAGAGAGAAAAGAAAAATTACATAAGAGCAAAGCAGAACAAAACGAGTTTGCTAATAAATGAAGAAACATTGGTAAGGTAAGGGCCAGCCTGGAAAGGGGGGGGGGGGAGGAGACAATGAAGCAAGAAAAAGAAAATTACATACTATATCATATGTGATGACATAATTTTTACATTAAATACTTCTAGCATAATTTTTCAATAAATATAATTTCAGTTTGCGTTTAAAAACAGAGACACTGATAGAGCGAGTTACGGTTCCAAAACTTGGGACCAGTACAAGCTGTATTCAAGCAAAGGCAGTTCTTACACGCAGTATTATTATAGAGTGCACAGTTTGCCTGTCTTGTATTATAACTGTGAATTTGACTGTTCTTTCTATGATAGCTGTACTAACGCATTTGGGACAGTACCATTTTCAAAATCATACATGATTGAGCCTAACTGCAAGAGATAGATCTTCTACCTTTAATAGTTTATTGCTATGTAACAAAATATTATGAGCACGATAATGTAGGCCTACATTAAAAACAATTCTAATCACCCTTTTTTGAGCAACAAGTATCTTATTTAGTAGCGTTTTAGTGATTTCCCCCATGCCAACACTCCGTAATTAAGATAAGGCAAAATCAGAGTACGGAATATAAAATAGTTTCTTGTGGCACAAAAGAACTTAATTTATAAATTACACCAGTATTTTTAGAAATAACTTTAGAAATATTACTACAATGTGATGCCCAAGTCAACTTTTCATCAATGTACGTGTAACCCAAGAATCTTGGTGGAAGTTACCCTCACAATAATAGCATCATCAAAAAGTACGCCTCCAGATTGATTGTTAAATAGATGAAGATAGACAATTAAGACAAACATATTAATATTGTTATAATGTGTGTTTGTATATTTATATGTATGTAGAGAGAGAGAGAGAGAGAGAGAGAGAGAACAGAGATAGAGAGAGAGGAGAGAGAGAGAGAGAGAGAGAGAGAGCGAGAGAGAACAAAAAATAAGAGAGCGATTTTTTGTTGTTGCTTGTTTTCATTGATTTTATTTCTCAAACTCCAATTCTTTTTTGAGAAACAAAGCATTTTCTATAGTCCTAGTTTATACAAATTGCAACATAACAAAGCTTTTTTATCATTATTTTGATTAACATAAATACAACATAATTCATTGCTCATAATTTTATAATGTATAGGACTAAAATATATAGGAAAATATTACCGTACTACAACTACACAGTTATTTCATCCAAAAAACTAGAACAAGCATTGCTTTTTTTAAAGAGTTTTTCAAAAAATGAGTTTCATATTACTCAACATATTAATACAGAATTGAATTGATCAGTTTTTATTTTATTAAGACACAATCTACCCCCAAAACCCTCTCCTTCCTTTCCTCCTGCCCCTCCCTTCTACTTTTATTTATTTATTTATTTATTTATTCCCCACTCATGGGATGGATTCCCCTTGTCAGCTATAAGCTGTTTTTCAAAGGGGTCCAGGCCAAGATAAAAACATACAATCAGAATAATCAATACATGTATATAGGCTACTCATAAGAATAGACAAATGAATAGACACAAAATATAATTTACATAATATAAAAATAAAAATATACTAAAAGTATACTATCTACAACAACAAAGATAACATCACTAAAGCAACTACAAAAGGAGGAACGTGTCCTTACATGGTAAAAACGGATAAGGGAGTATACAAAACAAAAAATTACGAATAAGAAGAAAAGAAAGAAAACCGGGGTTCTTGTATTTTTAGCTTAATTTGTTGTGGATAGGGAATGCATTCTGGCATTTATTGGACAGGTTTCTTTACTATATCGAAATGTCTCACGTTGTTGACTATTCCACCTTTACCTCGCATACCCCAAACTTTCCAGTTTTCCCATTTTTCTCAGATGCAGGGGAAATTTATTTCTCATTAATGGCAAATCCGGCTCTAATTCATCTGGGTAAAACTATATTATATATTTATAAAGCTAAACAAATGATATAACAGAGAAAATGTTCACTTTTAAATATTTCCTTATTTTACTTCTGATTTTTATCTTCAATTTCCTTGAATTTCCAAGAATTTTCCAACTTTTTTCCAAAATGTCCTTGCCCTTTTAAAAATTCCTAATTTTTCATTAAAATTTTCTTTGAAAGTGGATGCCCCGACATTGTCTGCGCACGCATAGTTTTGCCATAAAAAAGACCGCCCTCTTTTGACTTGCAATGACCAGCCTCTTTTAGATCACTCAGATTACCGTGAAAATGGTAAATAAAGTTATGAAATTATATCACTAAAATCACTTGTAATCGTATCTTTAATGATAAATTTGAAGTTAGCATTGTATAGATATGAATATATTTATGTATGAAAAGCAATTTTCTTTAAAGATGATACTTTTTTTATCGTTAAAAAACGAATGAGAATTTTCGTCATCGGTTCCACTGATTGTGATTTGCAGTGTAGTGCAAACGTATCGTAATTTTACATCTATGGGACTACACTCGCACACATTGCGATTCTGGACCTCTATGAACTGCTTTACAAGGACTTCCATGAGAGACTGTTTTTCCGTCTCTGTACCTGTAGTGTCACGATCATTGTGAACAAACCCAATGAATTCAGTACCATAGATTAAATTGTTGGTCTTGCAATCAAGCAATGGAGAAATTCTTGATTTGATTCTGAATCCATTTTCTGGTTGTGTTACTCGCCGAGACCAAGGCCAAGTCTGTTTTAAGTTGGCTTTGCGTTACATTACCTGTAGGGGCGCTGGTCCGAGAATGTGGATCATCTTCGTTTAATGCGTTCTGCCAAAATAAGGATCAGACGTCCACATTTTCGCAGACGTTTCACATTTCCAATCTGCGCGTTTGCAATGCAAGAAATGCATTCCGTGATGATTTTCTTGATGCATTTTACATTGACTTTGTACAGAGAATTTCACGTAATACAAGCGATAAATCCTCGGGTAGACAGACAACCCATAAAAGTAGACAGTGAACTGGGGTTATTTTCCAAACTTAGAAACCTTTTGTCGCATCTCTAGCGCGTGGTTCGGGAACCCAAAACCCCCAGAGTGCTGATGAAAAAAAACATCTGCGGAAATGCATGCGATCCTAATTTTTTAGAACCGATTTGTCCATGTTTACGAGGATATCCATGATTATGCAGACGATCCTTATTCTCGGACCAGCGCCCCTACTGCACTGGCTACGGGCTTGGTGAAATTTTTAATGTAATTATTGATATCACCAAGCCTTAATTGTCTTTGGTAATATGCATTTGTTAGAGTCTATGAGTGATTGTAAACGAAAATAAATAAAGACTACAGTAATTGCCCATTCCCACACAATTCATTTATGAACCTCGCACATTCTCAGGGGTCATAACCACTGTATTTAACCAAGATAAATGAATAGATCTTTTATTTCTTGTTATAGGGGGAAGCTATCACGATCAGAACAAGGAAGTTCATGACCAACCGTCTTCTGAACAGAAGGCAAATGGTAAGTGTCTTACAAAATATCCAAGCAGCACTTCTGTATGACTGCTGATTTTCTAATTTGTATATTGTGCCATTTCATTTGTCTTGTTCTGTTGTTGATCTTAATTTTGAAGATTTTTGTTTTGTTTTATTTCTTATGATGCAGTTATATTAAAGCCATAGTCTACATGTAATATCATTTTTTGAATTTGAAAAAGTTTCATGCTACAGTTTGCCTGAGAATGTGGGAGTAATTTAAAAGGAAAAAGAAAAGAAAATGTATTCCGTCTTGTCCACAACATGTTTCTGAAAATTGTCCAAATTGGGGGAGTCTGAATTCTTACTAGGGGTTTTGATGTTGAATAGAGAAATGGCACCTTAATCGAGATAACTGCTGAATAACTAATCGGAAGCATTTTTTTATGCAAATTGAGTTGTCTTGAAAGGTTAACATATGATTTTTCTTCTGATTTGATAGGTTGTGGATGTGATCCATCCTGGCCAAGCCACCGTCAAGAAGACGGAAATCCGTGAGCGCCTTGCACAGGCCTACAAGACCACCCCTGATGTCATCTTCGCCTTTGGCTTCAAGACCCAGTTTGGTGGTGGACGTACCTCGGGCTTTGCCCTCATCTACGACACTCTGGACTCTGCCAAGAAATACGAACCCAAATACAGATTAGCAAGAGTAAGCTCTCCTTTCTCATTTGAGCTGGGTTGTACATATGCTCCTGGGGGTGTTTCATAAAAGCCGTTTGTAAAGTTACGCATGACTTTACGAACGACTTATATTATGACAAGCCAAATGGGATGCTCAATCATGTTTTAACTGCATCAACTAAAGTTGAACTGTGCAGATGTAGATTAACATTCTTATCAAAACAAACATTTTTAATACAAAGTATATTTGTTGCCATAATCTAATTGAGGTTATTGGAAATATAGTCACACTTTGGGCATCCTATCTGGCACTTCATATTCAAGTCATTCGTAACGTCATGCTTAACTTTACGACCAGCTTTATGAAACACCCCCCAGTCCTACAATTCTTACTTCAGCCCTGATCAAACACTATACCCTAAGCCTAACCCAGACCCTACATCTTTGGGGTATAAAGCCAGGAGCAATAAACGCCAGAGAAAATATCAGACCACCTTGGGCTGACTGAGAATACCTCTTGTGATGCTTTCAAATATAAGGGAAGCCCACATATCGAATTGGCTTTTTAACAAAGGATGAAAGTTAAGCAATTCAAGTAAAAGATTGATAAAGTATTTCCTAAACCTTATTGATCAAAGGCAAATTGGGAACTCCCAATGAGACCTTACGAGTGCTCCTCCCACTTTTTCTTTATTTAAATCCATGAATTTCCTGAGAAAGATATTCATTGTACCATTGCCCTGGATATTAATAGACACCTGTTCTACACACATCCTTGATGGTAAAGATCTATTGCTTTATCAGCAACCATGACATGGACAATTTGTGATATTTTCGTAATACAGCTAATATGAGAGGTGCTCAAAAGGTACAACCCAAGAGTTGCCAGCATGTGTTTCATCGATAGTGGGAATGAATGCCAGCATGTGTTGATCGAGAGTGGGAATGAATGCTACGAAAAGCAGAGTGATCTTTTCAGTTTGGATTTTCATATTTGATAGCGTAACTGGTAATTCTTGGTAATTCTTTGCAATCCTTTTTTTAAAACATGTAAATCACTTTTTTAAAACATTAAATCACTTTCTCTCTCTCTTTCTCTGTTAGCATGGACTGTACGAGAAGGCTAAGACCTCGTCCAAACAGAGGAAAGAAAGGAAGAACAGACAGAAGAAGGTCCGTGGTACCAAGAAGGCAAAGGTGACATCGGGCAAGAAGGTATGATTAAGCTGCATTGTAGTTCTCTTTATGTTCTGCTCATTAATTAGCCGACTGTAAAGATAAAAGTCAGTTCTTGAAATACTCAAGGTATTTTACAAATTAATATGTTATGTGGAGAAGTTCGCAGAGTGTGTGCGAGAATTGGTTTATTTTTACATTTAGAACATTTTTTTGGTGATATTTTCTTTCCTTTTTTTAATTAACAGTGTAATTATGGGGAAAAAGTATACTTTTTCTTCAATAATATTTTCAGCTTAATGTACTTTACAATAATTCTTTACAAAACAACTAATATTATCTGAATTGAATTCTTTTTTTTAGTGGACTTGAGCTACAAAAATGTCCTTGGTCGATATATATATATATATATATTTTTTTTTTTTTTAATGAACACTGTAAAAAGAGGTTGACAACATTTTTCTATCTCTTTTTGTAGCGATGATCTTTTTCACAAAGACCATTTGAAAATGATCATGGATTATAACTACAGGTGTAAGTCCATATCAGAATGGATTGCTGTGGTTATATGAGAATTACTCTAAAAAATAAAAAAAATAAATAGATTGCACTGTTGTGGTGTATATGTACCTGTTGCTTAAAGGTAATGCAAAGTTTTATGAAATTTTGATATATTTTGATGCCCCTGTGGCTGTATTATTAGCCCTAAAACACTTCTGCTTTCGAGAAATTGAATAATTTAAAAAATTAGGTGCGTCCGGTAAATTTCAAATATTTCAAATAGCGCCTATGTTTCCATGGTAGCTGCAACCATGAAAATTTCAGAATATGCAGTTCTGGTATATAATTTCCACACTGGAATTGCAAATCAGTCGATTGTAATCAAGAAACACTGCTTTAAAGCTAGTTATATCAGTTCCAGCCTTGAAAGGGAGCTATACAACATAAAGAGTTTAATGTTTTCAATTTCATCAGTTAAGACTTGATTTCAACCGCGACAACTATCATTGACTATTGTAAAATAGCATGCTTCCAATATGTTCATTTGAACCAAATTCATGACCCTATAGTATACCAAAACTTTGTATTACCTTTGACTTAAATCATTGTGTGGTGACTGGTGGTGGCCATTTGTCAAGTGGAAAAATGTGTGTGACTTGTTGAGCCAACCCTATACCAAGTATGCAATCAGATTAACTATTAGTGCACTGTTGCAGAAGAGTGGTAAAACTTGAGTTGTTATATTTGGCCCTTAAAGGGATCCGGTAACTTTGTCTCAGATTCTGAAACAAAATCCTGGATTCAGCTCATGCTACAATGATAATTATAAACCTTCATGCTACAATGATAATTATAAACGTTCATGCTTTGTGCGCGCTAGCGCGCATATGTAATAACAGTTATTGTTCATGCCCATTGCACCGTGCTGAGTGCTTTTACAGCGCTATTGAAAGTACCATCGCGTGCATCAGATTATCGGCTTTGGATTACGCGTCTTTGTATACAACAGTCAGATTGGATTTTCTCAAGTAATTCAGCGATTTGTTTTTTGTAAAGATTTAAATAACACGCACTTAAACCAACCTTAAAATTAACTTGGCACTCAGGAGATTAGCACTGTGGCACAATAGGAATTAGCACTGTGGCACTGGGTGCATTGTATGGGTGGCAGCTTAAGAGTTAAAGGGATCCGGTAACTTTGTCTCAGATTCTGAAACAAAATCCTGGATTCAGCTCATGCTACAATGATAATTATAAACCTTTACGTAAGTCAGGAACTCCATGACTTTTAAAAGCCGATTGCCTGTCTGATTATCAAGACATTTATGATTGGAATTACAACACTACAGTCTATAGGGAAAAACGAGTATGGTAAAACCGGTCACTCAAAGATTTTTACTTTTTTGAGGCACTTCTTGATCATTTTGAAGTGCAATTTTGTTTAGGGCTTCAATATTACACCATATCACAGACACTGATAACACATAAGACCATGTTTCTCAGGTTTAACATTGTTAAATGATCCCTTTAAACAATTTATTTTCCAATCATGTTGCCAGACCTGTATCTGCATGCCATTATTTTTGTACTGGTTATATTTCCCAAACTGTTCGTATCACTGTTGGGTGATTCATAAACTAATCAACACAATGTACTGTAAATGCTGTTATTTTCCCACAATTAATTTTCAAAGCCATAGGATGAATTAACAATGGTAGAAGTGGGGTATAATGCTTGCACTTATCCTATGCTATGCTTCAATTGGAATCGGAAGGAAACTACAGCCAGACAATGAATCTTGTATTATTCAAGATACAAGTAGCTTCTAATTCTATTGTTTGCTGAAAATGAGTGATTTCATTGATTTATCATTCCACCACACTAACTGGGTTTTTATGCCTCCGCTACAAAGTAGCCGGAGGCATTATGTTTTCTGGTTGTCCGTCCGTCCGTACGTCCGTACGTCCGTCCGTCCGTACGTCCCGTTCTCGTGATCGCGTTATCTCAAGAACCAATTGATGGATTCTCTCTAAACTTGGATCATGTATGTATCTTGCAGAGCCAATGAACTGATTAGATTTTGGGGTCACGAGGTCGAAGGTCAAAGGTCACAGGGCTCATTATGTATTCAAAAATAGCTTGTGATCGCAATATCTCAAGAACCGATCGATGGCTTCGTGCCAAACTTGGGTCATGTATGTATCTAACAGAGCCAATGGACTGATTAGATTTTGGGGTCACGAGGTCGAAGGTCACAGGGCTCATTATGTCTTCAAAAATAGCTCGTGATCGCGTTATCTCAAGAACCGGTCAATGGATTCCTGCCAAACTTGGGTCATGTATGTATCTAACAGAGCCAATGAACTGATTATATTTTGGGGTCACGAGGTCAAAGGTCACAGGGCTCATTATGTATGCACAAATAGCTTGTGATCGCATTATAATGAGAACCAATAGACAGATTACTATCAAACTCAAGACATGTATATATGTATCTTGCAGAGCCAATTAACTGATTAGATTTTAGGGTCATCAGGTCAAAGGTCATGGGGCTCATTATGTATGACTATAAATAGCTTGTGAATGCATTATTATTAAAACCGACAGATGGATTACAATCAAACTTGAATTATAAAAATTGCTTCCGTTTTGGTTTGTAAAGTTGCTCTATGGCGGAGGCATCATTTTTGACTGCGCGCAGTCAAAATTCCATCTAGTTTTTGTTTCCTTTCGGTGAGAAGTTCATCCTTTGTCTTATTTTTTTTTTGTGAGCTATGCTGCTGCCACTCTTATGCAATTGTGTTTATTTCTCAATTTTATCTCACTTTTTGATAGATTATTGTTGATATTTATTGATTTACAACATCACAAAATCAGTACTAAGTTAAGTCTTGGTTTTCTTCTCCATTTCATGTACTTATCAGAGATGCCAGTTTTTAGACAAAGCCTGAATTCAAGCCCTAGTTGTTATCTTGCCACAATGTACATCATTTTCAAGATTTTCAGGCCCTCATGAATTATAACTGGCGAACCCAAAATACATGTATGTTTGTTTTAAAACTTTTGATGCTTATTTATTTTGTGTTTCTTTTTGTTTCTTTTCTTTCTTCCTTCTGCAGTAAACTGGCATTCCCCCCAACCCATCTTGCTGCCGTATTCTGAGATTGACATCGCTCACGTTATCACAATACTTATGATCACTGTGCGTAATTGTTAATAAATGAGTTAAGTAGCAGGAACACCTTGTCTTGGCTTGTCATTTCTCAGTATGTATTGTTGTATTGGATCATTCCTTTTAAGCCCAGTCCCATATGAGGGGGTAAAGCATGAAATAAAATACATGTAGATGCTGCAGCAAAGTATTATGAGGTACAGTGTAATCTTTGTGCGTGCCTCATAATTGTATTCTTCAGAACAAAGTTCATTGGGTTATGAATAGGGGCCTCTATCGCTAAGGTATTTTCTTTTGCCCAACAATAATACTTTTTGTAATTCATTTACACATGGCTTTCATGGTTTCATTTCAATGCTGCCGTTTATTTGTTTGTATTCTCAAGTGCTTTACAACCTCATGTGGGAATTCATTGGGCTTTTGTGTAGATGTATGTTAGAGAGGAGATGTGGAAACCTGTTATGTGAGCTGTCTCTTGAGGATGTGATGAGGGTAACTTAGACCGACGGGAAGAGTGTGACAGCCTCCAAATCTTAAAGTTAAAGACCAGTTTTGGAAACGCCCCCTCTCAAAAAATGAAATGGAAGCTTCTATTACCAATCCTGTGAAAGAATATGTTTTGACAATACGTGATGATACAAATTTTGCCGAGAAACCGCCTACTAATTTATATATTTGGTAAATTATTATATCTATTTGGACCTGATAGATATAACGCACGTGTCGCGCACGTGTGCGTAGTCCCATATACATCTTTCTGTGTACAGCGCTTGTGACTTTACCAAGACTGGGCCAAATTTCTTATCATTTTGATGATTCCAGAACCTTGCAGTACACACCAATACTTATATGCTAGATCAGGCCTTCTCAACTGGTGGCGCGCGCGCCACTCGTGGCGCTTGCGGTCAGTCAGAGTGGCGCGCGGCTGTTCCAAAAAAATAATAAAAAATAAATAAAAATTTAAAAATAAATTTAAGAAAGAAAAAAAAAATCAAAAAATTATATTTTAAAATAAAAATACTCAGCAAAATCAAAAAGTCGCAGTCGAAGTTGAGCCCAAAATGTAAGCAAGCCATTTTGTTTGTTTGATTTTCACTTCAGTTTGACATTTTCCGTGTTTATTGCACCAAAATAACTACATGTAAATTAACTTCCAGTGTAGATTTTAGCCAGGAATTGTACTAATTATTTCACATCAATATGAAATTATGATTGATGTTTTATGGAACAAAAAGGTGTTAAAATGCCACATCTGGGCCTTTAAAAAGCCCTAAAATCCACTAGCTCCCGGGGGCTTTGCCCCCTTGGACCCAACCCGGTATCGGCTCGGTCGCTACGCTCCCTCGCAACACAGTCACCAAACATACAGGTTGGCACTTCAACCTCAATAAATTTTTATTTTGGCGCTTCTAATAAAGTAGTTGAGATGGCCTGTGCTAGATGATCAACCTTTTCTGATCGATTCCACAACATTTCTTTCACAATACATCACATGACCATAACTGGTCTTTATCTTGAAAAAATAAAACAAAATAAAAAAAGTAATCAAAGCAAAAAGCATTGTGGGTACCAAATTTTGTTGATATCCTATGATCCCTGAAGATGTTGAATGTAGGTAGTGGTTTTGTAGTAGTTCACTGGATATCTGTAAATGTGTGAGTTGTTGTGAAGGGCACACTGATAGTGATTCTTGCTGGGTTTGTTGTGTCTATACAGTGTGAGTAAAAAAAAGTTAACACCCAGAAAATTGCTTATTTTAAAATCATCTATGAACAGTATATTAGTAAACATCTTATGAAAGAGTGTTTTATCCCAGATCATTTGGTATTGTTTGTGTGTGGTCTGTGTTCACGCTTGGATGAACAGCCTACAGGAGACACTGTTTAAGAGAGTGCAAAAATCGACTTGCGCTAAAGTAATACATGTGATGTTTGAATAAAACAATTGGGATTTGGGTATTAATTCAGTCTTTGCAGATCCAAATATCATCCCTAACAAAAATTAATCATGCCACACATATCTAATAACAAAGAACATTTGTGCATGTGTGTGTGTGTGTGTGACTTTGTTTCTGCAAAAAGCAAATGCAATGCATCTCATTTGATCCATTCAACTCGTCCTCTCACTTTGGTACGTTTGCGCAAGTCAATTTGTGCACTAGCACTTGCACCTCCTGTTCATCCAAGCGTGAACACATACCACATAAAAATGATACCAAACAATTTGGGATATAAAACATGTATGATAACCTTTCTTTTCATTCATAGCTGACTTTTAAAATAAATGACAATTTTCTGAGTGTAAAGTTTTTTTGACTCGCACGGTATACATGCTATGGACATAAAACTGAGTGATGGAGGTAGAAATGCTGTACAGAGACCAGCAATGGAAGTCTGGAGGCTTCTGGGAGCTGTGGATGACTATACAGGCCCATTTGACTAACGAAACTAATGATTGGTATAACTCCAAGTTGTTCCTGAACCACCCGGAGTTGTGTGTTGAAAAGGTGTTGGATATGCCAGCAGTCTTACAAAACAAATGCTAATGGTCCCACCCAAGTGATATACAGTACCAGAAATGAACCCTTTGTATCAATTTTTCTCGGTCCTATACTGGTATGCAATGGTTTCGAAAAACTAGGCTTGGGAGACTGACCTTGGAATGACTTGTATAATTTGGTTTTCATATCAGTTTTAATGGCCTTCAAAGGATTGTTGTCGTATGCTGCATTGAATCGCCAGTTTCTTTAATTTACTAAATAAATGGGGATGAGTATTAAAAGTAGCTGCTCTTATTTTATGTCCTTTCTCTGACTTCTCATCTCTCTCCAATTTTCTCTCATTCTGCTTGTTCTTTCATCCCCTTCTCTTTCTCCAACTCCTCTTTCTCTCGATCATCTTGTTCCCTTTCATCTCCTCCCTGCCTCACCCCCCCCCCCCTATTTCTCTTACTCATCTCTCCCTGTTTTTCTCTTTCTTCTTGCTCTCTTTCATCTCCTCTGTCTCTTGCCTCCCCCTTCTTTCTCTATACTCTGTTTTTCTCTCATTATTTCTTCTTGCTCTATTTCATGTCCTCTCTGTCTCTCATCCCGCCTCTCTTTCTCTCACTATAACCATGACAGACAAAGAAAGCGGACAAAATATACAGTTCCTCAGGTAGACAAAGGAACATCCCTTCACTGCTATTATGTAAAAAGGTGAACATGCATGTGACACCTGTTCCACACATGTTTACATAATTCAAAAGTTCAAAGTTTATTCGTAATAGCAGTGAAAGGATGTTCCTTTGTCTACCAGAGGAACTGCATATTTTGTACACTTTCTTTGTCAGTCATGTTCATAGTGTCTAACTCCTCATCTCCTCGCTGTCTCACCCCCCCCCCCCCCCCCATTTCTCTTACTCCTCATCTCTCCCTGTTTTTATCTTTCTTCTTGCTCTCTTTCATCTCCTCTGTCTCTTGCCCCCCCCCCCTTCTTTCTCTAAATCATCTTTCTTACTGCTTCTCCCTTCACTCTGTTTTTCTCTCATTATTTCTTCTTGCTCTATTTAATCTCCTCTCTGTCTCTCATCCCGCCTCTCTTTCTCTAACTTCTCATCTCCCTGTTTTTCTCTTGATCATCTTGCTCTATTTCATCTCCTCTCTGTCTCTCATTCCGCCTCTCTTTCTCTAACTTCTCATCTCCCTGTTTTTCTCTTGATCATCTTGCTTTATACAACACCTACGTGGATCCTTGTCATTTGATTGGACGATTGTTGGTCACATGATATTCAATAGATGGTATATTGCACGGTCGTGCATTTTTGGTTATATGCGCCGTGCATTTTTGGTTATATGCGCCGTGCATTTTTGGTTATATGCAGACTGCGTACCTCTCTGCTGCATGTGCGCGCGCGTATCCCTGCGTGTATCTGACGCGAAGGCAATCTGCATGTAATTGAGAAGGCTTGACTCGAACTGTAATTTATCTTTATAAGGAGTAAAGCATAATTTGTTGATTAACGTTCTATTCGGTCTTCTTCGATGTTGTATAAAACAAATAATGAATGTTTTTCATTCGTTTAATAGTTCAAATATTTTCATTCGTTGAAAGATTAACGTTAATTCTATTCAACTCGGCTGACGCCTCGTTGAATAGAATGTTAATCTTTCAACTCATGAACATATTCGCACTATTGAACTCATAACCATTCATTATTTGTATACTATTTCATCTCCTCTCTGTCTCTCATTCCGCCTCTCTTTCTCTAACTTCTCATCTCCCTGTTTTTCTCTTGATCATCTTGCTCTATTTCATCTCCTCTCTGTCTCTCATTCCGCCTCTCTTTCTCTAACTTCTCATCTCCCTGTTTTTCTCTTGATCATCTTGCTCTATTTCATCTCCTCTCTGTCTCTCATTCCGCCTCTCTTTCTCTAACTTCTCATCTCCCTGTTTTTCTCTTGATCATCTTGCTCTATTTCATCTCCTCTCTGTCTCTCATCCCGCCTCTCTTTCTCTAACTTCTCATCTCCCTGTTTTTCTCTTGATCATCTTGCTCTATTTAATCTCCTCTCTGTCTCTCATTCCGCCTCTCTTTCTCTAACTTCTCATCTCCCAGTTTTTCTCTTGATCATCTTGCTCTATTTCATCTCCTCTCTATCTCTCATCCCGCCTCTCTTTCTCTAACTTCTCATCTCCCTGTTTTTCTCTTGATCATCTTGCTCTATTTCATCTCCTCTCTGTTTCTCACTTCCCCACTCTTTCTCTTATTCCTAATCCCTCTGTTTTTCTCATTCTTCTCATTCTCTTACATCTTCTCTCTGTCTCTCAACCCCCCCCCCCCCTCTTCCTTTAACTCCTCGCCTCTCCCTGTTTTTCTCCCATTCTTTTTGCTCTTTCATCTCTCTGTCTCTTGCACTCTTCCCCCCCCCCCCCCCTCTCTCTCTCTCGTAACTCCTCATCTCTCCTAAATCTCCTCTGTCTCTCTCACTCCTTTATCTCTCTTTCTCTCTCTCTCTTCTTGACTCATTGCAGACCAAGTCATTCAACTCAAGTCTAGCATGTCTTTCATATGGAGCTATTTCTTATTAAATCTTAACAACCGACATATAAAGATTCTGCTACACATTTCACAATAAAATTCACCTAAAACTTGGATTTAGTTTTCTCAAGCCTTTATTCTTAAGTCGCCGAGAATCATTTTCACAATATCATTACTTCCATTTCAAGTTTTTTAAATAGCTTTATAATTTCATATCTTTATCTGAACAAACAGAGAAAGGACTAATAAACTTACACAGCCAAGAAAAACACTTCATATCATCGATTCATGTTACATGCTATCCCTAAAATAACATACATGTAAATCTGTTTTTTTCTTTGTTTTGGCTTCATTTTTAAAGATAATTCATTTGTATCTTAAAAGTGAACTCCTGTCTAATGCCCCACTCTGAAATGAATATTTTATCTAATATTATTCAAGGTTAAAAATGCAAGGTTACCTAATATCTTTAAATTAAGTAAAGGGTCTATTAAAAGTATGTCTAATCGAACAACTTACTCATCTTTAAACCAACATGTGTGTGAATATATGGGACAGTATACAACAGATTAAAGCCCATCTGCACTAGTTTGGCCAGGAGGGATTACATCTCCCTGCATGGTCACTGGCAGGTGGTTATCTCATCAAATTGGCTCTCAATTAACATAAGAAAAAGGGGGACCATGGGGGATCAATGGGTACCGCTTAGGCATTGTTGGCTATATCGAGGGCGCTACAAGTAGCTACAAGGAGTGCAGTCCCGATTTATGATTTACTCGGCATGAACTTTTCCCACAACTTTACACAAGCCGTAAAATCTTAGATTTTACTACATTTAAAAACGCGGCACATAACCATTTACATGTACTATACAATGTAGTGCAAATGAAGATTAAATGATCAGATTTCCAGTATAGGCTTATATACCATAAGGTGTTTTTATACAGAAACAATTTCTCTATGTACATAAAACATGGCATTCCTTTGACTTTCAAATTTGTATGTGACAAACTGATATTTTTTACAAGATCCTCAAACACACGAAAAAATAGAATGTTCAGATGTATAAAAAACAAAAACAGAAACATTATCTCAACTGTATATATTTGTATGTGCATTTTACTTACGACTCAAAATCCCTTACAAAATTATATTTGTGCAAGAAATTTGTACCAATGTAAAGGGAGAGTTATCTACCGACTCCAATCATCAACTTTAGATCAAATTTGTTGCCGACTATTTTCCAATGCATTTAATCATTACAATTATTAGTCAGTCACCCCTCAAAAATGGAGGCTTTAATAAATGATGACAGCATCTCTCATGACAACATATTAGTCAAAGCAGTCATCTGTCACTTTAATTCAACAACAAAAAAGATTATATACATAACGTAGATCTGATTCAATAATTCTCAGTATTTCAATTAGAACGAGTGTCAAAATGATACAAAATATTACAAGACAATACAATTCACATGAAAAATAAATTGGAATTTACACGAGTCCTTTCCTATATCTTGTTAGTACTGCTTTTTAGCCATTCATCTCTTAATAGAAGTGTTCCCACTATCCAAAAATTTCAAACAGTACATTATTTACAAAATCATTTGCCATATTATACTTATAAACTTCCAATAATCTCTACCATAAATCTTTGTCAATCAACTGATGGGTTTTTAAAGTAACTGTTTAATGATTTGTTTCCCTCTCCAAACATCACATAACGATCTCCAGGCATAAGAAGCGGTTTGTTTTGGCAAGTAATCATATATCAGCTTTTTTTCTGTGTCTCTTCTATCATAAAATGAAATATAAATCATGAATTTCTATTATTCATTCCAACTAATAATTCAATCAGTAAGCAAGATAAACTCATTATTATCCTTCATAAAATACATATATGTACATTCAGATATCACAAGTATGCAATTATTAAAGAAATAATATCGGCATTATTTTTTTTTACACATTTACATATTTCCATCAGGAAGTTTCATCTGCAGCTCAAAAAAAATTCCCAAGAAATTCCTCCATGGAATACCTTGCTATCGATAGCTCTGTCCCACATCCAAATGCCGTGAATATGCAAAAATCAGTAACCTTCAAAATTCAAAATCCTCGACATATTTGTATTACATAATACTTGCATATGCCACTCTCCTTTTGTTTACTTTTTTTGGTTAAATTTCTTTTCTAAGAAATCCTATACTACACTGAAGACAACATTATAACATGTAAAAAAAGATAACAATAACGTGAGAGCATCTCCAGTAAATTTACATAACAATTCAATAACAACAATTCTCACTAAATAGACTGTACATTGTTGGTAAGGTAAAGATTGTCTGTATTCCATTCTCAAAGTACATCATTGTCCTTTGCATTACTGGTACACAAAAATGCAAACCTAATTGGTACACTTTCAGGAAGAGAATTTCAAGATTTTTCTTCCAAGTTTGGGGGCTTGTCTGAACCATGGCTGGTCTTAAAGCTCAAGTACAGTTTTTGAAAACTGGAATGGAACGTGATAACTTCTCACATTGTTCTCCTTGTATAAAAAACCCACATGTGTAAGACCATTTGATATTACACCTGTGCATTCAGAGCACTCCTGTTCACTTAAGTCTAAATATTAGACTGTTGAGCAACTGACATCGGAGCATGCCGTACAATCGCCAGTAAAAGAGGGTGATGTACTTGTGACGGGCAAGATAGAAATCTAGTAAACGAATTGATGTTGATGCATGTGAGCGTCGGACAAATTCATCTTACCCAAAGACTGGTGCATCGAACTGTACATATGAGCCTCATCAGCTGAGAGATGAACAAAAAAAGGTGAGAATTTTGCATGAATATGCTGTTGTATAATGAAAGCTTACATAAATGATTTTGTTGGTGATTGAGACACTTATAACTACTGTCTAATCCTGTGTTTTCTTCTTATTAGATAACTACAATTTCATGTTCCCAATTTTTAGGCACGGACAACTTGATATATCGATAAGTTTTGTTTCTTTTGCATTTGTATCCATACATGTTTTATCTTTCTTTTAACAAAGCATCCTGGGAGAACATTTCATGCAGTGATGGGTCTACCAATGATGATTATGACGAGGATGATGATAGTGATGATGATGATGATGATAGTAGTAGTACTGATGATGATCATGATGAGGATGATGATGATGATGATGATGATGAGAGTGACAATGATGACAATGAAAAGGTTGTTTTTCTATGTTCTTCTTGTTATTTTGTATAGAATTGTGGAAAGAACACATTGGAATTGCATGATGATGATGAAGATAATCTGGCTGTAAATGCCTTGGCCTAGCTACCTTTCTCTTTCCTCCATGAGACGGCCTGATCCAGTAAGGCCACAGCTTCTATGTGATTCATTGAATAGAGGACGTCTCGGAGCTCCTTAATGGTTCCATCCATAGCCTGTTAAACAAATACAGTCAAACCTGCTTTAGCAATTACCTATATAGAAAGACCAGGGCAGCATTTCACAAAGTCCAAGTTCGCCAACATTTAACATGGTTTGAATAGGATATCAGTGAACTTGGACTAACAATGGTTTTGTGAAACGATGCCTACCTGTCTATTCCTGTGAATAGTGTTTTTCATTGAAATGTGTAATATAAGAACCTACACCTACCTACCACCTGCCTATAAAGACCGCCTTTTCTTGTCACCCTTGAATTGTCTTTATATACAGGTTTCACAGTAACAATTTCCATTTACGGTACAAACAACATTAACGACAACCAAACATTTTGAACAGTCCCACAATTACATATGAAGAAAAATACATAACAATACAGCATATTCCAAATTATGATGGAATGAAAAAAAAAAATTTCTTAAGAGCAACATGATAGCTTTTCAGCAAAAAGAATATTCTCTGACAAATTCCCTAAACATTCATGCACAATCAAAACATGTTATAAATATGACAACAATGAATAACTAGAACATTAGGAAAATACACTGTATGATGTTAACTTGCACCTACCTCAAACTGTTTGAGAATGACTGCAGTGGGGCTTGGGACAAGCTTGAGAAAGTTGAGCATGTTGGAGAGTCCGAGCCGATTGGCCAGGGTAAACCAGCTCTGTGTAGTAGGGTAATTATCATCCAACATAGAGCCTAGCTTCTCGGTGGTGGTTTCAGACAACAGGCCAATGTCTCCTACAAATGAAACAAAAATAATTAAATAGTTTGAATATAGTCAAGCTTTGACCATGATCAACAATAGATTCTTTGATAACTTTTATGTAAAGCATTGTAAAACAACAGTTAGTTTGTAAGAGTGCTATAGAAATGACTTTATTGTATTGTATTGTATTTGTTGTAAACAATATTTATTGGCTTGCACCCCAGTAAATAAAGATGGCGTCCTCGATCTTGTAATTGAAAACAAGTCAGAAAAAATCTTGGCACCAGCTGGATTTGAACCTGCCATCTACTGCTTGCAGGACAGCGACTCTACCACCAGGCCATCACTGGTCCATGGCACAGTCATGATGAATTGGAAACAAATACCTCAGCTCTCCTGACTCATTCTCACTTATTACTATGCATGAGTTTGCCATTAGGACAATACCGGTACCTTTAAATGTTAGGCTTTCAGGAAGAAGTTTCAATAATTGTAAAGAATTTTTATTTTATTTTTTATTTTTTTTGTTATTTTAGTTTTAACTGTGTATATCATTCAGTAAAAGTAGTGAATATTTACACCAGGTTTGTTTATTGGACTAGAACCGGGCATGTGAAACTTAAAGTCAGACCATGGTTGCATTTATCATCAACGTGGAATTTTATGAAATTAATCTTATTTCAAGTTGCAGTATGTAATCAAAAGGAGGTACTAAAAGTAAAAATAGAATGAAAACAAAACCCAAAACTAAAGGCAATAAAAGTTGTATGTATGAAGTGTTGAAGGGAATTAAAAGCAAGGTTAGCTTAATATTCTGATGTTAGCTTGGTATACCTTTAGATGTGATGAGGGAGCTCCCTAGCATTCTGCTTTTAACTCTGGGCCAGGTTCGCTTTAGTTCCAGGTTAGAGACAGAGGAGCTGGACTTCCCTGAGAAGTAGCCCTGGTCCCAGCTATTGACTTTCATGTGGTCCTCTGATTGGATTGACCCAACGGAACTGATGGCACTTCCTGTCTCGATGTAGTCAAAATCCTCCTCCTCTACTCTCCTGGTGGAATGTCCAGACAAGACTTCTTTCATCTGCGTTGAAATTAAGTTTTGAAATTAAGTCTTGAAATTAAGTTTTGAAATTAAGTTTTGAAATTAAGTCTTGAAATAAAGTCTTGAAATTAAGTTTTGAAATTAAGTTTTGAAATTAAGTTTTGAAATTAAGTTTTGAAATTAAGTTTTGAAATTAAGTTTTGAAATTAAGTCTTGAAATTAAGTTTTGAAATTAAGTCTTGAAATTAAGTCTTGAAATTAAGTTTTGAAATTAAGTCTTTATCTATCCGGTTAAATAGAAAATCAGGTTCCCAGGAACAATATTAATTTGTAGTTGTATTTATACAGGGTAGCTTTGTCGGTTACAAAACTGTTTTCCACAAGGGCCCTGTAGCCCTGTGACACTATCACATAAAAGAATTGCTACAAAGATAGTACTTTTACAGCTTCATATTTACTCAATAAAAACCTGCCGCAAGAAAAATTCAGACAAATGGGAACATACTACTAAAAACTCTTGATAAAATTTGTTGTAATAAATTGAAATGGTATCTGTACAAAACCTTAATTAATTCTTTCTACATCCATTAGGTTACTTATGAATCATTTAGACATGGTGAGGATCATGACAAAAAACTAAACTGCATATTGTTAGCAAACAACTTGTGAATCTATAGTTGACTACAAATTCTTCTATTCCTATCAATAATTTCTGCAAAATACTTTTCCTTAGAATTCTGATGCAGCCTGAATGAAAATGGAAGAGATTTCTGGGACTGGGTTAAATTGAGAAGATAGAGCATACTTTGCTTCTTTCTGTAGCCCTCCTGCATCTAATGTACAGTATGTTAATTATGCATTCAATATATTTGTTTATTTTGGATATTATCTGTATAAAACTATATACACTTAAAATATTGTTTCAAACCATATGTATGTTCATGAAAATGTATGATGAAAAAAAGAAAAAAAAAGCAGAAACCAATAAATCAAATCAAATCAAATCAAATCAAATAAAATCAAATCAAATATAAATACTTGACAGCTACAGTGTATTCAACTTGTAAGTTGGGTTACCTTAGCACTTGTGGCCAGCTGATAGGGTGTCTTCCCATGCTTCTCCTTCTCCTCCTCTTCCACTCCCTCCTCCTTCTTCTCCTCATCCTTCTCACCATCGTCATCCTCCCCGTCGACATCGCTGTC